>NW_004524690.1:6363111-6409749 GCF_000260255.1 Octodon degus
TATTTTTTTAATGTCATTTGTATTGACTCCTTTCTCATTGATGCCTATTAGTCTCACATTGTTCATCTTTGCATCATCTTGTAGGTGATGGATTATTCTTTCCTGCATCCTCGTTGTTTTTAAGAGATCCTTTCTTACCTTTTCACTGGCTGCACCAGCGTCTTCAAGATCTGAAACTCTGTCTTTATTTTCACTTAAACGGTTTTGCAAGCTTGTGATTGAGGTTTTAGTTTCCTCTATATCTCTTTGAGTCTGCTTCATGTGATCTATTTCTTTCCTGAATTGCTCATTCAAGGAATCCGTCATTTTTCTAATCTCCTCTATTTTTTTTAATTAATATCTTCTTTAGAAGCAGTTATGAATTCTTTTAATGCAGTGTTTTTTTCAGCTTGCGTTTCCTCCCTATGTTTCTGTAGTTGCTTCTTTACTTCAGATGCTATGAGTTGTGAGAATTCTTTTTTTATTTCAGGAAAGAGTTGTGCTCTCATTTCCTCTATATTTTTCTGCTGTAGCTTATTTACTATCGATGCTATTAATTCATGCATTTGAGCTGAGCTAGTGTCCTCTGCACTTGTTCTAGGTGGGTACTGGGTTTCCTCCATATGTTTCTGCATTTGATTATTTACTGCAGATGTTATTACTTCTCGGATTTCTTTATTTCCATTCTGAGTTCCTCTATACCTTTCTGTAGCTGTTTCTTTATTTCAGAAGCTGTTGATTCATTACTTTCAGCTGTTTGATATCCAATTTGTTCTGTGTTTTTGTCCTCTGCACTTTTTACAGGTGGTGTTGAGTTCTGAGGTTGCATTTTGTTCCTTCTCATCATTTTGTGTAGCACTGTCTCCTGACCTTTGTTGTAGATCTTCGTTGTATTTGTAACCTTAGTGCATACTGAAGTTCAGGTGCACATCTACAAGTTTGGATTTATCCAGCTGAGCCTAGCTTGGTTCTGGCTGCTGTGCTCAGCTCCTTCCTGCTGCTGCCCTTGAGGGTGAACCTGTTGTGCCCCTGTGGCAAGATGTTCTGCTCCTGAACTAGCTGAGTGATTCTATCCTCTACCCTCTCTGTAGGGATTGCAGCTGCAGGGTTACACCCCAGGCCTGTATGCCAAGCCTGAGCTGAACCTGTACAGGACAAGGTGGAGTAGGGGTAGAGGCAGCTCTCCCACACACTCACTTTGTCTGGGCTAGGACTGGGTCTGGGCATTCCCAGAACGCAGCAGAAATTCCTACTCGTTGGGCAGGGTGGGGGAGGTACTGCAGAGTGGTGGCGTGTGTCCCAAGGGGGTGGAAGAGGGTCTGACCCACGCTGCGCCTGGGCTGGGACCCGGAGTTGGTCCCGCCGGCGCAGGGTAGCCGGAAACTCTCCCACACATTCACCGGATCTGGGCTAGGACTGGGTCTGGGGGTTCCTGGAACGTGGCAGAAATTCCTACTCCTATTTTTGCCTCTTGAATTTAACCAACGAGCACCAGATAGGCAGGGAAACATAGTTTCTGTTGTTTGTGTAAATGTGATTTTTGTTTGCTCTGGGAACTGGAAAATGACTATGTGGGACATTAGGATGATTATCAGATCTAATCAAGATTAAGAAAATAATTACTTACCTTAAACATTAAGAACTGTTACTTAATACATTTCCAGATTTCATGAGAGAGGTAATATCTTTACATTAATTAAAGACACCGCCCTTCAGCCCACTCTGGTCCAGAGCTTCCTAAATGTTATGATTATAGAGATGAGTTTCCTCAGTTTTTAGGGTAGTGGGCCTCTGATGCTTTGTTACCCCAGTGTTCTGTCCAAACATCCTTTTCTAAATGTGCTGATAAGTATGTAAATTATGCATCATTTTTTGTAACAGATCCATGATATGACGATACATTGTTTTTATCAAGTTTTGATTCATAATTATTTATCTTAAGGATATAATCATGAGTAGATTTTCTTTTTTTTTAGTATAAATGTATTTTTTATTTTTAAAATATTACAGCATGATACTGTAGTGTAATAAAATTATGTGAATTTGAAAAAAATTACAACATGGTATGAAAAATTAGAGACGTTACAAAATTTCATTAAAGAGTAATAGGAATTTGACAGTGCTTATTGTATTCCATAATATCTTCAAATTAGTTGTTTAGGTTACTAGATATAAACTTGCAAAATTGATAAAAAGAAAGTGTTTTGGGATATTATAAAGAAGAAAAAAAAATTAAGCATTTACTGCTCCTTTCACTAGACCAGCAGAAATCAGCAGCACAATTACCCAAACTATCCTGCACATATATATGAATATATCTTTTTCCTTTCTTTCTTTTGTCCTTGTCCTCATCTCAGTTTTCCCTTGCATTGAGCAGATTCATTTCCTCTCAACCATATCCATTGTACCTTTCAGATTTTATTTACTCTTTTAGATTCTCACTGGTGAGACAATATAATGTTTGTACATATGGGCCTGATTTATTTTTATTCATTGTACAAGATACAGACCTGATATCCTGTCTCAAACAGTATTAGAACAAACCTCTCTATTCATTGAATTAAAAGAATGGAGCTGTATATCTATCCTAATTATTTTGAGTATATAGGTACAAAATGGTTGTTCATTTGTATCCCCCTTTTTTTGATTAGTTTGTCAGAGAAGGGCATTCCATTGGCATTTAAATACTGTAGGTACATGAATTCAGCAAAATGTCCCAATATAGTCCAATAGTCCATAATAGTAGTGGGTTGTCCATAAGACTGGCAATTTCAGAGGTTGTTGACTTGAGCCTTTTACAGCTCCCCATATTAATATGGCTTTACTTTGTATACCTTGTTTTTATACTTTTCTGCTCAATTGTTAAGACCAAGATCAAGCAAGACCTATATAACAAGGAATGTAACTTTTTTATCTGATAAGTTCAGACAAATCCCCTGAGGATTTAACCTGAAACCCTGGACCTCAGTTTGTAGATCCTTTGTCAGTGTAAGCCATGTGGATGAGTCACAGCCATTGCTTGACCAATTTGCTCTCTGTGAAAGCCTGAGAGAATGTTTTCTCTCCATGTGACTGTCCTTAGAAACACTCTGCAGTATCGATCACTTTCCTCTGTGGCCCCAAAATCATCGTAATCAGAAAATTTGGGACACAATTGCATTACAGGATGTTACAGTACAGGTTAGCCATAGTTTTATTTATTTTTATTTTTTGTGGTACCAGGGATTGCACTCAGGACCCTGTGCTTGCCAGGCAAGCACGTAATTCAACTGAGCTGTCTCCCCAGCACCAAAATCACAGATGAGTGTAGATTTTCCAGGAATTTTTTTACATTATTTATATTTTATTTAAAATAGAGGAAAGCAAGGTATAAAATAAAGTAAAATAGAAAAAAGCTTAAAATCTCCAAAATGTTCAATAGTAATGATTTGGTTTTAAAAACTGTGGTGTAGAGAGCACATTGGCCAAGCAATGGCCGTGACTCATCCACATGGCTGACACTGACAAAGGTTCTACAATCTGAGGTACAGGATCTCAGGATAAATCCTGAGGGGATTTCATTGACCTTATCAGACCCAAAAGCTACAACTCTTGTTGCATAGGTATTGCTTTATCTTGGTCTTAACCATCCAGCAGGAAAGTATAAAAACGAAGTACAAGAAGTAAAGCCATACTGTTATGTTGAGCTGTAGGGGACTCAGGTCAACAATTTCTGACATTGCCAGTCAAGCAGAAGACCCAATACTATTATGGGCTACTGGACTCTTTTAGAATAGTTTGCTGAGTTTACACACCTATAATATTCAAATAACAGAACTTAACCAAAAAAGGGATACAGATGAATGTCCATTTTGTATCTGTGTATTCAAATGGCTAGGATCGATATACAGTTACATTCTCTTAATGAATAGAGGGATTTGTTCTAATGGTGTATGTAAGTAGGATATCATGTCTGCATCTTGTACAGCAATTAACCACTAGGAAGAATATATACAATGTGTTAATTTTTGAAATTGTCCTACCAGTTTGGGTTGAAACTGCCTCATTGCTATTTGTTTCTCAATAAATTTATGGAAAAAAAATTGGAAATAAAAAATAAAAACTGTGGTGTAGCTATACATCACATATTGGTGATGACATGGCACTAACATATTTGAATATAATGGAAAGCCTAGGCATGGTGGCACGTGTCTATAATCCCAGCACTTGAGAGGCTAAGGCAAAAGGTTTGCCCTGAGTTTGAGACCAGAAAAGGCTACCCAGTGAATTCAAGGCTGGTCTGAACTTCATGGCAAGATCCTGTCTGCATGCATGCATGCGTACATACATACATGGGAAAATATTAACTATAATTCAAAAGGCTCTAAAATAGTATGCATGTCATAAACCCATTCTCATAGTTTGAAAAATATTATTCGCCTAGGGAAAATGATATAAAAATATGCCAAATATTTGGCATATTGGTTAAGTTTGTTGTGCTTTCTGTATTTTCTTCAATGAATATATGCCAATCTAGAGGAAGTAAAGGTTGGCTCAGATAAAGAAATAAAGTGCCCAACTATTTATCTAGCTGGACTTAGCAGACTGAAGCTAGAGACAAAATTAACAAATTACAGGATTTTACCTACATATATAGTACAGCTGTAAATGTCTTTAATATCCCTTTTTTTTGTACTTTCTTACTCCTTAAGAAGCTTTATTCTCTAAAATGTTAGCCCATCAGAAACTTTGCTGCTTGGAATGATAGCAGTAAGAATGACACAGAAGCAGCTTCATTTTATAACCCATATTAACAGGCACAGATGAGAGGGGTCTGAATTCAGCATAGCAAGTGTTATACTCTGTATTTCCCAAAGATATGAGACCTTCATCCACCCAAAAATGACCCTTTTACAAAACAGCCCAATTTTGAGCCCATCAGAATACTGCTTCATCTAAATGTCATTGAACCACTGTACTCTTTCTCAGATCTCAGAGCAATGTTCCCTTTTCCTTTGTTGGATGTTCTTGCTCTACTCCAGTGTTGTGGATCTACAAACCTGATCTTGTTGGATATAGTGATCCTGATAGTGCTTGATTGGGCTAAAGTACTTTAGTAATCTTTATATGTGTTTTACAAACGCACACGTACCATTTCCCTATGTAGTATATATCAGAAGAGTCAACTGCTTATGTACTTTGAAGAGGCTTCAACAACATAAGCCTTAAGCTGTGCTTCAGTTACTCTTCTCTCATTGCTGGGACAAATACACAACACCTAAAAGGAAGGAAGGAAAGGTTTATTTAGCTCACAGTTGCTGGAGGTTTCAGTCCATATTCAGCTGGCTCCAAGGCAGAGCAGCACATGGCAGAGAATAACCTTTCATGGCAACAGCAAAGAGCAAGAGAGCTAAGGGAGGGAGTAGCAGCAGCTCAAGCAGCTAGCTTTTCTTCCCTCTTTACATTGTAATGCAGATTACTCTGGAGTAACACACCCATAATCATCAAACTCCAGAAACTTCCCCATGGCTGCATGAGGCTTTGGGGGGCACCTGTACACAAAGCATAACAAGCTGGATGTGGTAATACAACCCCATAGTCCCACCAGGGGAGGCTGAAGCAGGAATGCCATGAGTTTGAGACCAACCAGGGCTACACAGTTCAAGGCCAGCCTGAACTATATAGGGAGACCTTGCCTCAAAAACAAAGAAATAAGCATTGACCTGTATATTGAACCTTATTGTACAGTAGCGAGAAAATGCTGAGCAATATAAGCTTTAAGTAAGGCAACTCTTTTTGGTAATTCTGGCTCTAAAAGCAGTGGGACCTTGTAACCATTTCTTAATTCAACAGAACTCTAGTTTCTTCCTCTGCCATATGGAGATAATTATAGACCCATTATGAGGATTGAGATCATGCGAATTAAAATATCTAAACAGATACCTGGTACTTAACAAAAGAAATCTATAAGTGTTAGCTGGCACTACATTATGATTTAATGTTAACTTTTTACTCAGGTGGTGTATATTCTCTTCAGTACCATTGGTGACTCATTTGTTCCAAAGCGTGAATCACTAAAAATATCAAAAGAACAAATTGTTCAGAATATTATATGTATCTGTTAAATGTTAGTTCATTAATATTTATTGAGTACTTACCATATGTTTAGTACCAAGGTGGATACTATAGGAAAATACAAGACAGTCCCTGTCTTCAGCAGGCTCAAGATCTACATGGGGAGAAAAAGAAAATACAGTGTCCTTAACACAGACAAAGCCGTAATTTTACCTTGCGCTCAAATACGTGTCATCATTTTTTGAAGGACTGTTAGGCCCTGAAATGACTGGACATGCAATTTTCTTTGTAGCATTTTTGTGTGTTACTGTGGTTTCATTTGATGACAGGACTGCTGTGTGACAACCTGGCCTTGAACTCTGAGTCCTCCTGCCTCAGCCTTCCAAGTGTTGGAATTATAAGCATGTACCACCATGCCCAGCTAGGAGTGTGATTCTTTAAAATAGCAAATTTGTGGTGCTATCACAGTGCAGAGGTAATTTAGAATTTCATTTGAAAGAAAATGTGCATTACAGGTCATTGGGGAAGACTTGAGGGAAGAAAATATATGTAAGATTCATTTTGATGGGCAAATAGGGAGATAACTTTATGGAAGGACACAGCATAAACAAGAGCATAGAGTTTTGACAGGACAGTATAGAAATTAAGCTGGATGAAGTCCACATTATATCAAAGAGAAAAAGAAGTTGGTATACATCAGAGTGCTGGTGTGAGTTTGTGGCAGGAATGCAGGCTAGAATGTATCTGTTACTTCTTTGAAGAGGTTGCTGAAGTATTGAGCAAGGGAGGTGAAAATGAGCTCAGGGAGTGCTCCTGCTAACTTGGATGAGAGGAGAGCAGGATAGAATCAGGGAGACAGCTAAACTGTTTAGCTGGCCTAGTGACCCACATAAGCACAGGCTTGAACAAGCATGGTAGCTAGTGGAGGAACAAGAAAGGAGTTTGTGTAAAGTTGTTCAGAGCACAGATACAGTAGGGCTTTAGGACTGATGTTTCCTAGTACGTGAGACAACTAAAATAGTAAAATTTTGAGGAGGAAGATGGTTCTGTTGCAGACATGGAAAGGCAATTCTAAGCATGAAAGAGAGTGAATTTGAGTAGGCGTAGATCCATAGCTAAAGAGGGAGGAAGGGAGGGGCAAAAACAGTTTGGAAATTTTCAGTTTAAAACTGACTGATACCTATAATCCCAGTACTCAGGAGGTTGAGACAGGAGTATCCCTATGAGTTGGTGATCAGCCTGGAGGCTACAAAAGTGAGCACAAGGACAGCCTGAACTTCATAGCGAGACCATGTCTCAAAAAACAACAACAACAAAAACAACAAACCTGACTCATAATCTCATAATTGTTCAATTTTAAGACAACTACTCTTCATCTCTATTTTGCCTTGTATCCCTGCTTAATCTACCCATGTATCTGCAGTTATAAATATGTATACTATATAGTATTTTTACAAATAATATGTCCTAAAGATTTATATTTAACAGAATCTTTATAAGTATTGCTGAGTTTTTTCTTTTTAATCTGATCTATTCCCAGAGCTTCCTGAAAGCAGAAAACATTTTAGTGTGTACAGAACCTAGGAAAAGATGAATAAATGTTTAATAAAAACATTAACATCATATATTATTTCCATGCTTTTTATAGACGCTGCTACAACATATATGGTAGTTTTGGTTTTGAGTTTTTAAATTTTTGTTTTTGCGGCTGTTTAAATTGTTAACTTACAATAAATTCTCAAGATTGTAATTGCTGTGCAGATGGACATTAAATTTATTTAATGGCTGGACATCCAGGCATCTTTGTATAAAGTTATGTGTGTTTGAAGACATGTTCTGGAGTTCTGTCAAAAGTCAGTACATTCTAGTAGTATACCCTCAGTCCCAGGATTAAATAAAAGATTTGTGTAGGGGATATTGGACTTTAATAGTTCCAGGTTTATGTATGCTTCTTAAAGCTCATCTTTTCAGTAATTTCGAGGAAAATTCAGATAATAAGATATGTTAGTACTTTGCTATAAGTTGTTAAAGTGAAGGCAGTTTCATCAGAAAACTACTGATTTGTTAATGTACTTTGAAAACATCACCCAAGCACATATTGAGCCTAAAGAGACCTTCTGTGTATATGCAGTTCTCAAAGCATTGTGTCTTTTGACAAGCATTTGGCCATGAGACAAATAGGCATACGGTGACTTAAGTTAGGAGTTTATTTTCCGTGGCTTAAGTTAGGATAGCAACATATCCTGAGATGGGTAGTCTGGACTGTTTGGGTGGCTCAGTAATGTCACTGGAGTCTTATTAAACTATCTTCTGACCTCACCATCCTAGTCTGTAACTTCTGGCTATGACTAATCCTTGCTGAAGGATTAGGGTGGTTGTTGTGTTTGTCTGTTGCATTTTTCCCCATAATTTTATTGAGAAACAAATAGCAATGAGACAATTTCAAACAAAATTGGTGGGACAGTTTATCCGTTGTATCTTTTTGTTGCCCAGGAAAATAAGGGAAAGACAAGAACAGAAGGGCTTTTCTATGGAGTCTACCCTTCTTGGATTTCTCACTGTACAGTTTCTCTGCCTTTATCTCCTCATCTAGAGTTATGTCAGCTGAATACCCTTAACTTATAGGTGATGCATTGCTTTCCCCAATAAACTGTGTGTGAGTAAGAAAGAAAAGGAGGAAGGATGCTGTTGGCAACTAGCAGTATTTGCCACAGACCGATGCAACAGGCCTTCAATGCAATAACACTCCTCTCTTGGTAAGACTTAGACATGGATGTTTATAGTGTACAAGTGAAGAAGAGATGTGACTTTGGGGGTGGTCCATGGCTTTGATGATCTTTGGTGTAGGTGATTATGCCTTTGATCAATTTTTGTCTCTCCTCTGAGATTTAGTTAAAAAGCAAAAGAATTTATGTTGTGTTTTAAAAGCAGCCAAATATAGCTCTGATCTGAATTGCTGCATAGCTTGTGTTCAAAGTGAGAGTTAATGCTCAATAGCTTTCCTGCAGGCAGAATCTTAACAGTCAGTGTATTTAAGAAGTACCTGATAGAGATCATTTTGGCTAGGGAAATACTTAGTAACCAATGAGTAACCTTTACCTGATCTGGAAGGTCCAAATTTAATATGCTTATAGTAACCACAGTTTTACATTTGTACTTAGCATGTAAAATGTAAAATTTTTTGTATTTTTCTTGATTAAGATATTTTCAGTTACATATATGTGCCTGGTGCTCTAATGGTTCTCAACTCTCACTGTGCATTGGAACTATGGAGAGAGCCTTAAAAAATATTATGCCAGAGTCCCACTGCAGACCCTCTGATGCTTGGTCTGGAACATTTCTGGGTGAGAAATAATGAAGGAATGCCCCAAGGCAGTGGCAGTGTGGCATGGCTGGAGGCAAGTAGACACCTTTCAGAGTTTCAGGAAGCACATCCAAAGGATCTGTCTGCATTGCTGCAGTCTGTTGTCCTGTCCAGTATGGTGCATAAACCACCTGTGACTACTGAGCACTTAAAATGTGGCTGGTGTGACTATAGAACTACATTTATGATTTAATTAATCTAAATGACTGCAGATAGCTCATGGCCATTCCATTGGACAGTATGAATTTAGTAGTTGGAATCTATTGGTTCTAGTTACCAAGGAGTATTAAGGAGAGGAGAGAGTTGAGCAGGACCTCAAAGTTCCTACTGTCATGTAGCAGTGCTTTTGTATATGAGGAAATGAGAGAAGGATGGGAGGCAGGTTTGTAATTCTTTTGTTAGGGCCTCAGAATTTACTAGCAGTCAGTGCAGTACACGGCCTCTTACAGTGCTCAGTCCATGTTGGATTATTTTAGTGAAACTTGGCTAGGATTCACAGCTCTGGGATTTATCAGTATAGTATCAGTGTAGTCTAAAAGTATTTATACATATAGTGTTTTCCTCCTACTCAACCGTTTCTCTCTCTTTAACATCAGGTATCAGATTGTAGTGGAGATAATCCAAGCAACTACAATTAGCAGCTTTCCCCAGCTGAAGAGGCACAAGGGTAAGAACCAGTTTGTAATTTTCTCTCATATATTTTAAGGTCCTGGATCTATTTCCAGTCTTTTAGATCTTTAGCAAATATGAACATTCTTCTGAGTTACAGTGACATATCTCAAATTTATTAAAATAGTAGTACATCATTACAGCAAGTAAATATAATTTGACCCTAACAAAAAAACTTTGTATTTCTCTATTCTCTTATAAACTTTTATTCATCTATAGTCATAGATTTGAGAGGGTTTGAATTATTGCGTATGCAGTGTTTTTGTTCTGTTTTGATAGTAAGCATGGTTACATAATTTTTTCTCACTGATATTTAGAGGGTTTTTGGGGTTTTTTTAGTACCAAGAATCAAACTCAGCACCTTTCACTTGCCAGGCAAGCACTTATTCCACTGAGCTATCTTCCCGGCTCCTCTCACTGAAATTTAAATTTAGCATTCATTTACATTTCTATTTTGAAACAATCTTGTTAGTCATTTAATTGACCCCAAGTGAGCTAATGTTTCACAATTTACTTAATCTCTTCCTTTAGCTAAACATTTGGGTTATTATTTTTTTTTTCCTTTTTCTACTCTTTGGTTGTACATTTTTAAAAGAAAACTGCTCTTTTTTTTTTCCCCCCCCCCTATGTTTCTCTTCCAATGAAGTAAGATTCTGAGGACTGTTTCAGGGGTGAGAATGGATTACAGCTCCCAAGAAGTTAGCCTTGTGCTAGTACATTTCCCTTTGCATAAATGAAGTTGGAGGAAATATTGAAATCTAGAGTTCAAAGCAAATCTTGATTCACTGATCTGAGGCAAACATTACCTTCACCTTGTAGACTGGGTTTCTCACAGAACCCATGTATACTTAGGTCCCACTCAGAGAGTAAAGTGCTAGAAGAATAGTGTAGTGTTAAGTCAGAGACTTTATTTTTTTAAAAGAGAGTACAAATAAAACAAAAATTACAAGTGATACGGAAGTTCACTTAACAAAGTAATATGAATTTTAATTTTTGTTGCAATACAGTGTTGTCTTCTAACATATTACCAGATATATGCTTGTAAAATTGGAACAAGAAAGAAAAAAAGAAATGTATAAGAAATTAAGAAGAGAACCTGCTTTGCAGATGCCTCTGTCCATCCTCTTAGTTCTTTGTTGTCAACCATGGTCAACCCCACCATGTTCTTCGATATCGCTGCCAATGGCAAGCCTTGGGCCACGTCTCTTTCGAGCTGTTTACAGACAAAGTTCCAAAGACAGCAGAAAACTTTCTTTTTTTTTTTAATTTTTATTAGTAGATGTTTTCAGCACACAATGATTATTCATCCTGGGGAGTTGGTACCTCTACATAACACATCTATTTATTTATTTATTTATTTATTTATTTATTTATTTAGTGTGTGGCCAGTTCAGCCCACCAGGGGGCGGGGCTGGCTGGCATGTGGTGCTGGGAGATTGAACCGTGGTCGCTGTGTTTTGCTTAGCTTAGCTTGCTCTAAGTAGGTGCTTTAGACCACTGAGCCATCTCACCAGCCCCAGAAAACTTTCATGCTCTGAGCACTGGAGAGAAAGGATTTGGTTATAAGGGTTCCTTCTTTTACAGAATTATTCTAGGATTTATGTGCCAGGGTGGTGACTCCATGCACCATAATGGCACTGGCGGCAAGTCCATCTATAGGGAGAAATTCGATGAGAACTTTATCCTGAAGCACGTGGGCCTGTGCATCTTGTCTATGGCAAATGCTGGGCCAAAAACAAACGGGTCCCAGTTTTTCATCTGCCCTGCCAAGACTGAGTGGCTGGACGGAAAGCACGTGGTCTTCGGGAAGGTGAAAGAGTGCATGAACATGGTGGAGGCCATGGAGCTTTTCAGGTCCAGGAATGGCAAGACCAGCAAGATCACCATCACCGACTGTGGACAGCTCTAACACGTGTGACTTGTGTGTATTGCCAGCACCAGACCAGACCATTCCTCTAGCTCAGGAGAACATTCTGCACCCTACCTGCTCAAAACACCCCATCATCTCTGCTCTTACAGCAGTTCTTTGGGTTCCATGTTTTCCTTGCTCCTCTCCAAATGTACCTGGATTGCAGAGTTAAGTCTATGGTTATGAAAAAAACTAATGGTTAAAAAAAAAAAATAGGAAATTAAGAGAAAGGACAATTGAAAAAAGGAGAAAAAAAACAAATTAAGTATTATCTGCTCTTTTCCATAGATCATCAGAAATCCACAGTACTGTTGTCCAAACCATCTTGCTTACATACATAAGTAAATCTCTTTCTCTCACTCCCTCTCCTGTCCTCCTCAACTCAGTAACTTTTTCCTTTTGAATAAGTTCATTCCATTTTCTCAGTATCTGTTGTACCCTTCAGATTCCATTTTTTTCTTTCAGGTTCTCACACTAAGGAGACAATATGATGTTTGCACATGCAGGTCTGATTTATTTCACTTAAGAGTATGTTCTCTAGTTGCATCCATTTACCAACAAAATACTCAAATTTATCCTGTTTTATAGCTGAATAGCAAACCAGAGGTTTTTTTGTTGTTGTTGTTTTGTTTTTTAATATGTTTGGTTGCTGCAATGTTTCATTACACAGCTCAGACTCCTGGTGATCCTCCTGCTTTCAGCCTCCCCAACTGGGATTACAGGCCTGTGCCACGACCCGCCCTGGGAGCATGTGGTATGGGAAATCAACCATGGTCCCTGCGCTTGCCTAAGCTTGCCTAAGCAGGCGCTTTAGTCCACTGAGCTGTCTCACCATCCCCTAAGCTAGAGACTTTAAAACTTACTAAGTTTCTAGTTAGCACAGATAGGCCAAAGAAAGGTCCATTTTGGGATTTTTCTGTGAGTTACTGACAGAAGATCAGAGCATGTAAAAATAAAATAGGCGAAGGTATAAATTATGAAAAGGCACCAATTCTAAATTCTCAGCTGAGTAAGGAAAACTATGCATATATGTTTACTCAAGATCTATTGTTGAGGAATCTCCACACTGATTTCAGCAAGGTTGTACTGACTAGTACGGCCACCGACAGTGGAGAAACACTTGTTTTTCCCCACAGCCTCTCTAGCATTTGTTGCTGATTAATTTCTTGATAACAGCCATTTTTTTCTGGGGTGGACTCTCACTTTTAATTTGCATTTCTCAAATGACCATTGCTGTTGAATAACTTTTCATATATTTATTTGCCATTTGTATTTTTTCCTCTGAGAAGTGTTCATCTCATCTTTGAATTTTGGAGGCCTGATTTTTATTTATTTATTTATTTATTTATTTATTTATTTATTTGGCGGAACCGGGGATTGAACTCAGGCCCTTGCCCTTGCCAGGGAAGCGCTTATTCCACTGAGCCATCTTCCTGGCCCTGAGGCCTGATTTTTAAAAATTCTTTATATATTCTAGATAGAAGTCCTTTATCTGAGTGATTGTTAGTTAAGATTTTTTCCCAATTTGTGGGTTTTCTTTTCACTCTGTTGGTGAATTATTATTTTTTAATCTGTTTGAGACAGGGTCTTGCTATGCAGTTTAGACTGGGCTTGACCTCACTTTGTAGCTCAGGCTACTTTTGAACTCCAACAATCCTCCTGCCTCAGCCTCCAGAGTGCTATGAGATTACAGGAATGTGCCACCACTCCCAGCCTGTTGCTGATTTCTTGTGATGGGCAAAATCTTTTCAATAAGATAAGCTATCAGTTGTTGATTCTTTGAAATATTTCCCATGCAGTTTTGTTTTTATTCATGAACTCTCTACCTACCCCTAAGTCTGCAAGAAATCTACCTACTTTCTTTTCTAGTAGATACACTGTTTCTGCTTTAATGTTTAGATCTTTAATCCATTTTTACTTTGGTTGAGTGCATGGTGATAGATATAGATCTAGTTTTAATTTTCTGCTCAAGGAAAGCCTTTATCCAGCATCATTTGTTAAAGAGGCTATCTTTCTTCCAGTGGACATGTTTGGCCCCTTTATCAAAGATCAGGTGTGTTTGCAGTTGTGTCTGCATCTTCTAATCTGTTCCATTGATCCCCAGGTCTGTTCTTTTGCCAGTACCATGCTGATTTTTTTTTTTTATCACAGTAGTTTTGTAGTATAATTTTAAGTCAGTGATTGTGATGCCTTCTGCCTTGTGTTTGTTGGCCAGCCTTTGGTATTCTAGGTATTTTCGGGTTGCAAATGAATTTTAGGAATATTTTCTCTAGATCTGTGAGGTATGCTGATGGTATTTTAATTGGGATTACATTCAATCAGTATAACTGTTTGGGAGTATACCATTTTCACAATGTTGGTTCTTCCTACCCATGAGCAAGGAATATCTTTTCATTTTCTGAAATTCTTTTCAACCTATTTTTTCATTGTAATTTTCATGGTATAGATCTTTTACTTCAAGTTTTTGGATGTAGTTGTGAAGGGCATTTCCCTAATTTCTCATTCTGTGAGTTTGTTGTTTGTATGAAGGAATGCTATTGATTTTTGGATGTTGACTTTTTATCTTGCCAAGCTACCGAATTTATTAATTTTAGGATCTATTCCCCTTCTGGGTATTTTTTCCAGAGAAATTGAAAACATCATATCACATTGATACTTATACACTCATGTTTGTAGCAGCACAGGTTGTCTTTGTTAAATCTTGGAAACAACCCAAATGCCCATCAACTGAGGAATGGATGAAAAAAAGATATGTGGTATTTTTATACAGTGGAGTATTACTCAGCTATAAAAAGATAAACTTGAGGCTTTTATAGGTAAATGTATACAACTAGAGGCTGTACTCATAAGTGAAACAAGACCCACTTGAGTAAACATTGTATTATCTCTGTAGTGTAAGAACCTGGAAGAATAAATACAATCTTAAAGGTACAATTCTTATAGTAAAAGGGAAAAAAATTGCCCAAAAGGAATGAACATTTGGGATGAGAGAAAGGAGAAAAGCAAAAAGAAAAAAAGGAAGGGGAAAAATCAAGTATGTTTATATACAGGATGATTATACTACTTCTATTGTTTGTTTGTTTGTTTGTTTGTTTGTTTGTTTTTGAACTGGGGATTGAACTCAGGCCCTTGTGCTTGCCAGGGAAGTGCTTATTCTACTGAGCCATCTCCCTGGCCCCTCTATTGGTTTTTTGAAGAAATTTATTTTCTCACATGTTTAAAATTATTATTTTGTCCAATTTTATATGCTTGTATCTGGTAATCTAAGCAACTGCATTGAAGACAATGATGTGTAGTATAACAACTACTGTTGAATACCTATTATCTTGGGTTTTTTGAAATTGTGCATCATTTCTAATGTCTTATTTATTATCTGCCTGCCTGTCTATCTGTCTGTCTGTCTGTCTTTCTTTCTTTCTTTCACCAGCTCAACCCATCCTAGGGGCAGGGCCGGCACAGCATGTGGTGCCAGGGATCAAACTGTGGGCCCTGCGCTTGCCTAAGCAGGTGCTTTAGTCCACTGAGCTATCTCACCAGCCCCTTTACCTTTTATTTTTCAATTCTCTTTAAAATAAAAAAATGCATTTTGAGCACCTCCTAGGCATGTTAAAAAAGTAAACTGAACAAAATCTCTATATTCATTGAGTCTCTGAGCTAGACTGTGAGGCAGTCAGCAGTCACACAAATAAAATGCACGTTGTTTCTGATAATGATATGTGCCTTAAAGAAAAGCAGATATACATGTGGGTTTATGGGAGGGATAGGAGATGTTGGCACAGCTGGAGGGGAGGCTCATTGTGGGCTTAAGTAGTGTGATGGGGAAGACCTCATTCTATTACTACTTGTGAGCATTGAATGATCTGGGGGCTTGAGATGTCTGGAAAGGTAGGAGCAAGAATAATTAGCAGATGGGGCTGGTGAGATGGCTCAGTGGTCTAAAGCACCTACATAGAACAAGCTTAGCAAAGCACAGGGACCACGGTTCAATCCCCCAGCACCACATGCCAGCCAGCCCCGCCCCCTGGTGGGCTGAGCTGGCCACACACACACACACACACACACACACAAATAAATAAAATTTAAAAAAAAAAAGAATAATTAGCAGAGGCTGAAGCTTGCAGGCTTGTCTGGGAGAGCACATGTGGCTGGAAAGGGGTAGCTTAGAGGAGAGAACACAAGCATAATTGGAAGAAAACCCAGTCATGAAGGGCCTTAGGTTTTTTTTTTTTTTAATTTTATTTTATTTTATTTATTTATTTGTGTGTGTGTGTGTGTGTGTGTGTGTGTGTGTGTGGCCAGCTCAGCCCACCAGGGGGCGGGGCTGGCTGGCATGTGGTGCTGGGAGATTGAACTGTGGTCTCTGTGCTTTGCTAAGCTTGTTCTAAGTAGGTGCTTTAGACCACTGAGCCATCTCACCAGCCCGGGCCTTAGGTTTTTTAGGGGCTTTGGCTTTTACTCTAAATGAAGAAATTGATAGACTTTTGAGGACCTTAATCTGATGAATTCCTACAAGAGGACAGAATGTATTCCTTTGCCTGTTCTCATTCTTCTGGAGGGTAGATACTTTACTTTTAGATAGTTTGACAAATATTTTAAATAGAATGCTGCATTAAAGAGGGATTTTTTTCTTCCTAACATTTTCTTAGTGCTCCTCCTTGTTAAGAGTTTAGTTAGAAAATTACCTTTCTTGTTTTGTTAAATTAGTTTGTTCACCCTGCCAACAACATACTATAGACCAGGTGGCTAAAACAACAGAAATTTATTTTCTCACAATTCAGGAGAATACAGTCTGAGGTTGAGGTGTTTTTTCCTTCTGATAGCTGTGGGGGGAAAGAACTATTCCAGGACTTTCTCCATGACCTACAGAGTAGTTTCCCTTATCTGTGGTTTTAGTTACCAGCAGTCAACTATAGTCCAAAAATATTAGATGGAAAACTTCAGAAATAATTTATAAGGTTTAAATTTCACACTGTTCTTTATAGCATGATGAAATCTCACATACTTGCTCCATCCTACCTGAGATGTTAATTGTTCCCTGGTCCGGTGTTTCCAGATTGTGTGTGCTACCCACCCGTTAGTCACTTATTGGGTATCTCGGCTGACGGACTGACTGTGCATGTGTTCATGTAGCCCTTATTTAGCTTAATGGCCTGAAAGCTTATGAATAATGCTTAGCTTTATTATAGTTATGTACATACAGGAAAAAAACCATTATATGTAGGGATTTATTACTTTCTGAGGTTTCAGGCATCCACTGGAAGACTTAGAATATATCTACCACAGGTAAGGCTGGACTACTGGAGATGGAAAAGAGGGACTACTGTGTGTAATTGTCTTTTCTGTGTCTTCATATGGCTTTTCCTTCATACCTGTCTCTCCTTTGTGTTTAGGTTTTATATTCTTCTAAGGACATCAGTCATAATGGCTTAAAGTGCACCAAAATGATGCAAGACTTTGTCCTAAGCAGTGACAAAATAAATGAATAAAATAAATTAGACATAAAACATTTAAAACATACATTATGTTTAAACAGGTGCCATGATGCATATCTCTAATTCCAGCTAGTTGGAGTCTGAAGCAAGAGGACTACAAGTTCAAGGCCAGCCTGGGAATTTTTAATGTATTTGGTGTAGGTTCTCACTGTGCAGCTCATAAGCCTAGTAATCCTCCTGTTTTCAGCCTCTCCAGTGCTGGGATTACAGGCATGTGCCATCCCACCCGGTCTTAGTGGCCAGCTCATTGTGCCTGGTGGTGGGGCCAGCACTACCTATGGTGCCAGGGATTGAATGGCCTAGGAAATTTAACTAGACCTTATTTCACAAAAAGAGTGGCTGACACATAGCTCTGTGGTAGAGTGCTTGCCTAATATATTCAAGGCCCTCAGTTTGATTCTTTGTACCACAAAAGGCAAAAACATCTATGTGTCAGAGGAAATTACCCAAGAAAGTGAAAAAGTACCTCAAAGAATGAAAGAAAAATGTTGGTCAATCATGTGTCTAATAAGGAGCTAACTGAGTTTAGGAAGTCTAGTAGTGATGAGACATGTGCTACATATCTCCTGTAGTTTTATGAGTAAACTTACCGTATCAGCTGCCTTTAAAGATTTCTTTTCTACTTTTCTGACTAGCAAAATGTTATATAAATTAGTGCAGGCAATTTAAGAGTATTGTTTCTTCAGCTAATAATAACAAAGGACATAAAGTTGAAGAATCTATGTAAATGGTACATACCTAAGAATGGTATTCTGAGTATTGATCAGGAGCATATTTACCTTTCATTTATTAAAATTGTGCTTCTTACCCAAGTATAAGTAAACAGTTTTAGAATTAAATATATCATGTAGAACTGTAGGTAAAGTAGAAAAAAATATATAAATCATACTTGAACGTATACAGACACTGCTAGTAGGAGTCATTATTCCCATTAGGAATTTTCTTTAAGAATATCAGGTAATTTGCTCTGTGAACTCTAGTGGGTTTCTCAGGTTTTTTTTTTTTTAATGCTTTGATCTGATCTGATTTTCTTGCATTGTACTATAATTGTGTAAACTTGTACAAACCAATTTATGTAAGTTTTGAATGATATAAACTTTTAATCTTTTATGTGTTTCCTAAAACTTCTAGGATGAAACTTAATCACTAAGGATGGTTGGACCTCTGTGAAAGGTGTGAAGATGTTGAATCTGATAACGTTGTTGGATTTTATAGCCAAAGAACTCTGAGAAATAAATTTCTTTTGTTTATAAGATACCTAGATTATAGTATTTTGTTATAGCAGCCTATGTGGACTAAGACCTTGGGCTGTTTTCCTACTATAGTATTGCTGTAGGTTCTCTGGTAGGGGCTCTCTCCTTGCTCAGGCATGTTGTGAACAAGGCAGCCTCTAGCCTGAAATCACTGTTCAACCTTGATTTGTTCTTTGACTTGATGCACTTGAGTTCTGTAAGCCTTGAGTTCTCAGATGCCTCTGTTGTACTCATGATAATCTGATTTTTTTTTTTTTTTTTTTGCTCCGAATGCCTTCAGGGCAGGTTTGGCTGGCTTGAATTATGGGGATCAAACCACAGCAACATGAGCCTGACTGCTTTGTTGAAGCAGCCACTAAAGAACTGAGCTAAGGGGCAGGCCCCCCGATAATCTGATTTTTCATGGCTAACTCTACTCTTACTCTCTTCCCTGAAAAACTGTAGTCAATATTTTTCCTAACATCTGCATTTTGTAAAGTGAAGTTAAGGTCTAAAAGTATTTTAAATAATTTACCTTGTTTAAAATGGAACTGGTCAGTCTCATACTTGATTTGAATCCAGGCCTCCTGATTTTTAATCCTGCAACTCTTTCTGCTGTACGACTCATTCACATAGGTAGCTGTCGTGAGAGTCATGCTCAGTCCTTATAAATGGTATGGCTCAGATCTTTGTTCTAGTGTGAGTTCCAGTCTTTTCAGCACACCATGCTGATTTAGGAAAAACATTCTAAATTTAATGTGTGGATTTAATTAATATGACTTTTTAAGGGCCAGAGAGATAGCTCAGTGGAATAAGCGCTTCCCTGGCAAGCAGAAAGGTCTGAGTTCAATCCCCTTATGCAAAAAAAACAAAAACAAAAACAAAAAAAAAAAACCTTTTTAAAAAGTACCTCATGTGTGTTGGAAGACCTTAGGCCAAAGGCAATGCTACAAGTTTCAGCACTTAGGATGTTAGAGGAAGGCAATAAAAAGCAGGCTGTAGGCACCTTCTGACTAGAATGAAGAGGTCTGTGAGTTCTCTATGGCTGCCTCCACTGTCAAGTGAGTGGTTCTGCCATCAACTCTGATTTTTGCTTATTCCTCAAATACACTTTCCACTGAAGTAGACACTTTTTGACTGAAATTTCAGGTGTCTGGAGCGATAAGATAATCTCATTTGTTCTTTTAAAAAGAACATACCAGTCTCGAGTTGAAAATCAAAGTAAATATTTTGTGTGTTCCCAGCCAGCTTTTGAAGTACTTTTCGGATAATTCTGAAGAAGTTTGTGATTAGTAGTTACTGAAAATTACACCCAGCTTTGTGCTAGGAAGTCAAGCAACATTTCTCTTGTTGAGCCTTGATCAGTCCCTAAGTGGATACACACCTATTTGGTAAATATTTCCCTGAAAAGGACTTCATAAAACTTTTATTTAAAGTGCAAACAATCAAAGACTGGTTAGTCTGTTAGTATGTACACAGGTTGGGGAATAGAGGCCAGATATTTTTTTCATGAATAAGTCCTTGTTTCATGCCTTGATTGCCTGGAGATGCCCTATAGATCCTGAGGAGGGTAGATGTTGAGAACCCATATTGAGAAGTCAGGAAAAGGGTAGAGTGTGCAGCCTTGCTCTCTCTGTGGTCACAGAAGCCATGCCTCTATACTGCATTAGTACTTCTCTATGGAATCACATTTGGGGCTGTGGGATGTAGTTTTATTCCTAACAGTGTCTTGAGACATTTCTGGTTGCCATCTGTGAAAGGTAGAATGCTGCTGGCATCTAGTGGCAGAGGCCAAGGATGCTGCAAAACAGTAGCTGCTGACACCAAAGTTACCCAGCTCAAGATGCCAGTGAGGTAATCTCACTGTGTGTTATCTGTTGAGCTCCTCAGTCTGCTGAGGATGTTGTTGTGAGTGTATACCTTGAAACATGGTAGCATGCAAGGAGAGAAGTAAAATAACCTGCCAGTGACATCTTTCAATACCTGAAAAATACAGTCATTTTAATCCATTTACACTAGAGCTCTTTCTGGAGTCATTAGTTTACACTGTTAAGTTACTTCACTCTTTGTACCTCATGAGAAACAGCACCTCACAGTTGTCCTCTGGTGCTGTTATTCAAGGCTCTTCACTTACATAAAGAAGAGCTGTACTGTAGGAATAAAATTTATAGCAAAAAACACATTTGTAATGTTGTTCATGACTCTTGAAATGTCCTTAGAGCCAGAAGGGCTTACCTAATGTCCAAAATAAATGTACTTTTTAAGGAAACTTAATCATTTTGTTCCAATCTCAGTAGAATCTACATTATATAAAAGAAAAAAATATTAAGTATTTATTAATGGAATATTATTTTGGACTATTATGTTACTTATGTATTCATCTTGGCACCAACTTAAAGGGCCACTGCTTTCCAGTGTTTCACTGGCCACTGTTTGTTATGTTGGCTTTTTAAAAAACTCAATGAAATATTGTGTGATTAAGTCAGTTTCAACAATGCACAGTGTTACTGCTTAAGATGCATAGTAAAAGGGGCCAGCCAAATAGCTCAGCAAATAAAAGCACCTGCAAGAAGACACAGGGCCCGGGGATTCGATCCCCGGGCCTGCCATGCCAGCCCCGCCCCTGCGGCATGCTGAGACTGCGAATGAGACTGGGCATGGTGGCACACACCTGTAATCCCAGCACTTGGGAGGCTGTAAACAGGCAGATCACTGATTCCAATCTAGTAGTGAGACCCTGAACACCCTGTAGACCCTTCCCTAAAATACAGGAAAAAAAAAAGAAATGCATAATAATGGTTGTGTGGATCCAGCTTGAGCTGGTTCACAGCAATTTGTCACATTCCCACCTTTCTGTACTTTTCTTGACATAAGTATTTTATGAATGAGTGGGCTTTAAGGCCACAAATAAATGTTTTTTACATCACTGGATTTACAAGGATTTTTACATGCTAGAAGCATGGGCTGCATGAGCTCCACATTACTCATTTTATTCTGAACATGGAAAATATACAGATTTGCTAAGCGACAAGCTGCTGTTGCACTTGATAACAAAATTTGTGATTAGACAGTAGCATTGTACAGTTTTACCACATCCAGCAACATATATGTTTAAAAGTGAACATTTCTCCTAACACTTAGCTGTTTCAGGCATCCAGTTCATTACATATACCCACATAAACCTTCTTAGTTTACAGTGGAGTTATTTGAGACAAATTACATTTATCTTTATATTTACACAAAGAAGACTGAAATATTGTTTTTTCCTATTGAGATAAATGCTGAGTTAGTGCATTCTTTGGTCAGGGCCAGCTAGTAGCAAAGTATATGACATGTTCAAAACAGTTATTGATGTTGAATGAAAATATCTCCTCAACACACTTATAGGATGATATTCTATAGTATTGAATGACTGATCATCTTGAACAAGGTCATCTGTTGACCTGAAGGTTGCCAATTAGCCTTTGTAATAAGTACTAGAAAAGCTGTTCTTGAATGCTAAACATATCTTATGTTTATATGATATGCCTAAGTTTTAAGAATTCATTTGTTTAGTTCTGGGGGAGAAAATGATCGTCCTAGGGTGGTGGTGGTAAACCTATGGTATACATGCCACAATAGGCTGTTGGTTGTCACTGAAAGCTCTAAAAAGTTCACCATCACTGTCCTCGGGAGTTGGAGGCCTTCAGTAAATATGTGCTGGCTGGGTGTACTGGCACCTGCTTGTTAACTCAGCACTCAGGAGGCTGAGGCAGGAAGATTGCCATGAGTTTGAAGCCAGCCTGGGCTACACAGTGAGTCTAAGGCCAACCTGAACTACATAGTGAGACCCTGTCTCAAAAAAAAGCATTGACCGTCCTGTGAGGGGGACCAAGAAACAAAAGAACAAACCTTGTTCTTTTATTAATGGTAGCTCTTTATCTCAACCACTATAGTAGGACTTACCTCCAGAATATATGATCTGACCCATGTCCTACAATTGTAGTTACCATATTTAAGGAGGATATTTACATCTATGTAGTGGTTACATAAACTCTGAGTGTTGCCTAATAATCTTAGTGCTTTTTTTTTTTTTTTTGGTGGTACTGGGAATTGAACTCGGGACCCTGCGCTTGCCAGGCAAGCACTTATTCTACTGAGCTATCTCCCTGGGCCCCATGCATTTCTGTGATGAACTCTTCTACTTTCCACTGTAGTTTCACACTTTCTTTTCCATTTGACTTAGGCCTCTGATCACTCACCCTTTTCTCACCTCACTCTGTGTGGATAACTACTCCTTAGAGAAAACATCAGTGTTTGGACAAGATATCATGTCTGCATCTTTTACTATAACTACTAGGAAGACAGCAATATGCAAAGTATTAATTATTGTAACTGTCTTACTAACCTGTTTTGAAAGTGTCTCATTGCTATTTGTTTCTCAATAAAATTAACTTTTAAAAAAATCTATGTGAAGGGAAGTCATCCAGTTTCCAGCCACTGATCTCCAGATATCTTCTCTCTATATCCATTTGTTCTATTTTCCATGTTACTATAGTGGAGGAGGTGGCCCTTTGCCAAAGCTAATGTCTTCATGTCCTCTCTTGATTACATTTCCTGTATATGGCTTCTTTTTATCTACAACTGATTACTTCTTATAAGCATTAAAACCAGCCCAGTTCTTGCTTACTTTAAACAAAATTGCCTTCCTTTACTCTGCCTTCAAATTATATGGGCAAAGGCAGCCCATTCCCCTTAAGGTAATGCTTAATGCTTAGTCATTTAAAATTAATTTTATAATTTTTTGTTTTTGCCTTAAATTGCATATGTGAAGTAGTTTTAAATTAAAATTTAAAAAATTTTACTCACATCCATATAACAGAGCCATAATTCAAATCTAACTCTAATTGTAGACTTCATTGAAAGCTGTCCAATGAATTGGGCACAGAGGTCATAATGATCTTGGCGACAGCAGATTTTTGTGAAGGTAGAAGGGAATGTAGAAGCAGAGTGGAGTAGTTGAAATTTATCCTGCTTTTCTCCATCAAAGTTAGCATTCTAAAAAGAGCTCAATACCTGATATTCATGTTAGCTATATTGTTACCTATGTGTTATTGGCCTCTCAGTAACATTTGCCACAATTAACTCTTTCATTCAACTATTTCTTCAATTCATACTGTTTTGCCTGTCATGATTATCAATGCTGGAGATATAGCAGTGAATAAACACATGGAACTCCTGCCTTCACTATCATTTTATTTATTTAGATTTTATAAGAGGGTCATTTTGTTTCTTCCTGATTTGTCTCCCCTAACCCCATGATAGCAGTTATTACTCCAGAGGTGAACATTGTGATCTCTAGACCCGATATTACCACATAAGTAACCCAAAAGCCCTCAGTCTCATTTTGCCTGTTCTGATTATGTTTTGCTTCATAACATGACCACTAAAATTTGGGGTCTTAAGAGATAGCCATTTGTTTTGTTCATGAATAAATTTGGGAAGAATGACTCAACTCTATTTTAGGTGGCATCAGTTGGAGTGGCTTGATAGGTAAGATAATTCACTTTCAGATTGGTACACTGACACATGGGCCAATGTCTCAGCCAGGGCTGTGGGCTGAGAGTTTTGGTTCCTCTCTATCTTTCTCTTGACTGATTGTATAGGCTTCCTCATATGTGGAAGTCTTGGGGCAGTAAATGATGTACATGGTGGCTTAGTGCTTTGACAATCTAGCCTTGGAAAACAGCATTGTTTCCACCATAATCATAAGTACCCATTGAGATTCAGGAAACATATCTTACATTTAGAGGGAGAGTGTGAGAAGTAACAGTGTAAAAAGAATTTGAGATGGAGGACATTATGGTAATGTTTGGAAAATATCTACCATGTTGTCCAAAGTTGAGTTTGTAACCTTCACAGAGCTATTTTTTCACCAGTGGTCCCTGGTCAAGTAATTAGTCCTTTCATCTCCATGGCTGTTCATGTCAGAAATCTAGAAACCATATTTAACACCTCTCTTTTCTTTTCATTCCTTAGCAACCCATCTGCGTTCCTGTCCAGTGAGTCACTGGATCTGTCATTCTCAAATTCTCTAGCTCTGACTGCTGTCACTGCCATGACTTTAGTCTGAGCCAATGCATTGTTATCTTCCTTGTCAGCTTCTGTGATCATCTCCCAACCTGTTTCTTACTAGCAGTCTTTGACTTTCTAATGTGTTTTTTATCCTGCTTCCTGTGGAATCTTTTAAAATACTAATCCATCTATAGTATATTCCTTTTTAAAACCCATCAAAAGCTTCACAATACTTTTGGGGTAGAGAGTTCTTTCCCTGGTTCATTCCTGCTTCAGATTCATCTTAGTTCTTTTAGCTTCTTACATCTGATACAAGGCCTTAAAGTTCTTTTCTCTTCCCTGTCTCAGCACTCTATCACCCTGTATTTTTCTGTCTGTCACACTTTACTCATGTCTGTCACACTTTAATCATGTTTGGTCAAATGTAATTAATTTCCTTAAGCCTGGGTTAGGATCTTCTATCAAATAGGAGATACTTGCTCATTTTCTTTTTATCCTATGTTATACTTTTAATTGCTAGTATAATCTTTTGTTTTCTTTTTGCTAGACTCTAAAAAGTTTCAAGAGGACCACCAATTAATTAGTCTTGAATCACAAAAACCAAGCCCGTGACTGACAGATAATAGTGAACACTCAACACATGCTTATAAATACATACACATTCATTTAAAATATTAAATATCAACAAATCAGTTTAGGGATTTATTATGTAGTTTTTGTTTTTTGTTTTTCTTTTCTTGGTGGAACCAGGGATTAAACTCATGCTCTTGTGCTTACCAGGGAAACACTTATTCCAGTGAGCCATCTCCCTGTCTTCTGTATTATGTAGTTTTTATGAAAATATTTGCACTTGAATTAAAGTGATATATTTAGAAATCATGTTAAAAATTACTGGTATTTGTATTCTACTGTTTTGTTTAGTTGTTCAAAATATACCATGTCAGACACTGATCTGGTTCAGGCTGTTATGTTCCCTCTTGTATATCTTGTCCTCTGACTGGGTGCTGTTCATCATTCCTATTCAAGGTAAGGAATCTGCTGCAATGAAAGCTGACCTCCTGAGGGCCAGGAATATGAAAAGGTACATTAACCAGCTGACTGTGGCAAAGAAGCAGTGTGAGAAGAGAATCAGAATCCTGGGAGGTCCTGCCTATGACCAGCAGGAGGATGGGGCCTTGGATGAGGGAGAAGGGCCTCAAAGCCAGAAGGTAGAACCACTTTGTAGTTTCTTGTATTGACCATATCAGCCAACTTTATTATAAACATTGATACAACCATATATGCAGCCTTTTACCTACAGTCTTTAACTTAAGGTATTTGTTCAATAATTATAGACTCACACTTGTTATGAATCAAAGAGCCATATTACTTGATGTCCTTTTGTGACTGGTAATAGGTATGATAGGTAGTGTGTGGTGTGTGTGCATGCATGTGTTTTTCCATCCCCCTTTTCTGTTCTCCCCCATCCCAGAGGAGCATGTTTATATTTATTAAAAAAAGCCCAGTGAAGCTACTCATCATTTGGATAGAAATAACTGCTTGTGCAATGAAAGTTATCTTGAAAGTTATCTAACTCTTGCTACATTGCTGTGAGATATCTATTTGATGTCCTTATTTTCAGATAATGGAATAATGGGTCTAAGTATTTTGCCTGAGTCCTCATAGGAGCTGGATGACAACATAGATGTGGTTGATTCCCAATTCTTGGATAATTTCTCACTGAGCCATAAGATATTGATGACTGGTTTTGTTGTACAAAACTTCAAACTGTCTGTTGATACTGAATCTTTAAATCACAGAGCCTAGGAATGTATTCAAATCTGACTTTAGCACCTGTCTTAAGGATAAAGTGTGTTTTCTGTGACCTGGGACATACTAGATTTAAGGGAACAGTTATAGAACACCCCGAGGAGCCAGGCTGTACCACTTGGTGAACTCCAAGGCAAATTCCAAATTCCTTTTTGAACAGTGTCACATAGCCACAAAGAAGCCAACATGAGTGTAGTACTTTAACCCTGGCTATATCCTGAGACCTTTACTGTTCTGATTTTTAGTCTCTTCATCTTTTCTTGTTCATCTCTAGTTCAGAGGCCTATCTGTGATTTCCCCCTGCCTCCTGTGAGCTTTTACTCTTTCACCTTTTTTTGTCCTAGTCTTCTTAGAACTTCTTCAGGAGGACTTCTGTCCCCTCTTTCTACCAAGCCCAACACAGGCTAGAGTTCTGCAGCATCTTACATAGGTGGCACACATGTAAGGAAATCTTGTTTTGTAGAGGGATGCCACAATCTCTAAAAAGCCTATTGATATGCACTTAGCAACTGCCTCTTTCTCAGATTTTGGCCTTATGATATCTGGGAAAATTTCATCTTTTGGTGAATCTTTGTGACAGAGACTTGGCAGGTTGAATATTTCCCCTCCTATTCTTTTTCCTCCAATTTGGCCTCTTAAATAAACATCTAGGCACACATCATAAGTGAGGTCTTACCTTATTCCCATTCATTGGCTCAGCAGACATTGATTGAAGGCCTGTAATCTCTCAGGTGAAATGCTAGGTGCAAGGATACAAAAATAGTAAGATAGAATTCCTACTCTGAAATATTTCTATTTAATTCAAAATAAATAAATAGACCTAATAGATATAAGATATATACCTAGGAGTTATCTAATGACTTGCAGGTAGTCAAAGCATGGTATGCTTTTAGATGTTATGCTATAGTAAATCCTTGGGATCTAGAGAGCTCATTCTAGGAGAACTGATGTGATTTCAGTAGAGTATAAAAGTACTGTGCAGGGGGCCGGGGAGATGGCTCAGTGGAATAAGTGCTTCCTTGGCAAGCACAAGGGCCTGAGTTCAATCCCCGGTTATGCTAAAAAAAAAAAAAAAAAAAAAAAAAAAAAGAGTACTGTGCAGTGTCTATTAGGAACAGATAATTCAGTGCTACCTGGATTTTTAATTCATTCTTTCTAGGTAGCCAAGAGAGGAGAAATCTACTTCTGCAGCATCAGTTTATCCTCAGAATAAAACCTTTTCCTCTAGTTATCCGCTGGAAGCTTCAGGTAGTGTAATAGAATTATGTGGTGGTTTACTATTCCTCCGATAAGATTTTAGTTAAGGCCACTATGATAATTTCATAAGTTACTGAAGAACTTTTGCTATGACCAGTCATTATCTGACCCAGGGTAAACCAGTAACTATTTCAAAATTTACACTTCCAAGAAAGATGAATCCTCCATTTAAAGTAGTGTCAGTGCATTAAAAAAGATTAAGACTTAATTATATATTACTTAAAACAAATGAAAGGCACAGGTAGGTTGAAAGTGATTTTAAAAATGCCATGCAAATACTAAGCATGAGAAATCTACAGCATTTAATGTCATATGAAGTAGACTTCAGAACAAGGAATATAACCAGAAGTGACTATTTCATTATGATAAAGTGGTCAATTCATCAAGAAGAAAAGAAATCTATAGTAGTTGAGGATGTTAACCACCTTTTCAGTGACTATCAGAAGGATACAGGAAAAAAAAAAAAAAAGGATACAGAAGCCAAACAGTTCTGTCAACCAACTAAAGGAAATGGACATTTATGGAGCATTCACTCTAATAACACCAAGGAAAATACCTTTTTCTCACCGTGTACTACACAGAACAGTTTGCCAAAACTACATTGCTGGAGCACATAGGTGGGTAAGGCAGGAAGCTTGCTATGAGCTTGAGGTTAGTCTGGGCTACATAGTGTGTGCAAGACCAGCCTGAATGACAAAGCAAGACCCTGTCTCAAAAACAAAACAAAAATACATTGCTGGTACTGAAATAAATCCCGCCGAATTTATTTTTGTTTTAGGGGAACACGGGGATTGAACTCAGGTCCTTGCGCTTGCCAGGGAAGCACTTATTCTAATGAGCCATCTCCCCAGCCCATAATCCCACCGAATTTAAAGGATTAAAACTGTTAAGAAGTTGTTCTCTCTGACCACATTAGAATTATACTGGAAACTAGTAATAGAGATGTAGAAAAGCCCCAAATATTTGGAAATCTAAACAATATATCTAAATAAATCCTCAAAGAAAATAATCATAAGGGAAATTAGGAAATATTTTTGAATGAGAGTAAAAATACAATATATCAGCGTCAGGGGGATCCAGTTAGAGCAGCACTTAGTGAGAAATATGGTTTGTTTGTTTTTTTTGGTGGAACTGGGGATTGAACTCAGACCCTTGCACTTGCCAGGCAAGCACTTATCCTACTGAGCCATCTCCCCCCGCCCGAAATATGTATTTTTAAGGTTTATATTAAAAATGTTTCTTTCTAATGTTTATATTACTCTGGTTGAGATTCACTGCTAATTGATAGTTCCTCAACTAGAAAGTTCTGATTTTTGACAGTGCCACTACCTTCTTTCTTCACCAAAGTTCTGGTTTAGATTCTTTCTGATTAGTTTTTGTGGTTGTCTGTTGTGTTTCACAACGCTTCAGCTCACAACAGTAAAGTAGGTAGTATCTTCCCCATTGTACAGATGATGTCCTGAAGCTGAGCGATGGAGTAACAACTCATAGGACTACAAGGTAGCAGAGTTAGACCTCAGACTTAGGTAGGTCTAGCTCCAAAGCCCAAACAGTTTTAACTGTCCGGCACTGCATATCTTGCTTTGTTTTCAATGCAATGTGCCTTTTTTTCTTTGCAAGGTTCCCTCCTCCATAAAGGACCTCAGAATGGACAAATGAAAGGAAGTTTATCAGAAAAAATAAGAGAAAACAAAAATATAGGGGATTTGGATGCCAGTGACACTGTATATGTGGTCTTTTCTTCAGGGGCAAATTTTGCACTGTTTGATCCAAGCACAATCCAAAACAAACAGTATAAATGCAGCCCAGTATAAAGAAAATTCTCTCCTTGTTCATGGAATTGTTGGTCCATCTTCCCTAGCCTAAATTGATAACTGCTCCTTTTAATAAAAACCTCTTCAGAGCATATTGAGGTAGGATTTGTGTTTTATATGCTTCACTGGTATGGGTTTCCCAAAGGAAAATCATATGTTCTGATGTCCAAAAGTTAGTGAACTAAATGTTAGTGGTTTGAAAAGTTTGTGGAGACGTAATTGTTAGTAGTCTGTATTATGGGTAGCCATTTCTTTTCTTTTCTTTTTTCTTTTTTTTATGTTTTTATGTCTAGAAAACAGGGTCTCAACTACACAGTTTGAACTCGTAGTGATCCTCCTGTCTCAGCCTCCCCAGTGCTGGGATTACAGGTGTATGTCACCACACCTGGTTCTGGGACCAGCCTGGCACGCAGTACTTGGGATCCAACTCAGGACCTTGCACTTGCCAGGCAGGCATGTAGGCCAGCGAGCTATCTCCTCAGCCCAGCCACTTCTTTTATTTATTTTTATTTTAATTCTGTGTGTGTGTGTGTGTGTGTGTGTGTGTGTGTGTGCAGGGTCTCACTATGTAGCTTGGATGTGTGGTGATCCTCTTGATGTCTGTCTCCCTAGTGCTGGGATTATAGGCGTTGACTCCATCACTGGCTCCACAAGCCTGGGGCCAGGGCTGGCATGGCACGTGATATCAGGAACTGAACCCTGGCCCCTGCACTTACCGGAGCAAGCTCTTAATCTGCTGAACTATACCACTGGCCCTCAGCCATTTCTTTTGGTTACCAGAAATTATATGAAAATGTGTTCGTCTTTCTGCCCACAAAACAAATGAAGGAAGGTTGTATTGTTATATTGGTGACAGGAAAGTTTAGCATGCGTAGAAAATGTGCACTTAGTTTTTAGAAATTTTGCTGGTAACATTTCAGAAAATTTGCCAACTTTTATAATGGTAGTCTTTAATCTCAACATGTAAGTTTTGGTTTTATGTTTTGTGTTTGATACCCAGAATTAAATTTGGGACCTTGCACTTGCTCAGCAGACAGTACTGCTGAGCTATATTCCTGGCCCCCAACTTTAAGTTTTTATTTAACTTCCCTTAATAGAGGAAGTTTTGATCACTGATTCAGAAGTAAGTATATGGGCCTTAAATTCTTTCTACGTTAATTTGAGGCATTTTTTTTTTCCCTAAATGAGTCATAAACAGTATCCACTTTCTAGTTACTGCACAATCTGTGCTTGAGATAGTTTCTATTATACCTTCAGAGAATTTGCCCTTTTTTATGAACACACAAAATGGTAAACACAGGAATAATAGAATGGAATTTGGCACATCTATGTTCTGGAATATTAGGGCCAATTGACAGTGATGCTTAGGATTCTTCATTGAGTGTGTTAAGATATATCTTGAAGAAAGATATAAAATTGTTTGCATTTCCCTCAGTTGTATAACAATAGATGGAAAGCAAAAATGCCAAACCTTAAGACTCCAGCTTTTTTTTTTCACATCATTCTTCAATTTTTCTGTGATTGTCAACTACTGTTTTAAAACTGTTGATTTTTTTTTTTTTTTTCTTTTTTTTGGCAGAACCGGGGATTGAACTTAGGCCCTTGTGCTTGCCAGGGAAACACTTATTCCACTGAGCCATCTCCCTGGCCCCTAGTCAACTACTGTTTTAGTGGAGAATATGTATTCTGTGGACGAGGGATTGTTGTGTCTCCTTTCCTTAAAACTATGCCTGACACCAAGTATGCCTCAGATCTTTGTTGAATGAGTGAATGATTAATAGAAAATTAGTATGTTTCAAATATGTGCATTTTGAACATTCAGTAGGCTTTGTACTATTTAAGATTTAGAAAGTGGTAGAGGAGATATTTCATTTTATGAGGAACTTTAAATTTTGACTTTGAACTTAAAAATGTGTTTTTTTTCCCTAAAATGGAGAAGTTAATTCACTGGAAGTTAAAGCAAACTAGTATTTCAAATTTGATTTTTAAAAACATTTTTATTAAATTCCCTTAACAGATTCTGCAATTTGAAGATATCTTGGCCAATACTTTGTATCGAGAGCATTTTCAAATATACATGGAAAGAATGGACAAGAGAGCACTGATTAGTTTTTGGGAATCTGTAGAACATTTAAAGAATGCTAACAAGGTAGTATATATGGGCTAAAGAGTATTAATCCTTAGCAGATGAAAGCTTATGTGGTGCAACAGATATCTTTGTTTCAATGAAACTGTAAATATACATCAAAAAATGATTTTAAACTAAAATTAACATTGACGTTCTACTCAGCCCATTATAGTAGATGAAATTGCATTATATTTTTGCAGAAAATGTATAGTGAATTTGAATGTATAGTGACGGGGGAAAGATACATAAATGTACCAAGAGATTGAATTTGGTTTCTAATAGTTATTTTTTAACGCAATATAAAAAGGTATTTATAAGTTGGTCTTACCACCTATACCTCACTGTCATAATCCTGCTACTTATTATATATATTTTTCTTCATACAAATTAGATATTATTTAAAATATGATTGGGGTATCTGTATATTCAAAATAGTTATGATAGATATACAGCTATAGTCTCTTAATTCAATGAATAGAAAAATTTGTTCTAATAGTGTTTGTGGAGAAGATACCATGTGTGCATCTTCTACAATGAATAACCACTAAGACAACAATATGCAGTGTATTAAGTATTGAAACTGTCCTACTAATCGGTTTTGAAAATGTCTCATTGCTATTTGTTTCTCAAAAAAAATATTTAAAAAAAGAAACAAGCAGGAGTATTTTGAGGTGGATTAATGACAATGTGCATTTTATTGTAATAATTAAAAAAATTAACATTTATTATACTTTTTATTGTAAAACATGCTATGTATCAGAGGCTTAAACCAGTGCTCTCTCTTTGTTCTACAGGAACCTGATTGTAAAAAAAAAAAACATATCTAGATTGATTTTAACAGAAATAGAAATAAATTTAGAATTCATGATGAGAGCCAAAAACAAAAATAAAATAAAATATGATTGGGTAAAGGATCACAAATTACATTTTTGGTTATATCCTTCTTTTAGAATGAAGAACTTAGCAGTAAGCATACTGCTTTGTACTTGGCCAGTTCACAGTAATATAGTTAAGAATTAATCTGGGCAAAGTATCGTGTTTCTGAGTCTGATCTGCTCTAGAAGCTGAATTAATGAGAGACAGCTGAGCTTAGGAGTTTGCTAGCAGCTTGGGCAAAATAGTGAAACTGTTGAGAGGGCCAGAGAGAGGGAAGGGAGAGCTATAAAATAATATGTGCATATGTACATATATAAACACATATATTTGAAATATACATACTTGTATAACATTTCAAGAGGCTTATTAATATCAACAGAATTTTATTTCATTTGAATATGAATGTTGCTAGAACTGAATGACTTTTAAGTATAAGTCACTAACTGCGCTGTTTCAGAAATTAAATCCTGTCTTGGAGTATTTTTAAGTTTTCTTATTCCTTGTATCATTACTTTATAAGCCACAAGTTACCTCATCTTACATAGTATTTTGCCAACTTTGGTACTCGTTTTTATTTACCAGGTTTGACTCGAGATGACTTAATACAACTTGAAAACTTTGAATGAAATAAGAACATACAACTTACTCAGATTTTCTATATTTTAACCTTGGAACACTGATTAGTCATGTTGTATATCTATTTTTTGCAGCTGTTGAAAATTTGGTATATTAAAGAGTTAATGAAGTGCCTTTAGAAGAAATATAAGGAATTTTTGATACATGATTGCTATACATAATGGTACATGTTTGCAGTACATAATGATTGCATTTCTCATGGGAGTTGGTACATATACATGACTATCTCAATTCTCTTTTCATTGCCCCTCCTTCTTTCCTCCCTCAGGAAATACAAAGATTATGGCAATTACAAGAAATGTTTGTTTCTAAAATAGGCCAGTGACGACCTAAGTGTGCCACTGAAATCTAAGCCAGTGGTGGTGAAGCTATGGCACACATAGTTCTTTTTTAAAGCAAAAGATGTTAATATATAAATTGTTTTTTCTAAACTAACTCAATAGTGGGCTTTGGGTTGCAGTTTCTAAAAGGTTTGCTATCACTAGTCTCCACTGTAAGGTAATTATTCTGAAAATATCTGTCTTGTTTGTTTTGCCAAATGCGAAATTATTATCTTCTTTCTGGGGTAAGAAATTACTCATATTAGACTTCTAATTACTTACATTAGATGAAACATCAAATAGATTTTAGTTAATAAATTATATTTTTGTGGAATGGAAATTTATGGAAAGGAATCCATTGCAGGAAGAGAGCTATTCTCATTCTTTATTTTTCTCTGGAATTTAAGAAAAATTACAGAAAGTAACTGTTACACATGAACTGTTTGTTTTAAGGGGCAGTTTATATTTTTCAGGGTGACATGTATTCCACAGCAGTCCAGTACTACAGTATATCCTAAACAGCTTCCTTCCAGCTTTCATCAGTGCAAAATGATTTCTCTCAGAAATCATATTCTTTATCTTTCTCTTTACTTTTTTTCAGAATGAAGTTCCACAATTAGTTGGTGAAATTTATCAAAAGTTCTTTGTGGAAAGTAAAGAAATATGTGTGGAAAAATCACTTTACAAAGAAATCCAGCAATGTCTTGTAGGAAATAAAGATATTAAGGTGTTCTGCAAAATCCAGGAAGGTGTATTTGAGACCCTAAAAGACAGATACTACCCTTCCTTTATTGTCAGTGACCTGTATGAGAAATTGATGATAAAAGAGGAAGATAAAGAAGACTCACAGTTGATTTCCAAAAATGATGGAATGGTGAGTCACATTTAGATTTCTTCTTCTTTTTTAGTGGATAAGATTTAAGTAAGATTAAGTGAGTGCCTACTTTGAGCCAAATTTGATGCATACCTTCGTCTTTTAATACATAGAACTTGCATAGAATAAACAGTTAAAATATCTTGCTGCTTCTGGTTTTGTGCACTTCCCTTTTTTGTCGTTCTGACCTACTTGCTGTCACTGTCACCAGTGAGTCAGAGACCTCTTACTATCTTAGACCCATTTATTGTTTGACTCCTAAAAAGTGGGAGCAGACAATCTGTGGGTTGGGTTGGATCATTTTGTGTCTTGATCCAGGGAGAATTAGTAGGATTGTTGTCCAGGACCTACACAGAAAAGGTATGAGAAGAGGGTTGAGAGAGGAAGTGTGAAGGAGCTTTAGGAATGCTAAGAAAATCAGGTGGAAGTAAAATGCTCCCAAGGAAGCCTTCCTGTTGTATCTGAGGTCTACTTTTTTTTTTAAAGTACGGTTGATCATTTTGGATAGCTCCAGGTGACATTACTCATTTACTATTAGTGTATTGTCTGTGTATAAATTGAAAATTTGTACACAGATTATGATTTATCTTGGAATTATTATTATTATTATTATTATTATTATTATTATTATTATTTTGCCAAGGTTATAGTGTCTTCAGCCTGGCAGAGTCAAGTCTTTCCTTTTGATGATAGTGGAAAGGTCTCTGAACTGTTGTAAAATTGTATGGTTTTCATTCAGACTTTTACATCTTGTTGCTTTGTTCTTTCCATATGAAATGACTTCACTGATTGGTCTTAAATTCATTACTCCCTGCATTTTATTTTTGAGATGGTTCACAGTTTAAGTACATTATCTTTTACTTAAAAAATTACAAGTTATTAAAATTATTATTGCAGCAAACTTTTAAAAAAGCTTAGTGAAATTAATAGTATCATTACCAAACAGATAAAATGAGTAAAGACTTGAACTGACAGTTGATGTGAGAGGTAGTAATGAACAAACATAAAAAATTCACCCTAACTTAGATTCAAAGAAGGCTAATATATATTACTGACCCTTTGAAATCTATTGATGCCCTTTGTTCCTATAATCTATAGAAGGGGAAACTTTGAGAAATGTATCCTAAGAAAATAATTAAAATGTAGAAAACCTTTGTACATGATGGAACTTGTTTGAGTATGTTTGAAATAGCAAAGAGGCAAAATCAATGCATAGCAGGAGCAGCAGTAGAAATACACCTCAGTAAACTGTCAGCGCAGTTGAATACAGTACAGCTGTAGTATTATAATGTTGGAGATTATAATATTATCAAGTGCTGTATTATTTGGAAAAGGCAGAATTCCCAGTAAATGAGTGTAGAATTATGTTGTAATATATATATTTAAATGAGTACAAAGTTTAGAATTTTGTCATAATGTATATATTTATAGGGAGTAGAAAGAATATATAGAAATGAACGCAGCTTTTTTTCTAGAACTATCAGTATTTTTATTTTTCTTTAAAAGATTTAGATATTGTTAATGAAAAATAGAAGAAAAAAATCAGGAGAAGAGATAAGAAGTAAAGAAATCAAAAGATGGACCTCAGCAGTTCATTTCAGTATTTTACATGTTGTCTCCTTCTGACTCTCGTTTACATGCTGTTCATAATCTATCCAAATTGTTTCAAGTTACATAGTTCTTTGTCAATTTTAAGTCACTGTCAAATGATATTTTACTTATAAAATAATAATCTACCTCTTGATTTATAACAAGAGAAGAACTGAAGTAAGAAAATACTGAAAATTCTTTTATAGTATTAATTTGGAAATTTATTTTAAAGGGACTTCTAGGGGCCAGCCAAATAGCTCAGTGGATTAAAGCGCCTGCAAGCAGGTACAGGGGCCTGGGATTCTATCCCAGGGCCTGCCATGCTGGCCCCACCCCCAGGGCACACTGAGATGGTGATTGAGACTGGGCGTGGTGGTACACGCCTGTAATCCCAGCACTTGGGAGGCTGTAAACAGGAGAACCACTATCAGTCCAATATAGTAGTGAGACCCTGAACACACTGTAGACTCTTCCCTAAAATACAGAAATAAAAAATAAAAATAAAGGGACTTCTAGTAGCTTTTTATAATACTTATAGGAGACTAGAAAGAAGCAAGATGTCTGTCTTTGTTAAAGATTATGTATTGAATATTCAGATTGAGTTGGGAATAACTCAGTTACCTTCCCTTGTTCCATACAGATTCCTTGGATGTAACTTTTGGGAAATAATGTCATGAAATTTCTTCCCCTTTTATTAGGTTATTAAATATTTCCCTGATTTTCTACAATTCTGGATACCAGTTACTTTGGTTCTAAATACTTTGATTTTTCTCTTTACTACAAAATAAAAAGGCACTCTGCTTCTAAGCATTCTACTCTAGTATTTGTTCTCCAACTGGAATACAGTATTTTGAAACAGTACATTATACTGATGTGGCACTGTCTTGGTTAACTTTTTCATTGCTGGGACAAGATACCCAGCACCCCAAAATTAAGGAAGAAAAGGCTTATCTGGATTACAGTTTGTGGAGGTTTCAGTCCATACTCAGCTTGCTCCAAGGCAGAGTGACACATTGCAGAGGGCAGCAGTTCATGGTGGCGGAAAACAGCAAGAGAAAAAGGCAGGAGCAGTGCTGAGCAAGCCTCTGTACCTTCCTTATGTTTCATTCAGACTATCTTCCCCAGGTCAGGTATAGCACTCACACCCATAATCCTAGCAGCACTCACACCCATAATCCTAGCATTGTATCATAAATTAATCACAAACTCTAGAAGCCTGCCCCATGACTGCGTGAGGCTTTGGGGGACAGCTAGACACAAATCATAGCAGGCATCTATATAATAGTTAATAATGACTGATTTTTATGTTGTCATAAAATATAGTGTTATGTAACTTTCCCCCCTCTAGGACCCAGGAGGTGAGGCTGATGAAGTTGTGGTTGAAGGTACCAGTGAGATTAATGAACAAGCCAGTTTTACTGTGAACAAATTGCGAGAACTAAATGAGAAACTTGAATATAAAAGGCAAGCTCTAAGTTCTATTCAGAATGCACCAAAACCTGACAAGAAGGTAACTATTTTCTTTTCAAGATTGTATCTGAAGGTTTCCATTTGTCTAATTTAAGAAGTAACAGTTTTCAGTTTATGTACAGATGTGTCAATTTCTTTAAAAGGAAGTGTAGTGATAGAATAAGTTAAATACTTATGGACAATTTTTTGGGGAAAAATTTTTCTTTCAGTTGCCCAATTATAATTTAGAGGAACTTACAGAATTTTGCAAAAACTAAATTCTTTTGCTAAAACACAACAAAATTTGAAAATTAAAAAATGTATCTCTAATTGACATTTCTCAAATCCAAGCTATAGTGTATACTTTTGCTGTGTCATTATTCTTTTTTAGTGTAAAACAAAGAGGTCTTTGTAATATAGTTGTGCCTGACACTTGTTTGAGGTGCCAAATGGGTTTCCTTGGTGCTTTCTGAACGTGTTTTAGAGATTCAAGTAGGTCAACAGGAAAGCAACTTGGAATAAAACAATTCTAGTGAGTCACATGGGTTTTCTTCCATGGTACTCTTTAGTGCTGCTTTCGTGGGCATTCAAGTGCTTCTGTAATATTCCTCAGATAAAATGTGATGAGATCAATGTATCATGAACCTATTAGTAACTTAGAGTCAAAATATTTATTATCTGTAACCCAGATAATATGTAGTGGGTTTTCTTTAAATAAAGAAAGAAAACAAAGTCCTACAGAAGTTTGTAATTTTTGCTAGTAATCTTTTTACAAAATTATGAGGGAAAAGGAAATGCAGCGTGAAAATGACTCTAATAATTGTTAGTGGGGCTCAGAGAAGGAAATACATGAACAGCTAAGTTTCCTGGGTCATCGTAAGAAATGGAGTTAGTCTCCTCCTTACACGGAGTCATTCTTAGCATATAGACAACTTGGAGAGTTTGCCATCTTCTCATGACAAGAACATCTCTGGGATGATAAACAGAATCGGCTCACATGCCAGATAATCAGTGCTTTCAGTATGGTGTATTCTTCATGAACTCTTGTTTCATTTATTTTGGGTCTACCTCATTATAAATTAAAATGTATTTATGGGGAACAGGATAAACTAGAAAATATTCAATGAATTATTTTGTTTGATTCATTATTTGGTTGAAATATATTTATTTATTTGACTTAAAGTAACCATGGGGTAAATATTCAGAGCTATAATTGTATGAAAACATTTTCAAGAGATTTCCCCTAATTAGAAAGCTAATTTCACATCAGAGAAGGGATCGTCCACATTGCCTATTAGATCAAATTGTTTATGGCTGCTCAGAGAAGCACTCTGCTTCTGGTGATTGTTTACAAGGCTCTGAGGGCTCCAGAGATATAAAGAAGCTGATAATCTTTCCAGAAGGATGTGTCATGCTGCTTTTATGTCTTTTGCTCATTTTGGTGACAGTGAATTAATGTTTCTAATAATTAATGTTGTAAAACCTAAGATGGATGTTGAAAAGGTTTTGGTAACTTGGCAGTTAATGCATGCCTGAACAAACATTTGTCCTAGAGATTTTCCTGTATTCAATGTCTAATTATAGATAAGGTCATTTTTCTGTGCATCCATTGGTAGTGGTCTTCTTCCCCTCAATAAAGGAAGCCAGGAGTTTGCTTCACCTTCCTGCTTCTCTCAGTTCTCTTCTTCAGCAGCATCATTAGCTGTAGATGTCAAAGTTGCCTTTTTGTTTGATTTCCTGAAATCCAATGCCTAGGTTCTCTTTTGTTTCTCCAGAGCAATTTTGTGTGTCTAAAGCAGATTTTCCAATTCTAAGTTAATATTGGGAGCAAGTCACTGATCAGGAAGAATCTTAGCATCAGAAAAAATGAGTAAAATATATGTTGCTATGCTTTTCACTGTGAAGAATCAGGGACACAAGGGTGACAGTCTCCAGAAAATAGATTAAAATATACATGAAAGTCAAATAGTCTTAATAAAATGTAAGACAATGGCACAGACAAGGGGTGCTTCCTATAGGCCTTCTGAGCAAGGAGAGACCTGGTAGACTCTACATTCAGGAGAGTTGGGATGAAACTGCTATCCTCAAATTATAGGTGTGTAACCCTATCAGTTTTCTCATAACAAAGCCAGGGAGAGAGTGAGCATAGCATTTTTATTTTTATTTTTATTTTTATTTATTTATTTATTTTTTACATTTATTTAGTGTGTGTGTGGCCCGCTCAGCCCACCAGGGGGCGGGGCTGACTGGCATGAGGTGCTGGGGGATTGAACCGCAGTCCCTGTGCTTTGCCAAGCTTGTTCTAAGTAGGTGCTTTAGACCACTGAGCCATCTCTCCAGCCCTGAGCATAGCATTTTTTAAAAAAGTTTATTTTTTAACTATATATATTTGCCATTTAAACCACTTTAAGTGTATATTTCAGTGGCATAGAGAATATCCATATTGTTTTACAACCATCCCACCATCTATCTCCAGAACTATTTCCATCATAATTGGAACTCTGTACCCATTAAACACTAGTCCCCATTTCTCACTCCCTCTCCTCTCCAAAACTTCCATTCTGCTTTTGTTTTTGTTTCGTTTAGTTTTGGGGGAACAGGATCTTACTTTATAGTTTAGGCTGACCTTGAAGACGTGACAGTCCTCCCTTCCAAGTGCTGAGATTAAAGCTGATTAGATCACACCCAGCTACCATTCTGTTTCTTGTCTGTATGAAATTGACTATGCTCAGTACCTCATATGACTGGAATCCTGCAATATTTGTCCTTTATGACTGGCTTACTTTACATGATATATTGCATTCACAGTTGTGCTATGTTATAGCATATGTCACAATTTATCTTTTTATAGAGCTGAATAATTTTTTATTGCACATACCATGCTTTTTGTTTATCCATTCATCCCTCAATAGACACTTGTATTGCTTCACCTTTTGGTTATGGTGAAGAATGCTGCTATGAACACAGATACACAAATATCTCTGAGGGATCCTGAATCTAGTTTCTTTGGGTGTATAGACAGAAGTGGTTGTTGGGTCATATGGCAATTCTGTTTTAATTTTCTTGAGAAGCCAACTGCCATATTCTTTTCTTTTTTTCTTTTTTCCATGATTTTATTGAGGAACAAATAGCAGTAAGGCAGTTTCAAACTGAATTGGTAGGACAGTTTCAATAATTAACACATTGCATACATTCTTCCTAGTGGTTAATTGCTGTACAAGATGCGGACATGATGTCCTATTTACAAACACTATTAGAATGCCATATTGTTTTCTACAGCAGCTGTACCACTTTATAATTCCCAAATATTCCAGTGTCTCTTGTTCTTACCAACAGTTGTTATCTGATTCTTCCTTCTCCCTTTTCTTCTCTCCTCTCTCCTCTTGAAGTCCTGTGGTTTTGGTTTACATTTTTGTACTGGTTAGTGAACATTTTCATGTGTTTATTAGTCACTTATGTACATTTGAGAAATGTTTTCTCAAGTCCTTTACCTATTTTTAGTTGTTTTTTTTTGTTGAGTTTTGAGAGTTTCTATATATTCTGGATGTTAAAACTTTTATCAGTTTGTTGTTTGCAAATATTTCTCCTTTTCTGTGGTTTTTAATTGTATTGACAGTATTCTTTGTGCATACAGGTTTTAATTTTGATAAAGTTCAGTTTGCTGCATTTTGTTGGCTGTGCTTTTCATGTTATAGTCAAAAAATTATTATAGTAGAGGGGACCTGCCAGTTATCTCAGTTGTTTAAGTGCCTGCTTATGTAAACACAAGTCAGGCCCAGGATACTGTGGTTCAATCCCCAGCTCCCACATGCCTTACCATACCTGCCCTTAAGGCAGCCTGAGCCAGCGGCGGGGAAAAAAATCCTTCTCAAAAAATTATTATACCTCATTTTTATACTTTTCTGCTGGATGGTTAAGACCAAGATAAAGCAAGACCTATATAACAAGAAATGTAACTTTTGTATCTTTGTCAGTGTCAGTCATGTGGATGAGTCACAGCCATTGCTTGACCAATTTTGCTCTCTGTGAAAGCCTGAGAGAATGTTTTCTCTCTAGATGACTCTCTTTAGGCTCATTAAACATCGTCAATCACTTTCCTCTATGACCTTATAATCTCCTTGATCAGAAAATTTGGGACATCACTGAGTTACAGGATGTTACAGTACAGGTTCTCTTATGTCCTGAGTCCTCACCGACCTTGAATGGCCAGGGCCAAAATGTTGGCTATCCTTGTAGCCCTTCTTTTTCTCTAATTTTTTGGTCTGCAAGCTTCTCCAGAAGAGAAGCTTAATGATATTATTACCCTATAACATAGGCAGTTGAGCTTAACCTCACTATCTGTCTGAATATCAAACATCTTAGACATAACATGTAACAGGTATTTTCCATCAAAGCCATATTAATATGCTGAGCTGTAAAAGGCTCGAGTCAACAACTTCTGACATTGCCAGTCCTATGGATAACCCACTACTACTATGGACTACTGGACTATATTGGATTATTTTGCTTAATTCATGCACCTACAATACTTAAAGGGTAATGGAATACCCATCTCTGACAAAACTAAACAAAAAAGGGGGATATAAGTGACGGACCATTTTGTATCTGTATATACAAAATAGGATAGATATACAGTTACTTTCTCTTAATTCAATGAGAAGAAAGATTTGTACTAATAATGTTTGGACAGGATATCATGTCTGCATCTTTTACTATGAATAACTTTTACAAAGACAACAATATGCAATATATTAATTATTGTAACTGTCCTACTAACTTGTTTTGAAACTGTGTCACTGCTATTTGTTTCTCAATAAAATTAATAAAAAAAATTGTTATAGTCGAAACTAATGTCATGAAGCTTTCTCCCTGTTTCCTTCTAAGAGAGGATCTTTATAGGCCTTACGTTTTAAGTCTTTGGTCCATCTTGAGTTAATTGTTGCTTGTGTCAAGGGTCCATTTTAATTTGTTTGCATGTGCATATCCAGTTTTTGAGTGCCATTTATTGCAAAGACTGTCTTTTTCTCGTATCCTATTCTTGACATTCTTGAAGATTGTTTGATCATACAAAGGAGGTTTCTTTTTTAGCTCTCTATTGTGTTCCATTGGCCTTTATGCCTGTTCTATAGTGTTTTGACTACTATCATTTTATAATTAATATTTGAAGACAGGAATTATGAATCTTACAAATTCTTTTTAAAATTATTTTGACCACGTGGGATCCTTTGATTCCACATGAATTTCAGAATGGATGTTTATCTTCATACAAAAATGTCATTGAAATTATAATAGGGGTAGATTACATTGAATCTGTGATTGCTTTGAATAATAGTGCCACCTTAGCAATATTAAATCTTGTAGTTTATAAACTTAGGCTGCCTTTACAAATATTTGTCATCTGTAATTTCTTATATCAGTTTTTTTAGTTTTTATCATAGAAATCTTTCACTTCCTCGGTTAATTCCTAAGTACTTTTGGATGTCATTGTAAATACAATTTTCTTCTTTTTTGAATTTTTCATTGTTACTGTATAGAGAAACAACTGGTTTGAGGTGTTGGCTTTGAATCCTGCTATTTTGCTGAATTACAAAGCTTTTTCAGTATTTTCATAACTCCCAGGCTGTTTTCCTTGTGACAGATTATATCCAAGTTGAAGGATGAAATACTTTTAATAGAGAAGGAACGCACGGACCTTCAGCTGCACATGGCAAGAACAGACTGGTGGTGTGAGAACCTAGGCATGTGGAAAGCCTCCATCACCAGTGGAGAGGTAGGCCTCACTTTTTCCCCATTGTTTGAAAAGTTGAACTTCACAAGACAAAAATTCTGTCTTTCAGTTTTACTTAAAGGCACCTTTGACATTACATAGCACAGTCCCATCATCTTCCAAGACAGATATAAAAGGGAAGTAGTAGAAGCCCTCACAAGATGCTTTGTCCTGACAATAAGTCATTTCTCAGGAGTGTGCTGTGGTTACTTTGTTCACCTAAAACATAAAAGATGGAAAAAGAAGTACCTTACTGCCAGCACTCACAATGTAGTTCCATACATGAATGTGTGGAAGATGTGTTTATATCAACTCGGACTCTTTAGTTCTGGGTCCTTGCTCACCCATGTAGTAGATGTGTGGTCCTAGGAGATTTGGTTAGCAGTCTGTAGTTCTACTTCCTCATCTGTGCAGTAGAGTAGTCAGCCTCTTGGGATATGCAGAGTGTCAGTAGACTTTGCATATCCTTCTTGTGTCTTTCTTATCTTCTCTCTAAATCAATTCATGACACTAACTCAAACTCAGGTTCTGTATATTTTCTGCTTGTTTTGATCTACTTGGCTTAAAAGTAACCTAAATATTCAAGGGCTAGGGTGTGTGTGTGAGTGTGAGTGTGAGTGTGTGTGTGTGTGTGTGTGTGTGTGTGTTTGAATTGTCTAAGTTGGAAGGTAAAGGAAATTATGTCTTTCAGTGGAAAGTTTAATGAGAACTAAAATCATGGTTTATTGAATATTGAAATTAAACTGATGAGGCCTTCAGCCTTTCCTGAGAGGAATTCTCCTATATCTGCTACTTCTTTGCTGCTGTAAATTTATTTTTTTTTTTTTGTGGAAACAAGTTAAATATGCCTATATTCATTTCTGTTTGCTGTGTAACATTTTTTAAAATCCAAGCATTCATTTATTAGCTCACACTTTTACATATCAGAATTTCAGTACAGGCTAGGCATAATGGTGCATGCCTGTAATGCCAGCACTTGAAAGGCTGAGGCAAAAGGATCACCATGAGTTTGAGGCCAGCCTGGGCTACATAGTGAGTTCCCTGAACTACAAAATGGGGCCTTGTCTCAAAAATAAAGGAAAAGAGAAAGAAAAAGAAACCCAACATAGTGTGACTGAGTCCTCTGTTTATTATAGCAGAAGGTTGAAATCAGGTGTTGACCAGACTGAGTTCTTGTCTTTTGGGGAGAAAAACAGTTCTAAGCTTATTTAGGTTATTAGAAGAATTCAGTCCTTTCTGATTGTAAACATGAGGTCTTTGTTTTCTTGCTAGAATTGAAACTAAGAACTGTACTGTCCCAAGAAGTTTATTTGTGTTATTGGAAGAATTCAGTCCTTTCTGATTATAAATATAAAGTCTTTGTTTTCTTGCTGGTTTCTTTGTTGGGCTTCCAATCTCTTCCATTAGTATCACCTACATAAGATTATGCATGGTCTACTATGCCATGCTATATAGCCTCATTGCCAGAATAAAATCTGTTTTATCCATAATCCTGGGGATTATGTAGGATACCATACAAAACACATCAACAAGGCACAATCTTGGGGGACATTTAAAAATCTCCTGTGCTATCTTTTCATGATGCTTTTGCTTTCTGTTTTTACTGATTTTGATTTCTTTTTCCAGGTTACAGAAGAGAATGGTGAGCAAATGCCTTGTTACTTTGTAATGGTTAGCCTACAAGAAGTTGGAGGAATTGAAACTAAGAACTGGACTGTCCCAAGAAGGCTCAGTGAGTTTCAGAATTTACACCGAAAACTTAGTGAGGTATGAATACTCATGAATACAAGATTGTACAACTGTTGAGCGTGAAGACATTCAGAGCTTATTTCAAGTTTAACACATAAAGGAGGGGGCCTGCCTGTTAGCTCAGTTGTTTAAGTGCCTGCTTAAACAAAGCAATCTGGCTCAGGATGCTGTGGTTTAGTCCCCAGATCCTCATGCCTTATCAGACCTGCCCTAAGGCCTCCAGAGCCATCCCCCCCAAAAAAAAGAAAAAAAAAAAATCCTTCCAACATGTAAGGGAACTGATTAATCTTTCTCTTTCCTGTTAGTACTGGCACAGTGGGATTTCCAACCTGACATTTGTAAATCATAGATCAAACCCCCTGGTCTGGCTAAATCCTTCAGGACAGACAATTGCTGTAGAACCCCAGTGACCAAAGAGGCCAGGAACCATCTAGGGCCAGTAGTTGTGAAGCTGCCAGTTGTGACTCTGCAATGAACAGTGAAATCCATTTTGAATTGCAGCAAAAAAAGAGAATAGAAGATGCAGGAGGTCATCACAGATGCCAGAGGAGGCACAAAGCAAAGCGGTTGAAAGCACATCCTCCAGAGCTAGACCGCTTGACTTTAAGTCCCAACTCTACTATTTCCTAACTGTGTGACCTGGGATTTATCATTCCATCTTTTTGTGTCTTTTTCCTCATCAATGAAATACAGATGCTAATAGTTCCTCCAGGCCTACCTCAAAAACTTGTGGAAAGCAAGAGAATAAGTGTAAGCAAAGCATTTAGAAGAGTGTGTGGCATAGAGAAAGCATCGATGTAGATTTTGGCTTTATTAGTAGTAGTAATAATGGACATTGCTTACTTTTTGTTTAATATATGCATATGGATAAACGCATATAGATTATGGTTTACAGCATATCATGAATTTCTTGCTTTAGATTTTATTATATTTATTTATTTATTTTTCTGGCGGAACTGGGGATTGAACTCAGGCCCTTGCGCTTGCCAGGGAAGCGCTTATTCCACTGAGCCATCTCCCTGGCCCCTTTGCTTTAGATTTTAGTAAAGGTTTGAAAACCACTAGCATAGGTCAGGTTTTTTTTTTCTTTTTTTGTGTGAGATGGGGTCTCACTATGTAGTTTAGGCCATCCTTGAACTCACTAAGAAGGCCAGGCTGACCTCAAACTCAACGATGATCAACCTGAGTGCTGGAATTACAGGCATACGCCACTACACTCAACAATTCTAAGTCTTCTTATGCTGGAAGTAATTGCCTTTACACAAGCAATGAAAAGTTCTTTAATCATTTCTATTTTAATTTTGAGCCATTTTTGTCTTACTGTGAATAAACTGGTACTGATAAAATTGTATGATAACCTCTGAGACTTTTTGAAAATGAAATTTGTCTTCTACGAAATATTTATTTTTTTAGCATTTTTCATCATTAAAAAATTCTGAATTCTCTTAACTTCAACTGCTTTTCAGGGCTGGAGAGATGGCTCAGTGGTCTAAAGCACCTACTTAAAAAAACAAGCTCGGCAAAGCATCAGGGACCTCGGTTCAATCCCCCAGCACCACATGCCAGCCAGCCCCGCCCCCTGGTGGGCTGAGCTGGCCACACACACACACACACAC
>NW_004524690.1:6410959-6412578 GCF_000260255.1 Octodon degus
AAAAAAAAAAAAAAAAAAAAAAAAGCAAAAAAAGGAGAGCTCCTACCTGAGAGAGAGGGATAGAAGGGGGACCCAAGTGGGTTGCCCTCAATACTATATTTTCAAAATTAACTATAGTTGGCCGGCGAGATAGCTCAGTGGACTAAGCTCCTGCTTAGGCAAGCACAGAGGTGGGGATTCTGTCCCTGGCACCACATGTTGTGCTAGCCCTGTCCCAGCCCCCAGTTGTGTTGAGCTGGCAACTGGTATGGTGACACAAGCCTGTAATCCCAGTACTGGGGAGACTGAAAACAGGAGGATCATTGAGAGTCAGAGCTGCATAGTGAGACCCTGCACAAAATACAAAAAAAAGGGGGCCAGGGAGATGGTTCAGCAGAATAAGTGCTTCCCTGGCAAGCACAAGGGCCTGAGTTCAATCCCCGGTTCTGCAAAAAAAAAAAAAAAAAAAAAAAAAGAAAGAAAGAAAAAGAAAAAACTATAGTTACTTCAGCATGTGGAAGGTAAAATGTTTATCTCAATGTAAGAATGAATTCTTCCCAGTATTATTGAGTGAAATGGACACTACAGAAAAATGCAGTTTGCCCTAAGACAAACCTTTGTAAAAACAAAGCTTAGGATTAGCCCAATTTTTAAAAATGGAAGTAGGCAAAATAATTTTTGATAAAATAAAATGCAACTGGAAAATAAAATATATTTAGAAAATAAGACATAATTGCAGTGAAGTGTTAGAGAAAGCGAACTTTATAAAATTTCCTATCTACCATTTTGTCCATCGAGTGTCATCTGTCCTCACTGGCTCTTCTTTTGCCCTTGCTGTTTCTTTTTCTTTCTTTTTTTTTTTTTTGATGGAACCAGGGATTTGAACTCAGACCCTTGCACTTGCCAGGTAAGTGCTTATTCTACTGAGCCATCTCCCTGGGCCGTTTGCTGTTTTCCAATTGTGTGAATTTTCCTTTTGTGCAAACCTTTCCTGTTGACAGCTGTGACAGGAAGTGCCTTTTCAGGCTCTTATGGTTTTAATTTTTCCTTCTATCATTGCCTGTTTCTTTTCTCTAAAATTTCATAAAGCTGCTCTGAGGATAAAATAATACCTGCCACACTTTTAGCAAAGTATCTGATACAATGTAGGATTTAATTCACAAAGATCAAAATATAGTTATTTATTAGTATATTTCATTATTTTTAAAGTATTTATATTCCAAAGTTTGCCACTAAAATGTAGTATTAGAATCCTGGGTATGCAGTGATGTTAGAAATGATATGGTGAACCATGTTTCCAGACATATGAGTTACTGGGTTTCTTATTACAAATTTATATTGTCAGGTTCATGATCGTCTAGTTTCTAGGTATCTGTAGGCTTGGGGGAGACCTTTTCCTTTTTTCACCTAATATCTTACTCTCCAGATTCTTTCAGCCTGTTATAATGGATAGATTTTCAACTTCTTTAAATCTGAGAGGAGCATGTACAGGATGAAGATATTTCTTACTTTGTTCTAATTTTACTTCTAAATATTTTGAAAAATTAAAATGTAACTTTAAAATGCTAACATTGGGGCTGGAGAGATGGCTCAGTGGTCTAAAGCACCTACTTGAAACAAGCTTGGCAATGCACAGGGAC
>NW_004524690.1:6412728-6417244 GCF_000260255.1 Octodon degus
TAAAATAAAATAAAATAAAATAAAATGCTAACATTAATTTTTCCCCCACAGTGTGTCCCTTCTTTAAAAAAAGTCCAGCTGCCTTCTCTTAGCAAGCTGCCTTTCAAGTCTATAGATCACAAGTTTATGGAAAAGTCAAAGAATCAATTAAATAAGTTTTTACAGGTAAGCAAATACAAACCTTTGCAAGTGAGAGGATAAATTTATTATTTAAGTTAAATAATCATTATACCAAGAACTTGCTACTTTGCCATTTATTTCACAATCTATGCCAAATTTGTTGCCATGCCCCCTGGCATTCTTCTCTTCAGTGTTGCACTTGCAGTTTCTTAATGGCTGGTAAAATAGACTACCATTCTGTTTGTTTCTTGGTCGTTGGAGACTTGTCTTTTGTTGCCTGTCTTTTCTATCTTGCTTCGTAGACATCTGCTTATGTCTTGGATACAAATTCTTTGTCAACTATGTGCTGCAGAGATTTCCTTCCTTTCTGTGGATTGCTTTTTAGTCTCCCTTTTTGCCTCTTAGCAAGCATGTACCCATGCATACATGCGCACACACATGCACACAGTATGTGTAATAGGGTAACTGACATGACAGCCGCTTCAAACATTTATAATTTCTTTTGTTGAGAAAACTGAAATTTTTCTATCAGTTTTAAAATATATAATTAACTTTTGTCATCCATATTTATCCATATTTACAAATATTTCCACAGAATATTTGTAGTTATTCTACCTACCCAGAAGCACTCTCTACTTGATGACTATCCTCTCTTCATTCTTTGTTCTCCCTCCATAGCATCTGGTAACCACTATTTTAGTCTGTACTTCTGTGAATAATATTCTAAACTTCCACAAATAAGTGAGACCGTACACTTTCTGTGCCTGACTGACTGAATTTAATGTATGATCTCTAGATCCATCCATATTTGCCACAAATACCAGCTTTTCACTTGTTGTATGGCTGAATTATTCCACAGTGAATATATACACCTACATGTATCTTTACCTATCATCTAACAAGGAGTATCTAGGAAGATTCTATATCTTGGCTGTTTTAAATAGTGCTACAGTAAATGTAGATGTGTGGTAATTCTTTGACATTCTAATTTCTTTTCTTTTTGACATACACTTAATAGTGGGATGGCAGAACTATATCATAATTCCATTTCTAGATTTTTGAAGAACCTCCAGTCTCTTTTCTGTAATGGTTGTGCTGGTTTACATTCCTACCAATTATATGAGAGTTCCCCTTTCTTTGAATGCTCCCTGGCACTTTTGTTTGTTGTTGCTTAGGGTTTTTTTGTTATAGCCATCTCAACTGGGTTGAGATATCTTATTCTGATTTTGGTTTATGTCTCTGATGATTACCAGCAATGATGAGCATTGTTTTCATATACTTGTGGGCCATTTATAGGTTTTAATAAATGTCCAGCTAATTTGCTAATACTAAATTGGATTATTTGGTTTTTGCTCTTACTTGAGTTCCCTATGTATTTTTTAAAAATGTATTTAGTACAGGGTCTACAGGGTCTTTTTTTTTTTTAACAGGGTCTCACTACACAGATTGGACTTGTAGTGATCCTCCTGTATTTTTTATATTAATCCCTTTTTAGCAGGATAATCTGGAGATTGTCTTTTTTCTATGCAGAAACTTTTATTTTGATATAATTCCATTTATCAATTTTTATTTTGTTGCCTGTGCTTTGGGATTTATATTCAGATTTGTTTTCTAAAACCTATGTCTCAAAGCATTCCCACACATTTCCATTTAATAAGTTTGTAGTTTTGGTTCTTACGTTTGTCTTTGAGTCACTTAAAATTTTTATATATACATAATGAAACATGGAGATCTAGTTTCATTCTTCTGCATATGAATAGTTTTCCCAGCACTGTTTATTCAAAAGACCATCTAATATGTGTCTCTGGTACTTTTATTAAAATCCATTGGCTTGGGGCTGGAGAGATAGCTCAGTGGAATAAGCGCTTCCCTGGCAAACACAAGGGCCTGAGTTCAGTCCCTGGTTCTGCATAAATAAATAAATAAATAAATAAATAAATAAATAAATAGTGTACTCTCAAAAAAATAAAATAAAACCCATTGGCTCTAAATTTGTGGATTTATTTCTAGGTTCTCTATTCTAGTCCTTTGATCTGTGTGTCTGCTTTAATGCTAACATGTGCTGTTTTGGTTACCTTTGCTTTGCAGTATGTTTAGAAGTAATGTATCATGCTTTGGCAGTTTTTTTTTTCTCAGAATTTTTTGTCTCTTTGGCATGTTCTGTGGTTCCATGAAAATTTTAGGTTTTTAAAAAACTTTTGGTGAAGAATATCATTGGTATTATGATATGGATTACATTGAATCCATATATCATTTTGAGCAGTTGGGACATTTTAACACCTTTCTGTGATGAATGTGGGCTATCTTTTATGTTTGTTTGGGTTTTTTGTCCTCTGTTTTCTTTCACCAGTGTTTTATAGTTTTAATTTTGGAATTTTTTTTTAGTATTTTTAAAATTTATTACGTGGTATATTATTTTTGTAGATACTATATTGTATTACTTACTTAATTTCTTTTTCAGCCAGCTCACTGGTGTATAGAAATGCTACTGGGTTTTGTAATATTCTTATACTATGAAAATTTACTGAGTTCATTCATGAGTTTAATGTTGTTTTGGTGAAATCTTCTTTTCTTCATATTAGGTCATGTCATTTTCAAACAGAGTTAGGTTTCTTTCCAATTAGATCCCCGTCATTTATTTTTCTTATCTAATTGGTCTGGCTTTGTTCACTTAGAGGGGAGAAAGTGCATATTCTTTTTCAGAACTTAGAGAAAAAGCTTTCAATTTTTCCCTGTTAAATATGACACTAGCTCAGGATTTTTGGTGTATGGACTTATGTGTTGTGTGTTTGTTCAACATCTGATTTGTTGTTTTTTAAACAATAAAGGAACCATAAATGTTATGAAATGCTTCTGATGCTGATGAGATTTTCAGATTCTTTTTTCCCTTTTTACTGTTGAGGTGATATACTGTATTTATTGATTTGTATGTCGAATTATCCTTGCATCCCTGGAATAAATCCCATTTGTTCATTTTATGCAATAATTTTGATGTGTTGTTGAATCTAATTTGCTAGGATATTAAGAATGTTTGCATCTATATTAATAGGGAATATTGGCCTATAATTTTTTCATTTTATGCTACTTTTCTGCATTTGCTATCAGAGTACTGCTCTTCTTACAAAATGTGTTTGGAAGAATTATGTTTTGCAGGACTGGTGAGAAAGCTCAACAAGCACAGGGACAGCTTTTATCTCCTGCACCACGGCCCAGCCCACAGGGCATCAGTGCAGAGGAGGCTGAAAGCAGGAGGATCACCAGGAGTCCGAGCTGCGTAGTGAGACCCTGCAACAACCAAATATATTTTTTTAAAAAAATTGTTTTTCAACTTTCCAGAATATTTTGAGAATAAATGATGTTAATTTTTTTGAATATGTGATAGAATTTAACAGTGAAATCACCTAGTTATGGGTTTTTTCTTTTTCTTTTTTTAAATAATTTTATTGAGAAACAAAAAGCAATGAGACAGTTTCAAAACCGATTACTAGCATAGTTTCAATAATTAATACATTGCATATTCTTGTCTTAGTGATTATTCATTGTACAAGATACAGACATGATATCCTGCCCACAAACACTATCTATCCTATTTTGAATATACAGACACAAAATGGTTGTTCATTTGTGTCAATAATTCTTTTTTAAAAAATCAGAAATGCTTAATGTTTATCTTTTTGTGATGTAACTCCTTATTTTGATTCCATGTTTTCAGTACAAGTCTTTTACTTGGAAAGAGCTATCTTTTTTTGAGACAGGGTCTTGCTGTGTAGCCCAGGCTGGCCTTGAACTCATGGCAATCCTCCTGTCTCAGCCTCCCACATGCTGGGATTACATTCATGCACCTCTATACCTGGATGTCTGTTACTCTTTGTGTGTTTACTCCCTCTTTTTATTAATCTTTTAATAGTTTTTTGATAATGAATACTATAAATAAAATACCCTATTACAGATAATGAAGTCAATCTATATTTCTATGTAGAATAATGTTTAGTATACAAACCTGAGTAAAAGAGCAAGGAAAAAAAATCAGTATTCATAAACATATAAATGTTATTCTGGAAGAAACCATGAATAGCAGTTGGCTTGGATAGAGGAATGAGGATGTAGAAGGAAGATTTTACTTTGTTTATAACCTTCTGTGAGCTTTGAGGTTTCTAAACATTGAAGATATTTTTACTTTTTCATGACATAAAGAACCACTGTATTGAAGTGTTTGTTGTTGTTTTTAGCTTTTTTTTTTTTTTTTTTGCAGAATTTTGGTGGAACCAGGGCTTGAACTCAGGCCCTTGTGCTTGCCTGGGAAGCACTTATTCTACTGAGCCATCTCCCTGGCCCTATCTTGAAGTTTATGAGCTACTTTTTTCCTTAATTAAAATTCTCACGTACAGATATACAC
>NW_004524690.1:6435290-6482026 GCF_000260255.1 Octodon degus
GCATATTGTTGGATTTTGTTTCCTAATCCACTGTGCCAGTCTATTTCTCTCTTTTTTTTTTAATTTTTTTATTTTTTGGTGGAACTGGGAATTGAACTCAGATCCTTGCATTTGTCAGTCAAGCACTTATCCTACTGAGCCATCTCCCCAGCCCCCCTCTATTTCTCTTAATTGGTGAATTGAGTCCATTTACATTGATGGTTAGAATTGAGATGTATTGACTTACGTTTGACATGCTATTTACCTGTTGTCATTTACTCTTTTTTTCTCCTATGTTTAATTGCTTGCCCTATTTAGTTGGTTGCTTGTGATCTCATTCGTGGAGTTCTGATCATTTTGGTCCCTCTCTAGAACATCTTTCAGTAGGCTGTGTAGGGTTGGCTTTATCATCATGAAATTCTTTAACTGTTCTTTATCATGAAAGTATTTCACTTCTCTATCAAACTTGAAAGAGAGTTTTGCATGGTATAGTAGTCTGGGCTGGAATTTGTTTTCATAGAGGACTTGAGTACTGTGCTCCATGCTCTTCTTGCCTTCATGGTTTGTGAAGAGAAGTCGGCCATAATTCTGATGGGTTTTCCTTTGAATGTGATCTGCTTCTTGCCTCTAGCGGCTTTCAGTATATTATTCTTGTGCTGAATTTCTGGGTTCTTGATTATTATATGTCTCGGTGTGTTTTTACTTGGGTTGAGGTTACTTGGCATTCTGTATGCTTCGGTTAGCTGAATGTCAGATTGTTTCCTCATATTTGGGAAGTTTTCTGCTATTACTTCTGCCCATATTTTTTTAATATCATTTGTATTGACTCCTTCTTTCTCATTGATGCCTATTAGTCTCACATTGTTCATCTTTGCAACATCTTGCAGGTGATGGTTTATTCTTTCCTGCATCCTCATTGTTTTTTTTTTAACAATATCTACATTTTTATTTTTTTTAATTAATTAATTTATTTATGTGTGTGGCTAGCTCAGCCCACCAGGGGGTGGGGCTGACTGGCGTGTGGTGCTGGGGCATGAACCGCAGTCCCTGAGCTTTGCTAAGCTTGTTCTAAGTTGGTGCTTTAGACCACTGAGCCATCTCACCAGCCCCCCTCTTTCTTTTTAAAAGATCCTTTCTTACCTTTTCACTAGTTGCACCAGCATCTTCACGATCTGAAACTCTGTCTTCACTTTCACTTAAATGGTTTTGCAAGCTTGTGATTGAGCTTTTAATTTCCTCTATATCTCTTTGACTCTGCTTCATGCAATCTGTTTCTTTCCTGTATTGCTCCTTCAAGGAATCCATCATTTTTCTAATCTCCTCTATTTTTTTATCAATGTCTTCTTTAGAAGCAGTTATAAATTCTTTTACTGCAGTGTTTTTTTTCCAGCTTGGGTTTCCTCCCTATGTTTCTGTAGTTGCTTCTTTACTTCAGATGCTATGAGTTCTGAGAATTCTTTTTTTATTTCAGAAAAGAATTGCACTCTGAGTTCCTCTATAACTTTCTGCTGTTACTTATTTACTATTGACGCTATTAATTCATGCATTTCAGCTGAGCTAATGTCCTCTGCACTTGTTCTGGGTGGGCATTGGTTTCCTCCATATGTTTCTGCATTTGATTCTTTAGTGCAGATGTTATTAATTGAGGGATTTGTTTTTTCATTTCCAATCTGAGTTCCTCTATACCTTTCTGCACCTGTTTCTTTATTTCAGAAGCCATTGATTCATTGCTTTCAGCTGTGTGATTCCCAGTTTGTTCTGTGTTAGTGTCCTCTGCACTTGTTACGTGTGGACTTGGGTTCTGAGGTTGCATTTTGTTCCTTCTCATCATTCTGTGTAGCACTGAGCGGATCCTGGAGGGGACAAGGTGGAGTAGTGGGGAGAGGCAGCTCTCCCAGACACTCACCGGTCTGGGCTAGGACTGGGTCTGGGGGTTCCCAGAATGTGGAAGAAATTCCTACTCGGCGGGTGGGTTGGGGAGGTGCTGTGGAGTGGTGAGGGGCATCCCAAGGGGGTGGAAGAGGGTCTCACCCATGCTGCGCCTGGGCTGGCACCAGTAGTAGGTCCCGCTGGCCCAGGGTAGCAGGAATCTCTCCCACACACTCACTGCACATGAGCTAGGACTGTGTCTCTTCTATCTTGTTTTTAGTGGTTATGTTAAGTTGAGGCTTACCATTAGTATCATACTATTTTCTAAAGTAATTTTGGAGGACACATTAGCTAAAGGAAATGAAGATGAGGAAAAGCATATTAGTCCTCTTAAACTTGCTTTTGTATATATTTAATAATCTGGAAAAAGGGAATAAAAGCCTATGTACTTGGCGCAGGGAATAGAAAAAGCAGTCGTGTGACTGCCCCTTCTTAATCTCTTCTCCTATGTCTATTGCGGGAATGTGTGTGTGCGTGCGTGCGTGTGTGTGTGTGTGTGTGTGTGTGTGTTCTGCAGCATACATGAAGCTGGCAATCGGGGATGCTGGTAATGCTCCTCAAACTCCTCATCCTCAATTTGGCAATATCAAGCATTTTCAGAAGTGCTTATTAGTCTATGCCATACCACCCTGAACATGAGATCTCATCTGATTTCAGAAGCCAAGCAGGAGGACCCGGGGAGATGACTCAGTAGAATAAGTGCTTCCCTGGCAAGCACAAGGGCCTGAGTTCAATCCCTACTTCCGCAAAAAAAAGAAAAAAAGAAGCAGCAGCTAAGCATGGTTGGGCCTGGTTAGTATTTGGATGGGAGAAGTGCTTATTACAGCTAGACAAAGGATTTGTCAGGTTTCTTGCTGAGAAAATAAGATGTCAAATTCATGGACTACCTCCTCTGAGAATAGACCTTAATCTCTGCTACCATTCCACTTTCTATTGTCAGAAGCATGGTTGGCGCCCAGTATTCCATCTACTCTGTGGGACATACATCATAAATAGGTGATAATTTCTACTGGGTTGTTCATTCCTATACCCTATATCTTATAATACTAAGCACATTATTGACATTACAGTGGTAATCTTGCTTTATTATCATAGCATTTGCTTATATTTAAACGAACTTGATTTATGTTCTACTTTCTTCTCTCCTCGGCCAGATACGTATATATAGTTTACGAAATTTCCAGTTTAAGGGCCAATAAAAATAGTTATATAGGGGCTGGTGAGATGGCTCAGTGGTCTAAAGCACCTACTTAGAACAAGTTTAGCAAAGCACAGGGACCGCGGTTCAACCCCCCAGCACCACATGCCAGCCAGCCTCGCCCCCTGGTGGGCTGAGCTGGCCACACACACACACACACACACACACACAAAATCTAAATGACTTTAAAAAATAGTTATATAATTGTGTAAACAAATTCTATGTGGAAGGTTGTAGGATGCACTGAAATGGAAGTGTTGCCTGACAGATAATTCAGTCCTTTTTCCATTATATACAAAATGTAAACATAGCCATAAAATAGTGTTTAGTAAGTGACAGCTGTTTTAGATGTGTGAGTTGTTCTGAAAGTAATAATTTTTTGTTGACCAAGCAGTACAAAGTGAGTGAGTTCAGTGTCTCCCATAAGCACTGTGCTGCCAGTGACCCTGGAGGGGACTGTTAGCCATTAGTATCTTTCACCATGCATTTTATATAGTTTATTTCAGGAAGAAGAAAGGGAGGTTTTGTTACAATGAAAGTAAATCCATGACACATATCCAGTTTTATTTTGTTTACCCTGTATGTAGTAGGTCCCAGCAGCTCATAGGAGTAATTAATCCTCTCTGTTCTACAGAATCTACTTTCAGATGAAAGACTCTGTCAGAGTGAAGCACTTTATGCCTTTTTGAGCCCTTCTCCTGACTACCTCAAGGTTATTGATGTGCAGGGGAAAAAAAACACTTTTTCATTATCTTCATTTTTTGAAAAACTTCCTCGTGACTTTTTCTCTCATCAGGAGGTAAGTGGGCCAAAGGTCACACCACTTTTGTAACACGTGTAAACAGGGATTTTTTTGAAAGCTGTGTAAAATAACAGGTGTTTGTTACAAGTGCGTTACTAGTGAAAGTCAGTTAGTGCTGTCACATTCTGGGGACACCTGCTTGTTCTCCCCTGTAAGTCATTTGGAAAATTTAAGATACAGGATTAATAATAAGGTGGGTAAATGACATGTGGGTGGAATGTTCCGCAGGCATCAGTCCCGGAGGGTGGGGAAGAGGAGTGAGGACTGTGTTGTACAGGTGCTGGACCAACATTGAAGGCTCAGGAGAGGAGGCTGTGTTTGGGCAATAGTCTGGCGGTCACTGGACTGAACCAGAAGGTTTCGGTAGAGTTCTAAGGAAAAATAAGACAGAGTTTCATGTGCAGGAATTTAAACTTTACTCTCAGGAAATGGAGAACCATAGAATATTTTGAAGCAAGATGAACGTAGCAGTTGTATGTATGCATAGAAAGAGACTGTAGATATTTTGTTTTTGTTTTGACATAGAGTTCCTTATTTCCTTTTCTCTTTGCTAAGATTAAATACCTGACACCCAGAGTTAATGGAACAAAGGTTTATTTAGCTCACAGTTTGTGGAGGTTTCACTTCATAGTCAGCTGACTCTACAGCAAGGTAGTGACAGAGGAGCATCACAGAGAAGACACAGTCCATGGCATGGCAAGGCAGGCAGCAGGTAGCGAGCAACAGCAGAAGCAGCAGCAGGTCTGCCTTCCCTCTCTCCCTTTATATTCTATCCAGGCTTTAAGCCTATTAATTGATGCCACCACACCCAGGAGGAGCTTATAGTGTCCACCCCCTTAATCCACTATCACACACCCTAAACCAGCCACTTTTGAAACTCCCACCTATGACTGCAGAAGATTTGGCGGGGGGGGGGGGGACATATAGATACAAACTATAACACAGGGTCTTGCTCTATATAGTCCAAGCTGGCTTTAAACTCACTATGTAGCCCATGCTGGCATTGAGCTTGCAACAGTTCTCCTGCCTCAGTCTCTGGAGCGCTAGGATTATAGATGTGTGCAATCATACCTGACAAGACTATAGACATTTTTTAGCTCATGTCCTTGACCACTGTGCTGGGGGTCCTACATAGGCCACTAAAACCCCTTGTTTGGCTTTCTGGAAAATTGCACAAAGCCATCTCCAAAATTGGCTCAAAATGGCATAGTTTCTTTACCAGAACTGACTTAATAAATTTGACCATGCAGAGGAACATATTGCTTTACTGCATTCTGAGCCCAGAGAGAAAGTGTGTGTCCTGTAGCACATCCTCCACCTCTGTTCAGATCTGGATGTGAGCCTGCCTCCCTCATTTCTCATCTCTCTCTGCTATGTCTGTGAGACCTTATGTCCTTACTGTTACCCTTTTATGCTGGAGCTTTATAGGATCCACATATAGCTCCTCACTCTGTGAAATTACCTTGTGAAAGTGTCAGTGGCTTCCTCTTTGAGCTGATCTTCTTCACCTTCTTTGAAGTATTTGCTACTGTTGGATTTTTGTGAAGCTGTAAAGTTTTGAGGACCTCTTCTTATCTCTTAGAATTCTCTCCAGTTCTTTCTTGTACTCACATGTTGTCACCCCAAGTCCTATCATTAGCCTACAGCTTGACCAGCATCATTTTCATGCAGACATTGAAATGATCTTCCTCAGTTGTCGTTCTGCCTAATGTTTGGACCTCATTGACAGCACCACATCTCACCTCACCAGCAGTGTCTGCATTGTTCTCCCTAGGTTCCTGTCAACTGCTAAAAGTTTGTCCTCTACGTGTACATTGCACTCATTTGGACTAACCTGCTGCTACCTGCCATATAAGAAATTTTGAACTGAAACTTGCAGACTTGCAGATCAGGAAATGAGACTAGTTGAAGCATAAAGTAAAAGCACGAGCTTCATAGTATGTCTTTAAAAATAGACTACAATGTGTATTTTTTAAGGCAGCAAATTTAAAATCATGTAAGCCAGAAGTTTTGCTTTTAAAACTCAACAAATGTTTTACAGTTTAAAGAAAAGTATTTTATTCCAGTTTTTTATTAATACAGAAATGGAGGGGCTGGGGAGATAGCTCAGTGGAATAAATGCTTTCCTGGCAAGAACAAGGGCCTGAGTTCAATCCCTGGTTCCGCAAAAAAAAAAAAAAAAGGTTTTTTAAAAATTAGGTTATTTTAGACCTTGAATAAGGTTTTAGTATTAAGCTTTTCCAAGGTTTAGTACATTTTGTCCTCTATATGTAAAGTGGATAGATTTCTACATAAGGGTAGAAGGCTAAGGCTAAGGCTAAATTATGAGCAAATCATTTGGAATTTACACTCGAAGAAGGAAAACACACCTCCAGTTTTCTTGGATAAGTGACCTGCTTTCTGTCATTTTATTCTCCCCCCAGGAAGAGCCAGAAGAGGACAGTGACCTGTCAGATTATGGCGATGATGTGGATGGGAGGAAAGATGCCTTGGCTGAACCATGTTTCATGTTGATTGGGGAGATTTTTGAACTTCGAGGAAGTAAGCCTCTTTTTTATTATTTAGTATGTTCTGGTTGTGGGACTTATACAATGTCTCTGTATTCCTGAACTGCATCAGGTATGTATTTATATTCATGCATTGGTTCATTAAACAGTTTATGTATTTAGTACAGGGTCTCACTACACAGATCAGACTCATAATGATCCTCCTGTTTGCAGCCTCCCAAGCACTGGGATTACAGGTGCGCGCTGCCATTCCCAGTCTCATTCGCAGTCTCAGCCTGCCTCGGGGGCGGGGCTGGCACGGCACACTAGGGTTTGAACCCCGGTCTCTGCGTCTGCTTAGGCAGGCACTTTAATCTGCTGAGCTATCTGGCCAGCGCTTAGACAGTTATTTTAAGGGCCAACACATACAATGTTAAGTACTGACAGCACAGCCTTGAGACACGTAGCATCTCTGCACACATTTCTGTACAGTGTATTCCTTTCAATAGAGGAGGATAGAATACTTTGGATTTCTTTTCATGTGGCTCAACATAGCTTCATTCCTTCTGGCCAAAAGTTATACAAAAGTTACTTCTCATAGCAGGGGAAAACCCTTTTGTTCAAGATATGATCTTGATGCTAGTTTAGTATTGTGGCTAAGGAAACAGGGAAGTCTCAGCTTTATTTTTCCACCATCTAACTTTAGAGTAGTGGTTCTCATTGGAGGGGAGACAGGGCCAGGGAGATGGCTCAGTGGAATAAGCGCTTCCCTGGCAAGCGCAAGGGCTTGAGTTCAATCCCAGGTTCCACCAAAAAAAAAAAGAAAAAAAAAAAGTGATTCACTCATTGGAGGGGAGGAGGGAAGATTTGGTGACATCTGGAGACCATTTGGTTGTTAGAACTTGCAGATGAGAATGCTGCTGGCAGTTGAACATCCCATGGCGTGCAGGACAGTCTCCATAGCAGAGGACTATCCCCACAGTAACAGTCTGTGGCCAAGAACCCTCGCTTAGTAATTCCTGAAGGAGATGGACACAGAAGAAACAGTAGCAAAATGGGGACCCAAACATTACTTTTCTAAGAGCTACACAAGTAACTTTCCTTTCTTGTCCCTTTCACTATATATATATATATATAGTGAAACTCACTGAATATATATATATATATATATATATATATATATATATATATTGCTCTCAGTGAGTTTATAGTAAAACGGCCAAAGTGTATGTATAAGAAAGTTCATTTTAGCATGCTTTCAGTAACAAAATCTAGAACTAAGATACATTTTAAGTTGGGGATAGTTAAATTTAAAACATATCCATATGCTAGAATATCGCTCAAATACTAAAATTTCTTTCAGATAGAAAATCCGTAGCCTTTCTATAGTTTAGACATTTAAGATATACACTGATGCTTAACTTACCTCAGTAGAGAGAGGAAAAAAACCAAAAGTCAGTATTCCACCCGAAGTCTGGCTGTTCCTCAGTGAAATCTGGCCAATGAAGTCATGAATTCTCACAGTTTTGTACGTTAGTAATAAGGACAAAGACACCTGGTTTTTAGCTTTTGTTGGTGTATTCGCTTTGACAGATACAAGGCTAGAGGGATGTAGTAGGTGTGTCAGAGTCAGTCACAGCCACAGAGGGCTCAAATGCTTTTTTTTTTCTTTTGGAGAGATGGTCCTGCAAGGCATTCTAGGCTAGCATTGAACTCACTGTAGCCCATATTGGCCTTGAACTGGCGGTGATCTTGCTGTTTCAGCCCCCTCCAACAGTCAGATTGTAGATATAGGCCATCACACCCAGCTCAAAATACTGTCTTTGCAGCATGCACAACCTCCATCAAATGCTGCTCAGAAACATTTGGTTTTGCTAGTGACATTTCAGAGGAGAATAAATAGAACATCCTTTGTAACGAGATGGGATATATTTGCCATCACAGTCCTCAGGCTGCTGCAGCTGTTTTTGTGACTTTGTGCAAATGAGGCATTGAAAGGAGTCCTGGGTACGTTTTATTGTGTGAGTGGATTGGGACTGGACTAAGGGGCTATCAGTGATTGGATAGAATCTGTAGCAAAATCAGTTTGGCTTCCTGCTCTAGGTCAATATGTATAAAGGAACTAGTAATGCAGCCTTTTTTATAGATACCCAATGGTCAGGCATTTGTGTCAGGGTGCACTTGTCCTCAGACTTCCTGGGTATGAGTTGTCTCCTTTCTGCCCCAGGAAAGCAGAGTGAAGTTGTCCTAATTGACCCACGTGGACATGCTCATTTGCATAGGAATGCCAGTCTGAAATGAGCAAGTCTACCTGCATGGCAGCATTCCAACAATTTCCACCAAAAAGTTTAAGGCAGTTTTGAGACATGATTCTGAATCCAAGACTTGACTTTTAGCTGCAGGACTAATACCACTGTAACTGGACATTTAGTTTTATTTTAAAATATTAGAAATGATTTTGAAATGTTTGAGTCTAGTACTGAGTCTGTTGATTGTTGATCTTTACTTAGGTGTTTGCTTTTGTGTGAAAGCAGTTGTGAATGTGCTTCCTGTAGGTTTTCTTGCTGGGTACAGGAAGCCTGAACTCTTGGCTCTTTTAGCCAACTAAATTTCTCATTTCCTCATGTGGCACTAGCCAGACATTTCAAGGACTGAACATGAAAATAGAAATGAAAACTTTGTTTATATTCAATTTGTAGACATAACTTCACAGCATTTTTACTTTCCCTGGCTTATGTTCATATTCTATGCCTATAAAATGTGTCTCAGATAGCATTAAAGTTTAGATCTGTAGGACCCTTGACACACACTAAGATCCTCGGTGGAAAAATAAAGGGCATATATGAATCCTGTCATTTTCCCAATGGAAAAAACCAAGGTTTGGGAGATTTTCGTCTGGCTACTGTACATGGTGGCTCAGCAGACTATAGAATTTAATCCAACTCAGCATCCTGGCTCTTCACAGATCACCTTTCTTCCCCCAAGCACATAAAATATAAAAAAATAAAAGATATTGCCCAAACTGTTATTCAAATGACAGCAGTTAGAACCTGTACTTCACTAATATCTCACAATTATTTGTCAGTATCTGACTTCAGATGCTTCTTCTGTAGAGCCATGTGTTAGGAAACTAGATTCAGTAAGCCAGGAAGAAGTCTGAAGTGGGAATCGCAGGATCAGCTGGTGGAACACGGGCATGTTGTCACTAGTGTGGATGCAGGGAGTAAAATATTATCGCTACTTGCTAGCTCAGCTATTCTTTAGACATTGAAAGCTAAACTCTGGTTTAATCTCATCACTTGCTTAGTAAAAAGTAAAACCTTACAGTAATTTTTTTTGAGTGGATATACCTGTACCCAAATTCTGCAGAAATCATTATCCTCTGATTGATAATGGCTCTCAGATTGAATTAAGTGCTAAGCCTGTACTTTTTGTAGCTATGAAAAAGTCATGATTATTATATTGTTATAATTTTTTCCTTAATTTATATTTCAGTGTTTAAGTGGGTGAGAAGAACATTAATTGCTCTTGTTCAGGTCACTTTTGGAAGAACCATCAACAAGTGAGTTATATGGAATTAATATTTGAATCTATGCCCTATGGTATAGTATCATATGGTACAGCAGTCAATAATTTAACTTTCATACCTTTCTCTTTTTGTTTCTGCTATGATTTTATAGCAAAGCAGTCTTCTAAATTTCTCATACAAAAATGCATGGTATATTAGATGTTGAACCTTGAGCTCTTTGCCTCATTCTGGCTCACAAGGGTCAAAAAGTTGTGTTTTGTGAAGTTTCATTTTGACATGAGAGAGTATTTGGTGTACTGTTCTTATGCTACATAATGGAAATTGCACTAAGGTTTGGACTTTGAGGATGAGCTTCTCATGGCAAGTACAGTAAGTCCCCAGCCTACAAATAAGTTCTGTCCCAGGAGAGCGTTCCTTTGTCAGATCTGTTCATAATCCAACAGAGTGATTCTTATACAGTACACCTGTGGATCCTACACAGTATCCCTGTTAAAGTTCCCAACTGTGATATTCATAAATTGGGGATTAGCTGTATTTACTTGGAGGGAAATACAGTAAAACCATACATGAGCTTTAAAATTTGTGGTAGCTTTTCTGGTAATATCTTAGTAGCCATGAGAGTCTATCATATAGCACTTCTATAAGCTATTTGTAGATTCTAAACTATATATTACTCATATGTATAGCATTATGTAGTATATATTTCATTCCTCATAAAAAGTGAGTCACATTTTGGCAGTTCATTTATGAAACCCCACCTCTATTATTGAAAACTCATAAGTCAATATTAGTTCCCAATAAATTATTGAACTTTAAATAAGTTAAATCAAATTATTCAGATAGTTTCAGTCCTGAAAGAGGTTTCAGAGATTGGTCTAGCTCCTTATTTTTTCAGGGAGGAAGGAGAACCAAAGAAATCACATGACTCACTTGGTTAGGAAACCTGCCCGGCCTCCTGGCCTGTGCCTGCTCACTCAGTCTCGTCTGATGTTTCTGTTCCTGGACTTGGGAACTGCTATTATCAATGTTTCTTAAATACTTATCCTATTTTTGAAATTCTTCAAGATAAGCATTATGACTTCCTATACAATAGATATAAGACAACTTCTAGAAATAACAAATTACTTTTTTAAAAAATAAGTTTTGAGGAGAAATTACCAGACTTTTCTGAGTGAAAGATTTACTTAGTGTCAAGTATTTGTAAGGGTTGATATTGATAGTTTTACCATAGAAAGCTTATACATTTTTTATGGGAACCATAGAGAAAATGTTACTATCATATACTGATTTACAAGTAGAATATGTTTTTGTATTTATGAACAAAAATTTTACCTTTTATTTCTAAATTTTTATAGAAAATAGTTTTAGTTCTGCTGAGATTTGTTCAGTTGACTTAGTATCATAGGCTTCTATTTTATTCAGAAAAAAATTTTTAATTCAGTATAAAGTGAACCTTAGTTTTTTTTAGTAGTGACAAGCCCTGAGATGTCAAAAATGGCCTAGTATTTCTCAGTACTTAAGACTGGCTAATTTATTTTCCAGTTTCAGCAAATGTGTTGAAACTTTTCTTGTTCTTTTTTATGATACTGACTCTTAATTACAAAATAAGCAGCTGTGGTTTGCAAGTGGTGGATACATTTGGCAGTTGTTTTTATGGGGGTAGAAGGAGGCATCTTGTAGAAAATTTCCAGGCTGTTCATTTCAGAGGGCTTTTTTATCAGGTGGAAAATTATGAAGCACCTGGTAATTGTTGTTTTTGTCTTTAGCAGACCGTATCATAAAATTAAGCAACAATACATTGTAGTCTTTGCATAGCGACTACAGTCTCATGTACTGCAATTACTTAAAATTCGTAGAGAATACTTAGGTGATAACCTTTAATAAGAATCATCTAATTTCAAATTGTAAGTAAAATTTTTTTTACATCTTCATGGAACGCCAGTCAGTGGTTAACACAAAGCAAGATTACAGAAAGAAAATACCATGTTGGCATGATTATGATACAGATTTTCCAAAAGAAAAAAAGTAGACAAGTTTTCTATGGAAAAAAATGTTACACTAAGTTAAAAATATTTTATTCAGTCCAGATTTGAATTTCACAGTTCTAAGCAGTATGAAAATTGTCTTAGGAGGTGTAACTTGACTCATAGTAGGGTGTAGATATTTATTCAATAGTGTCTGATTATTGGATTAGTAGACTTTACACATGTATTTTAGATGCTATTTCTGGAACTTTTATATCACCTTTAAAATCTCTTTAAGAAGTAAGATTTCTTATGTCTGTTTCTGCTGTTCTTGCTTTTGTTTTTACTCTTCAAAATTATATATGCATATATGTGTGTGTGTGTACACGTAAGATTCTTAAAGAGCTTTTTGATTTATTATTCATGAATCAAGTTTGAAATCTCTTGCTTTTCTGACACTAGTGGTCTAGGATGGTGGGGTTTTTTTCTCCTTTTCACGAGACCTCCTCCTAAAGTCACATTCTCCTGGGCTGTTTGAACTTTGTCTCTGACGGCAGGATACCTTGTAACTGGTTAAAATTCAACTGCTGAAATAGGGTTGTGTGAAAGACCTGGGTCAGCAGGTAAAAACCATTTGTTCATAAATGTAGGAGTTAGGTGCTTGCCAATTTTCATTCCTATGGCAAAGTGAAATAGGCAAGATGTCTTTCTCCTTGACTCTGGGCTTGTGGGATGCTTCTCCTCCATCAGAGTATTGTACCATCATCATCTGCCATAATAACCCTATAAGACAGATGGTGAATAAGTTCACTTCTCCTCTGGAAGTTCAGGGGCTCTAGGCCATTTTTCAGATCACTTTTAACATGCTTTATGGAGAAATGAGTACTAGGTATTGTATATAAATGTAGTTGCAAGCTTCAAATCTTGTCCATACAGATTGGAAGGTACCACATGACAAACATTTGGAGATGCTGGTGCCAACGAAAATGTGAATTCTAAGAACAAATGGTTATCTAATATCACCAAAATAAAAAATAACTTTTAATAGCCAGAGTTTAAAAATCCAGTTCCTACTTTGTTCATCAAACATTTAGATCAGGCTATATCTTAGTCTACCCATTTCTGAATACCTTTTGAGAATGAAGTATAAAAGTTTCAAAACCTCACCCAAGAATTTTTTTTTTTTTCTCTTAAAAGACAAATCCGGGACACAGTGAGTTGGATTTTCAGTGAGCAAATGTTAGTTTACTACATTAATATTTTCCGGGATGCTTTTTGGCCAAATGGGCAATTGGCACCACCAACCAGAATCAGAAGCAAAGCTCAGAGTCAAGAAACAAAGCAGAAAGCACAGCAAAAACTACTTGAAAACATTCCAGGTGAGGCCGCAGGTTTTTACAGAGATAAAAAGGATATGTTAACTGTATTAAGATGTTTTTCATGTGTAGCTATCAAAACTTTTTTTTAGTCACATATTTTTCTTTTAAGCCATTATCACTTGCTAAAAAGTTACAGTGATAATCTTAGTAAAAACTTTTAACTAGAAAAGTATTTTACAGCAAATAATGCCTTCTGTGCTTTAGAGGTAGTCTAAAGTATGTTGTAAAATTTTAGGAATATGATAAAAAATAATTTGAATTAAGACCAGCAGTAGCAATACATCAAGAATATATTGCCTCATGTTGGAAATAAATGCCTATGTTGGAAAACTCTATAAATGCCTCATGCTGGAAAATTCTCAGTATGTTTTTCTTTTTAAACGTTTGACCATTCATGGCCATTTATGTTCCTTATATCCCTCCTCGGTGCCATTATTTAATGTGTGTCATGTAATGTCCATCTCACTGATTATGCATTTTATCAGTGTCAACATGGAATAAAAATCTTAAAATGTCAGGGCTGAGGTTATGTCTCAGTAAAGCACTGCCTAGTGTGTGCAAGTTCCTGAGTTTGATACCCACAACAAAAATGAAAACCATCTGTTTTCAGATACACTTCAGAGCCTTCTTGGACAGCAAAATGCCCGCCATGGGATAATAAAAATATTCAAGGCACTGCAAGAAACAAGAGCCAATAAGCATCTGTTATATGTGAGTAAATTAAAGCTTCCCAAAGAATGAACTTTTTCTTGTATTTTCTTTTTTTAATCTTTTATTTATTTATTTGGTACAGGGTCTTGCTATGCAGCTCTGACTCGTAATGATCCTCCGTCTCAGCCTCCTCAGTGCTGGGATTATAGGCATGTGCCATCAGGCCCAGTTTCGGAAGCTAGTTTGGCACAGTACCAGCACGGCATGTGGGGCTGGCTGTGCATGTGGTACCAGGGATCAAACTCGGGTCCTTGTGCTTGGAACACTGAGCTATCTCTCCAACCTTTTCTTGTATTTTCTATTTCTGTTCACATATTGCAGGAGATTTTAAAGATTTATATTAGTAATCACTCTTTTTTTTTTTGGAGTACCATGAATAGAACTCGGGACTTTTGCTTGCTGGGCAGGCACTTATGCCACTGAACTATTTCCTGGTCCCGTAATCACTTTTAGTACTTCCAACTCTGAACCTGTTTTCTTTGCTTCATTTTGTCCATTTGGTTAAAAAGAAAAACGTACACCACACCTATTCATGCATGCAGCAATCTGTTCTTGGATAACAGCTGCCTTTCTTGACTTCTCATGCAACATTTTTGCGTAATTGTTTGGTGGTTTTATTTTAGCAGAGTAAACTGTTTTCCCATCTTCTTTCTGATTATAGAATGGTTTGATGTGGTTAATGGACCATGGAGTAAATGGCTTATATAATATTCCTGTAGTCAGTTGTTTAGTGAGAATAGACATACCTATTTTCAAACTGTTGGAGAAAAAACCCACAACTTGCTATTTTTTCTCTCCCCCCCCCCCCCGCCCCATGCAGGTGCTAATGGAACTGCTGCTAGTGGAGCTGTGTCCTGAGCTGCGAACTCATTTAGAGCAACTGAAGGCTGGTCAAGTTTGAGCTGCACAAATAAACCATCAGAGAAATGTCTGTGTCAAAATAGACATGAAACATTTTCCTCTTTTCCACAGAGGGCTTGACTGAGAACCATACTGATTTTTATTTTAGTTAACATCTGTCCAGTTTTATGTGAAATAAGCAGAATTGAGGGGAAGGGCAACTTGATGCTATTGTAGGCAACAGGGAAAAGCACTTCTGTTTATTGATTTTTTATTTAAATAATATAAATACTTTAAAGTTCAACATACTGATTGAAATGTAAATGTTAATATGTGATAAGAACCTAGGAAATATTTTAAATATTTATGAAAAATTTTGTTTTAAAATGAAGAACTATGAATCTTGTACAGTAATTTCCTTGGAGTACTCTGAACATTCCTATTTCATGTGTATTGAAGAACACTGTTGTGCAATGCTTTGTGTAAAGTTATTGTGAAAAATTTATTCTCATTTTTACCAAAGATTTCCCATAGTTTGAAGCATTTGAAGCAATAAAATATAAAAATGAATCACAGTGCTCTATGATGGTTAGATGCTTAAAAAAAATCGGGGGGGCTGTTCAAATAGCTATGTCTTTTTCTTTGGCAAAAAAACAGTCCACTTAAGTACTGTATTTCCAAGGAAGTAAAAAGTTTGCTGCCTTTCACCAGACACAAAACATACATCTGAAATATATGACTTCAGGTGCATGAAAAGAGCCACGTTAGTGCTTAAAATTAGGTATTGGATATGAGCTAAATCCTTGAAAGAATGACACAAGGAAACAGAAAGAGTAGGAAAAGTATTTGAGAGAGCGTAGAGACATCAGGGAGCATCAAGTCTTACATAAGCCTACGAGGGTCACTAGAAGAGGTCTAGGGTTCAGAACTTGTCTGGCTGTTATTGATAGTGGGGTTACAAACAAGTAGCTGGATGATAATTTCCGGGCCTCATCATCTGTTAATGCAGTGATAAAATACCTTCCCCATTCTGGTCCTAGAAATAATAAAAGCAAAACAGTTAAGAGGTAAAAATTCAGTTTGAATCCATAAAAGAAAGATACTAAATATATTAAAATATGACGAATATCGATTGCTCATACCTGCTAAGTTCTTTATAAAAAACAAGTTCTGAAAATGATTAAAACTTAGCATACTGAATTTTGTCTTTGAGATTCTTCTAAGTTACAGCTCCTTGATTGTAACTAATTATTTGACATTTAAGAATAAGCCAAACTTGGCTGTTTATATGTGTAAGAATTATTCTTTAATGGGCTACTGATAAGATCATTTCAGATACATTCAGGGGAGAAGAGTAATGTGAAGTTGCCAAGCCCAAAGAACTCATCATAACACAGTTACGGAAGTGTCTCTCAGCATAATTCTATGCTAGCATTTGAACTTCAGTTGTTAAGCTTATATTGCAAATTATACAAATAATCGGGTTCCTCAGTGTTTCTTTACAATAACTTCTCACTTTTTCATGAGACAACAGCTATAATGAGTCTTCCAGAAGTTTGGGGTTTGTTTTTAAGAGTAAAAATCTGGACATTTCACTTCACTTGAATTACAGAGGACCTCTACTCTCAGGTCCAGGTTTACACTGCTGTCAGCACCGTGGTAGAAGTGTGCAATACCAGATTATCAGCTTTAAATTATAATTACAGTAAATGGAAATTTTAAATTCTGTGTTGAGATAATGGGCACAGCATCTTACCACATTTTCCTATAATTAGGATTTCTGAGAACTGTATTTACTTTGCTTTTGCTGTACCAGGGATTGAATCCAGGGCCTCATCTGTGCTAGGCAGGTGCTCTACCACTGAGCTGCATCACTGGCCTTGATATCAAGCAATGAAGGTCTAGTGATATAAGCAAGCCAGAACATCAAACAAGAGCAACTAATTTTTTGCTGTACAGCAGCTCTAGTGATTGTCCCCTGCATATTATCATCATCATACCTTGGTATTCAACTGCTTTGATACTTGCCAAATTTAGTACTTAAGACCTTTTGACAAAAATATTTTGGCCCAGTACTCATTGGTTTGGTATTCTAGACACATGCTAGAGTTTGTCAGTGTGGATGGCCTCACTTGCTTCATGACTCCCTCCCCTTCCCAGCCAAAACAGTTGATTTGGTACTCACTGTTCTTGGTACTTGTCTCGCCTCCCAGATCCCATTAATGATCTGTGACAAGGTAGCATTCTATTTCTGTTTTCCTGCTACTAAGATGAGACCTTGTTTAAATCCATAAAAAAAAAAAAAAAAAAAAAAGGCCCAGGGATATAGCTCAGTGGCACAAGTTGCCTGCCTGGCAAGCACAAGGTCCTGAGTTTGGTACTTAGTACAAAAATAAGCCCCCATTAAAAAAACCCAAATCCACACACAAAAAAAGGATATTGTGACTTCAAAAGAATGCTGTATCATCTTAATGTTTACCCCAAAAGGATACTTAAAGTATTTTTAAGACAGCACCTCCTTGAAGCATTTTCTTAAACCCACTTTTTAAAATTTTAGAATGACCAGTTATTTGTTAGACTCTTTGAGGTTTGATAACCTCGAAAGTAGAAATGCTACACACATTTATCAAAAATGTTATCTGACAGATTTGATACTTTAAATTTCTTTGGGGCTGGTGAGATAGCTCATTGTTCTAAAGCACCTACTTAGAACAAGCTTAGCAAAGCTCAAAGACCACGGTTCAATCCCCCAGCACCACATGCCAGCCAGCCCCGCCCCCTAGTGGCTGAGCTGGCCACACACACACACACACACACACACACACAAATTTTAAAAAATGTAAAAAAAAAATAAATTTCTTTGACCTATATTTTGTGAATTTTTTAAAATTTAAAATTTATTTTTATTTGCTTTTAGTCTTTTTGAGACAGGATCTCACTATGCAGTTCAGGCTGGCCTTGAACTCACAGCCATTCTCCTGCTGCAGCTTCCCAAATGTTGGGGTTACAGGCATGAACCGCCCACTATACCTAGCTCTCAACACTGAATTCTGGTAACTTTTTTCTTTTTTGTACCAGGAATCGAACTCAGAACCTTGGACTTGCCACATAAGTGCTTATGCTGCTGAGCTATGTCCCAGCTCTAATAACTCCTAAGTGTCAAGGCTAAAGAAACCTCAGGCTGAAATCTAAGTCTCAGGAGCTGTGATTACAGGTGCACACCAACTGACTGGCCTTTTATTTGTATTAGTACTTGTATGCAGTATTATTGTGATTACATTCGTCACAGAGAGTTGATATATGTACATAATACATCTTCATTCTTTTTACATCCCCTTCTCCTGTCCCTCCATTTCTGGATACCCTTTCCCATGTGCAAAAGATCTCCTATTTCCTCTTAAGATGTTTAAATGACTGAAGCAAAAAATTAGAACTAAAAATATGTTATTCGATATTCATGAAATTAGCTGGGTGTGGTGGCTCACCCCTGTAATCCCAGCAACTTGGGAGGATCACCACAAGTTGGAGGCCACCCTAGGCTGTATAATGTGTTCAAGGCCAGACAGGACTATGTAGTGAGTCACTGTCTCAAAAAAACAAAACGAAAAGTTCACAAGACTAAAAGCCAAAGAAGTGTTTTAAATTAAACTTTCAGGGGAGCTGGGGAGATGGCTCAGTGGAATAAGCACTTCCCTGGTAAGCACAAGGGCCTGAGTTCTGCCAAAAAAAAAAAATAAAATAATAATAATAATAATAATAATAATAATATCTTTCAAATGATGTTTTAAATAAGTTCATAGCATTTATACATAATAAACTAAAACTGTTAAATCTTCTTAGGCACTCTTTGTTTAAGAAATGAAAATGATATTTGCTTTATGAATGGTTTTAAATTTAATATACTGTAGGCATTGGGTAGGTGGGAGGGGGGGCGGGGCAGGAAATCTCTGATACCACTTTAACAATCTGATCCCATGGCTAGGTTTTAGGTTGTAAGGTTTACAACACACAAACTTAAGAATAACAGTAACATATTATCTGTTAAATACCCAGGATGATGTAAGTTGGAAAGCAGAAATAACCATCAGATGCTATAAAAATACACACATTGTATGGTGTTAGGATTGAAGATCTTTGTTGGAATGCAATGTGGTCTAAATTCTTTGATGAATAACTAAGCAGTGAAGTTCACTTGCCAGTACAGGATCCAAATGACAAGCCTTAAAATCAAAGAGAGTCAGTTATTTAGATATATTCTAATTGTAGGTATTTCTCCTTTTATCTGTTTTTAAGGATAGTACAAGGGCTGGCAGGATAGCTCAGTGGAATAAGTGCTTGCTTAGGTAAGCACAAGGGCCAGGGTTCAATCCCTGGCACCACATGCTGCACCAGCCCTGCCACTGGGTGCGCTGAGCTGGTGATGGAGTCCGGGCATGGTAGCACACGCCTGTAATCCTGGTACTAGGGAGGAATAAATCAGAAGGATCACTATGAGTCTGAGCTGTGTAGTGAGACCCTGCACAAAAAAAAATAAATAAAACTTAAGGATAGTACAGTACAGTGAATTTCAGGAAATTTTCTTAAGGTATTTTTCTGATTTCCTTCTAGAAATAAGGAAATTTCAAATTTAACCTATGCAAAATAGAGCATACTGTATTATTTAAGAGAGAACCAAGAACAAAGGTATTTTAACACAGAAGCTACAATGTAACCATTATATGTCATGGGGACTTGCGGGTTAGCTCAGTTGTCTAAAGCCTCTGCTTGGGCAAACTCAGGTACAGGGGACCACAGTTTGATCCCCAGCACTACATGTCACACTAGACTTGCCCTTAAGGCAAGCTGAGCCAGCCCCCCCAAAAAAAGGAATCTTAACCATTATATGTCATGAATTAAGCAAAATGGAAAGCATTAATATTCGACCTCACTTGCTATTCACTTCGTATGTGAATAGCAGCATCTATAACTTATTTTGGAATGTAAAGTTTTTTTCTGCCCAAAGTAAACAGTGCAAAAGGTGCACAACTTTTAGAAAGTAAAAAATATGGGAACTATATCAGAGGTTATTTTCAATCTCACCATGTGCAGAAATTCCCCTTGGTACTTAGGCTCATTGGTCACTAGGTACAGGATTTGCTTGGTCACTTCTAGTGGTAGTAAGTTACTTAGAAAAATTCTGTTTCCCAAAGCTTTATTAGAACATTCTTCTTGTATTAAGCTGAGGTTTCCCTTCATGTACTTTAGAATCATTGAGAGGTTCTAGGAAAACATATGTTATTTAGAAACCCTAAGTGTAGTAGTTGGCAAAGTCACCCAGCCTGACAGTGGTGGGGATGAGATCAGCCGTGAGTCTCATGACCTTAGGTCCATGAATGACCGTGTTGTCCTCTTCCCTTTTTCCACAAACCACCATCCTTACCCCTAATTGTGCTCCCTCATCCACAGTTCTATTCTATAGGACACTACTTGTTCTGTGGCTATCATTGTTGGGATTCCCCCTTTTTATTTCTCTTGCTTTAAATGAAGCATTGTTTTTCTTCTCATGCTTCAAATTACATGATTACTCCGGACCCTTCACTCATTTACTGCCTCTAGTTTTTCTCCATTTTATCAGTATCCTACAATATGCAATGGCCAAATTAAATACTGTATCCTAGAGGTTATCTTATTAGGAAATATTGCTTCGTATTATATGGAAAATAGTTCCAACACTGATCTGTTGTGTTGCTTTTTCAAGATGTATAACCATCTTTCAGGTTTATTTTTTACCCAGAATTTTGTCTGCTAGTATATAGGATAGTTCTGAAACTGGTAGACAGTAATTGAGAAAGTATTTAGATTTTTAAATTTAGCAAAGTCATCTTATTCCTATCAACAGAACAGTGTAGCAGGGAATATCCTAAAGGTCATTGTATTTGGTTATATGCCATATTCCTATATTTATGTATTTATACAGTTTTGGTACTTGGAAAGTTTTAATATCAAACACAGTACCTAAATTTGCCTGCACCTTAGGGTCCCCTGGGGAGCTTTAATACATACGCATGTTTGCATCCTCGGGATGGCAATCCTTAGGGACTGTAATTTAATTCTTCTAAAATCAGGCGTAAACTATAGAATTTCAGGTGGTTTTAATACACAGGCAAGTTCAGAAATCACTGCTATCATACCGGATTCAGGCAAAATCCTCAGGAAATTATTCCTTGCCTTGTTCCACTGGTTCAAGCTGAGTAATTTGTATGCTACATGAATTGCTTTATACATTTTTATATACTTCCAGGTTGAATTCAACTCATGTACAATTTTGGGGGTTTTCTTATAGTTACAATTCATAATGCTATCTCCATAACCATTTCATTGGCCCTTTAAATTTTGTTGTTAGTGTTCCTGTTTGGTTTTGCTGTACTGAGAAACGAACCCAAGGCTTGGTAAGCTATATCACTTTTAAAAATTTTTTACTTTTGATTGATTGGTTGGTTTTGAGATAGTGTAGCCTGTTTTTGTTTTGTTTTGTTTTGTAGCGTTTTGAACTTGCAGTAATCCTCCTGCCACCATACCCTACTATGTTTTTGGTTTTTTTTAAATTTTATTTATTTATTTTTGTGGCCAGCTTAGCCCACTATGGGGGCGGGACTTCCACCACATGTGGTGCTGGGAATCGAACTGTGGTCCCTGTGCTTTGCCTAAGCTTGTCTGAGCAGGTGCTTTAGACCACTGAGCTATCTCTCCCCCCCCCCCCACTATGTTTTAAGATAAGGTCTCAGGTGCCCAAACTGGGCTTGAACTTGCAATCTTTTTCCTTAGCCTCCCAGAGTGCTGGGATTACAAGTGTGTGCCACAGTGACCACCTTAAAGTTGTTTTCTTTTAGAAGAGAAAGTTACCATGTGGATATGAAAATTAGAAAAAAATAGCAATTACTTGACATTCATGAATATTTCTCCAAAGTATGATATAACACATTTTAAAAACTCTAAAAATTATATTTCATTAAGATATTAGACTGGAGATACAGGTACACACTTAAGTGAAAAGACATGAACTTTTTAGTTCAGGTCTTGGTGCTAGGCCTTAGGTTATAGATGGCTACTGATTTGAAGAGACTAATTTTCATCAAAATAGGACTTTTTGTCATGTGAATGTAATTATGCTAATATGAAATTATCAGAATTATCTGTAAACAATCTGCATCCCCAACAGGCTTTTTGTCCACAGGTTATCTGCTCAGTAATTAAGTAGGAGAAAACAATTATCCATGAAGTTCAAGCTTTAAGTAAAAGCCCAGCAATTTCTATTTGGATGAATTTTTACTTTGCTCTAAAGCTTACTTTAGAATAATAGTGTTTAGCTGTTGCTTCATCTTTTGTGATGCCCAAGCCAAGCTGAAGACACCGTGCATAGTAGAAAGACGCCATGGCTATGCCCCTGTTAACGAACTCCGGAAGACAGTCCGTGACCTGGGCTATCATGGGAATGTCATGAGCCTCATCATAGTCAGCAATCCTGGTAGAACATCAAATTGTGAATTGAAAAGAACATCAGTTGGGGTTTACATACTTACAAAATGATGGGCCTACAAATTATCCTTACACTCAGTGATGGCTTTGCCCCTTAGGGAACTAAGTTTTATGCTATGTGTGAGGGGTTCAGAAAACAAAATCAGCTAATACCGGAGGAAGATGAAGAAGTTTCCTCATGATCCTCCCGATCAGGCTTAATAACCATTAGACAACAAATGATATTTTTTTTGTAATATTAGCTTTTTAAGTTTATTATCATTTTGTGGACTTAAATGCAGAAAGTAGAATTTATATTTCTTTGGATCAAATATTGAAACATTAACTTTATATCTTGGCCTGTAGTCACATAGTACTTGAAAAAACTTTAAAAAACTAACACCTCTACTTAAAAAATAAGCAATAATAAAAGGAGCTATCTTTTGTATAGTAGACACAGAGAATCCTGTGAAATGAAATTTGCCAACTCCGTGTTAAATACGGTAGAGGGAATCAAAATGTAGACAACAATGGGAAGTTTCAAAAATTTGAAAGAACTATTTAAGTCTTAGTTTTAATCAGGATTGGAACTTGCTTGGGAACACTTGAGATTCCCCCCTTTTAAGTAGCCTTCTGAAGAGGGGGAACCAGCTCCTCCTTGCCTTCATCTTCTCAGGGGCTGCCCTACCCATGCTGGGAGAAAGGTCTGGCTTGCCTAGGGTATTGCTTTGATACAGTGTGGACAGTCATAACAGAAAGTATGTGGAGCCCGTGGACCCCGAGAAAAGTTTCCATATATTTTATAAGAGAATTAGGGTCACATTTAACTATTTTATAGTAATGAAATTCTATTTCCATTGTAATCGAACTGCATGATTTGAGTATAGGAACAAACAGGCTGAATAGATAGATGTTTCTGATATGTCAATGTATTTTAAGTATAGTTTTGTATCCAATAAAACATTTTTTTGAAAACTGTTTTAAAAAGGAAACGGTAGTGGGAACAAAGTCTCACTACGTAGTTCAGGCTGGCCTTGAACTCCCTATGTGGGGCAGGTTGGCCTCAAACTGTCAGTGATATTTCTCCCAAGTGCTGGAGTTTTAGGTGTGCGCCACCACACCTCACATGCAAAAGGAAACTTGCTTCAGATAATAGCACTGAAATTATAAAGATCAATAGCATAGAATTATACCATCCAATGTGGTAGTTATTAGTCATATGTGGCTGTTTAAGTTCAAAAACTTAGTCCTAAATTACATTAGACTCACATTGTGTTCACTTGTTACCATTCTCAACATTTGCAGAAAGTTTAATCAGACACATCTACCACAAAATGCCCAGTAGTTGTGAATCTTTCATCCAGCTTATTTAAATGTTACTGATGTAGTCTGTGTCCCCGGCAAAATTCAGGTGTTGCTAGTGTGACAGTATTAAGAGAAGGGTCCTCTGACAGGTGATTAGGTCTCAGAGCTCCTCCTCAGTGGGGGAGATTAGAGCCCTCACCCCTGATTTCAACTTCCCTTTGCACTCTGACTTGGGGGGACACAGTGTTCCTCCCCACCCAGGGATGAAGCCTTGCTGGCCAGTGTCCCAGTCTATAAAACTGAGAAATTTCTATTCATTACTTAATCTGTAGTGTTCTGTTATAGAAATACAAAATGGACTAGGAAGTCACCTTTTGGAAAATGTCACACACTTCGTAAAGAACTTCATCTTGTAGTAATACTCGACCAGATTCCCTTGAGCATAGATATTCCCGCGATCTGCAGCTTCCCTTAGGCACTGCAGGGCAGCTTCAGTATCCTGGCGGATGCCTTGTCCGTAAAAGTACATGAGGCCCAGTGCACCCTGGGACTCCAGATTCCCATTGCCACATGCTTCTGAATGCCAATAAAATGCCTAAGAAAAGCAGAATTGCATCATTTTATTTATTCACAAATGAAATTACAAAGGAATAATGGAAAGAAAAAGCTTTAATTATAAGAAGATATAATATGAATTGCGAGGAAATAGTTCTAGCCCCAAATGTATTTCACACTACTCTGAATTCAGTGAAAGAGTGCAGAAGTGGGTCCTGTGTCTACCTACAAGCTGGTGGGGTCACAGGCGAGATTGCTGGGGCAGAGAAGGATCAGCTTTGCTAGGTTTCAGCCTTCTTGACTCTCCAAAGTAAGGCTTGAGATAGTGCGGCAGGGGAAAGAAGAGCTGCTGATACAGGGGAAGAAACCAAAGCTTGGGGGGATCCCAGATGGCAGCTGTCTGTAGGTCAAGCACAATAACCTGATGTTCAACTATGTTAAATTTGAATCAGGTTTACAAATTATTTTCTCTTTCAGTTATTGAGAATAGTCTTAATTATCATCTGCCTTTTACTAATATGCCATTAACTCCTCTCTTACAAATAAGAATCAACAACTTTCTTCTTGCTGTAGGAGTTTTGAAGAACGTTCCAATCACTAAGGTTATATTTCACTGGAATTCTTAAATAGATTTAACTTTTAAGTAAGTCTTGGTATGTTTTACTCATTAGTGTTACATACTCCTCAAATCAAAGGTAATATTAATTATTCATGTATAAAAGGAATTGGGCCTTAACTTCAGGAATATCCCTTTCTGCTTTTTATATAATCCTTTGTATGTGTAATCTTTTATTGTACACAAAATACTCTTGTATCTCTGCTGTCCATTGGGAGAGGTAAGGAAGGTAGTATTTATAGATAAGTAAAAGACATGAAATCAACTAACTACCAACTTCCTTTAATTTTTATGGAACTATAAAAGATACTCAAAACTCTGTATTTATTCCCCACTGTCTTCTCCAAAAGTGAAATATTAATTTAGTTATAATGCTAGTATTGGCTGGCAGGATAGCTCACTGAACTAAGTGCCTGCTCAGGCAAGCGCTGGGACTGGGTTTGATCTTCAGCACCACATGCTGCGCCGGGCTGGCCCCAGGTGTGCTGAACCAGCCACCAAGACCAGGCCTGGTGATACATGCCTGTAATCCCAGGGCTGGGGAGGCTGAAAACTAGAGGATTACTATGAGTCCCAGCTGTGTAGTGAGACCCTGTACCATATGCTAGCACTAAAAAGAAAAAAGAGAAGTGTTACCTTTTCTAACTCTTTGGGTTCTTTCGTTGAATAATATAGTCCTAAGATACTTTGAGCCTTCACACTGGCTTTTGGATTTCCATTGTCTGCAGCAAAAAGCCACAATCTAAAAGAGAAAGCAAGGCAACTTATTCTTAGATTTAGCATTTCAATAGAACAAAAATTTGGGGCCGGGGAGATGGCTCAGTGGAATAAGCGCTTCCCTGGCAAGCACAAGGCCCAGAGTTCAATCCCTGGTTCTGCAAAAAAAAAAATAATAATAATAATAATAGAACAAAAATTTGTTTTCAGGTAAGGTTACCTTTCAGCTTCCTCATCTGACCGTTTAACACCTTTTCCTTCATAATAAGCTCTTCCAAGATTAAAAGCAGCAGCAAATTTTAAATGTCTTGCTTTTGGACATGGAGAATCAAGAATTCTCTTCATATAATCCACTCCTTTTTCCTTCCACAAAGGAAAATAACAAACAAAACAAAACAAAAACAAAAACCACACCTTATTTAAGTTCTTTCTAAATTGAATTTCTTTGTTCTAATAATGTACCACATTTATCTTCTGATATGAATGCATATTACATTGTGAATCTATGCTTATGATTGTTCCGGATTCCTGAGTAAACATAGAGGGAAAAATGAATAAAAGGACATTTGCTGGCCAGGCATCTCCAGGAGGAGTGCTGGCATAGGAGAGTGTTCATTTTATAGTTTCCAGCATTGCATTGTGAATACAGTCCAAACTGGAGGCCACTGTTTGCCAAATCCAGTGAGGTCTACCCCCTCTCGCTCTCTGATCACACTCCAGCCATACTGTCTTCCTTTCTGTTCCTCGGGCCTGAGAATCAGCTACTTACATGATGGTCTTTGGCATGTGCTGCTCCTTCTTGTTGCTCAGTTCTTAGTTCATCGTGTCCTCAAAGCAGCCTTCCCACTCTGAGACAAGAGCCCTCTCCAGTCTGAGTGACCTTTTCAGGCACCTTCCTGTATCATCCCATTTCACATTTTCCACAGCTCATATACCTAACACTATCTAATTCACTACCTTTCCTCTAACAATAGCTTTATTGCCGCACTGCCGTCCCTCTTGTGCCTAGAAAAGTTCTAGGCTCATAGCAGGTCCTGAAGAAAGATGTGTTAGAAGAATGAATGGCAAATCATTCTGGAATGGTGACTGTGCAGCCGAAGGAGGGGTGGGGAAGACAGAATGGAAAAAGACTAGTAGCTTATCAGTGACATACTGTTTCATATACTCAAGCTGGCTGAAGACGATGTAGGACAAGGAGAAAATGGAGAGCAGAGGATTAGACTGAAAGATCAAAGAGGGCTGGGAGGTGGCTCAGTGGTCTAAGCACCTGGCAAGCACAGGGACCAGTGTTCAATTCCAGCACCACATGCCACACTGGCCCCGCCCCAGGAGGTAGCGAGCAGGCCACTGAAAATGGGCATGGTATTGCACCCCTGTAATCCCAGTGCTGGAGAGGCTGAAACAGGAGGATCACCACGAGTCTGGCTTTTGTAGGCTAAGGATGTGGCCAGATGGGATAGTACAGAAGTTTTAAATTTTTTATGTGGAGTAGTTGAGGTAATAACAAGGCTTAGGGTATAGCCACACGTCGACTGGCTGAGATGGAGTGAAGGCCAGGGATAAAGGAAGTACACTGAATCTGTGAAGGAGTTCTATGGCTAAGTTAAAAGATGATCAATCTTCATGAACACAGAAGTCAAATCAGATGTCGAGAGGAAAGCTAGCCTCAGAGCTAAAGCCTGCAGACTAGCATCCATACTAACCACAGCTTATGTTGCCACTGTTTTCCCTACAAAATTTCAAAATGTGTGTATGTGCACTTATTTTAAATAAATATTTTTACTGAGCCATTTTATTTTGGTGTATCACTTGTTATAAGTAAAGCACATATGTACTCTCTTTGAACAGACAGATTTACATTTATCCAGGTAAACTACATTTGTTTGATGGCCACAATGATTATAAATTTCTTTTTTAAAATTTTTACTTTTACTGGAACAGATTTTTAGGGTTTTTGTTTGTTTTGGCAGAACCAGAGATTGAACTCAGGCTCTTGCGCTTGCCAGGAAGCGCTTATTCCACTGAGCCATCTCCCCAGCCCTAAAATTTTTACTTTTTATATTAAATTTTCAAGCATATAGGAAAGTGGAAGGAATAATATATAAATATTTTTGCAACTCTAGATTTTCAGCAGCAGTATTTTGCTGTATTTGCTTCATACACATTTTTTCTGACTTGCCCTAAACTAAAATACATAAATATCAGGAAATATCACTGCTACATATTCAGGATCCTATATAAAGAATATATTCTTTTGCATAAGCAGTATACTATGATTTTTTCCAATAAAGTCCGTCATTTACTTGTTAGGAAGTAAAATTTTTAAAGATGTTTCCACAAATTCTTTTTTTTTTTTTTTTTTTTGTGGCTGGCTCAGCCCGCCCTGGGGGTGGGGCTGGCACAACATCTGGTGCGAGGGATCGAACCACAGTCCCTTTGTTTTCCTAAACAGGTGCTTTAGACCGCTGAGCTATGTCACCCGTCTGTTTCCACAATTTCAATTTGTGTTGCATTATAATTTGTCCTTTAGTCTTTTCATGTTTGATTAATGAAATGTTTTAACTTTTTGAGATATAGTTCACTTGCCACTATTCCTGTAACATTCCCAGATACAGATGTGTAAACTGTATTATAGTCTCCTGAGTGTGAAAAGCTAGACGAGTAAAGAAGATCCACAATGTACAATAGATATTGAAAAATGGGAAGAAACTTCAAAAGGAAAGAGAAATGGGGATAGAGCAATGGGGAAAAATAAATATATGTATAATGTATATATTTATAAAAGATAGGTAAGATAGTTATGCTACTAATTTCTCTTAGTTCATTGAAAAAGGTTTTTGCTGACATTGTTTGGACAACTAAGTGCTGATATCTTTTACTCTGAGTAACTAAAGATAATACACAATGTATTATCCATTGTTACCTCCTATTGTTTAGAAAAAAAATTTTTTCTTTAAATCAAAAAAAGAAATGGCTAGGGAAGTTGGATCTAGTCTATTGCAGGAGGTTTCCCAACTTTTCTCATGCGGCTTCCTCTATCTGCCATTCCTTCCATAACCTTTTATCAATAAAATTCAGCTTAGGTCAGCTATTCTATGAAAACCTCTCTGGCCCCATCTTTTTTCCTGCAAATGTATCTATCTCAGCCCAAGACACACACTATCCTGAGTGTCTCTCATAGACAACTGATGTCTGTCCTACTCATCTTTGATTCTCCAGCACCTGTTTTTGACATCGTTCCAAACATTTGTAGAATTCAAAATTAAATGAGACATTAATCCAACTAAAACAGGTGATAAGGTCACAGGAATGAACATATAGTTCATGGGTTGCACAGTGAGTCTCCGAATATAGAAAACTGATATGGGATTTTCTAGCCAGCTTTATGTTCTTCAAGGGGAAGTCCAAGGATGACTGTATAATCCCTACCTAGGTAAGGTACTATTGCACTGCTTTTTAAAATAGGATTTGTGTGTTTTCTCAGTAGTAGATCTGTAGATGAATTAGATGAGGATATTCGTAGTAAGCATCTACAGAGAGATAAATAATTGGCTATATAAGGATAACAGGACAAAGTTTAAGAGGTTTTCATAAAAAAATAAGTGTTCATATTTGATAGATTTTGGAGTAATTCTGTTTTTTACTTATTTTCTATTTTCTTCTATGATCATGTAGCTTTAGAACAATTTTTAAGAATAAAGAAAAGCATTTTACAAAGAAATGTTACTGATAGCCAATGACCTTTAGAGATTCAAATTAGGCAACTGAAAACAAATTGTGGCAAACTGACAGTGCAGTTCCGCAGCCAAGATTATCTCTTTCTGATCTGGTATCTCAAAATTTAGTTAGAGATGTCTTTACTATATATGCAGTGCATATAAATTCCATTTTTATCTGTCACTAGATTTTAAATAACTAGAATAGTTTTAAAAAATATTTTAATATCCAAAGATTCTATTGTTAATTATGACAACTTGACCAAATGTGGTGGTGCATGCCTGTGATCCCAGAACTCTGGAGATTAAGACAGGAGAATGGCCTATAGCTCAAGGCCAGCCTGTGTTGTTACATAGTGAGTTCAAGGCCAGCCTGAACTACACAGCAAGACCCTGTGACAAACAAAAAGAGACATTACTAAAATATAAATAATGTAATGGTACAAACTAATCCCAACAATGAAAACTTAAGCCTGGTGAACAAAACAACTTACAGCATCTACAGTGGTCCCCAGCCCATCATAATACATTACTCCTAGCTGGTAAGTTGCTTGATGATCTTTCTCCTTGATATCTTCAAATTGTTCTAATGCTTCTTCATACCATCCCTATAAGTCCATAGAAAATGATTATTTTATTGTGTCCTTAGAGTAACAACAGACTGAGGCACCATGAGGTTATTTGTGTTGAAACATACAATTAACAAGCAATATAGCTGTATTGAAACCTGTGGCCAAAGCTGAGAGATCATGCTCTTAGCTGTACGACATGCCTATAGGACATCTCAGAGTGACAAGTGCATGCTGAGTTCTCAACAGATACTGGTTTGGAGAGAGAAAGGTTAGAAAGTAGCATATGGGTGAATAACTCCCAAATATTCACTGGATCATAGGGACAGAGGACAGGCCCTTCATCCTTGGGGCTCAGGGAAGAATTGAAGCTGTATTACTGAAGTTGGGATGATAGTTTGCATAATTTCTTTAAGTCTACCTCCCACACTTTCTTAAGGTGGATAAAGTGGAGGATTGGCTCCTTGCTATACAGAAACACAAAGCTATTTCTAAGTACAAACTACTTTTAAATATAAATTAATCTAGTACTAGATCAGAATTGGGGCCCTCAATTATTAGTAATATAATAATATATTATTTTGAGCAAAAATATTAAAATGTTTCATAGTGCAAAAAAGAATTTTTTAAGTACCAAAAACCCCCACTAATAACATTACTGAGAATGACTGCTGTAAAGAAAGGTCAGCTATCTCCTTAAATTGGTAATAATATGTCATACATGAAGTAATTTGATAAGATTTCCTTAATAGAATAATGTTAAGAATACACTTGTTTCTGCTGGGGAGATGGCTCAGTGGAATAAGTGCTTCCCTGGCAAGCGCAAGGGCCTGAGTTCAATCCCTGGTTCTGCCAAAAAACAAAAAAAAACCCACTTATATCTGATGATCTAACAATAGATTTACAGGGAACAAATACAAATAAATGATACCTCTTCAAAGTACAGTTGACCTCGAAGGAAATAAGCCAGAGCATCCCCTCTTCTTATTCTTTCTTTCAAGAGCTGCAGTGCCTTATCTACCAAAGCAGCATGGCTGTAATGATCTGATTTAATAAAGTGAAAATTCCATTAACCATGTAACGTTAATTTCTCTTAAGTAATATATTATATACAATTCACTTGACACTATTAAATGTATTTTCTTTCCTAGTTTGTATACCTAAATCTGGACTCTTCAGCTCAAGGAAAAAAAGTATCACCTAAAAAAGGATTATCATAGTCCTTAACACTTTACTTTGGCATACACACTGATTTTCAAACTAATCCTGTGCACTGCCAAGTAGGAGCTCAAACAACACAGTCTATGTACATATAGTTTTTTGGGGTGAGCAAAGTTATCTACTTGGTGAGTTAAATTTTTAACATGAAGCTTAATTAGAACTAATCAAATCAGCTGACCATGTCCAACTTATTTCGTAAGTCTATAGAAAAGAAATTTGTAGTTTTACATCCCCATTTCAAGTACAGCACAGTGATAGTCTCTTTAATAGAATTGACATTTGGCTTTCTGGAAGCACATGGTTAAGGCCTGAGAGTAACATCAGAATCAGGACTGAATGCTGACTCTTCCACTTACAGTTTGGTACCAGATTAAAGTCATAATTCCAGATTCTTGCAAGGAAGTTTTATGAGGGATCATAAAAGTAACTACTTCCTTGAAATCAGTAAGACACACATTTCTCGTTTAGCTTATCCTAACATATGCTAAAGTTTTAGTAAGCTTATTTTTCTTTCTTCTTTTTTTTGCAGAACCCGGGATTGAACTCAGGCCCTTGCGCTTGCCAGGCTAGTGCTTATTCTACTGAGCCATCTCCCCAGCCCCAGTAAGCATATTTTTCAAGGGAAGATTACATATCCATGTTTGTACCAGTGTTTTCCTTTCTCCACTGGAAGAATTTGTGGTGCTTAGCAGCATACTGAGATATAGAGGTATAAAAGGGATTCTTGGGCAACTTTTCACTGGTCAAATTCATCCTGTTTCCACAATGTGTATTCTGTAAACAAGAATAAAAAATAAATTGGCAGAAATTTCTTCCTCCAGAAAAGTGTAAAGAGAGGCTCCATTCCCACTTGCTATCCATTACAACAAACCCCCACTCATTGCCTAACAATATGACACCAAGCTATCAGTTCTGAGAGGTGAACATTCTTTCCTAGGAAACGAGAATGCTCCCTACCTATAAGACACAGCCATCTTCCACTCCTTTTAATGAAGAAAGGATTAATGAAGAAACCAGTTTACAAGTCCTATCTGACAACTCTGCCGAGTCATGTCACCCACCTCTACTGCTTCCGTTTAATGAGAATTCATGACACTGACAATATAGTTCTTGTGTACAAGTCCTTTGTATGGCCTTGTAACTTGAACTCATCAGACTAATTCATTTCATATGAATGCATTTGTTCATTTTTACCTGGGAATATACTTTATTTTAGTTGCGTTGTTCAGTTTTGTCTTCCTGTCTGTATTGGATGGCTGTGTCATTAGATGGATCACAGTTGAATGGTGAAGCACAGCCTTCATATAACATGTAGAGGCCACTTCATTTGGGATGAAGGAGTCCAGGTTGGCTCAGGCTGGGGGTGTGAGAGAGCAAACTCAGTTGTTGCTATGCTCCTGTAATTATTCCTTCGCATTCTACTGGTATAGCTTGCTTGAGCCAATCAAGAATGAGCTTTCAGGCCAGGTTCCTGATTGGTGGTGAAGAGAACTCAAGAGATTCATTGGAAAACTGCATTTATGTCATTATAGAGACTGTATTTGGTACAGGGTCTTGCTATGCAGCTCGGATTTGTACTGATCCTCCTGTCTGTCTCTCCAGTGCTGGGATTGCAGGCATGTGCCGTCTGGCCCAGTTTTTGTGGCCAGCTTGGCACCTGGGGCCAGCATGGCATGCAATACCGGGGATCAAATCTGGGTCCTTGACCTTACCAGGTTAGCTCTTAGACCACTACGCTATCTCCCCAGCCCCTGCATTTATGTAATTATAAAATAAATTGTTAGGGCCAGGGAAATGGCTCAGTGGAATAAGTGCTTCCCTGGCAAGCGCAAGCACCTGAGCTCAATCCCTGGTTCTGCCAAAAAAAAATAATAAAAATAAATAAATAGTTTCACTGAAAATGAAATGTAGAAAAGGGAGGGAATTCAGTATATTAGCCAAAAAGCAAAAAACAAAAACTCAGTGAATATATATATATATATATATATATATATATATATATATATATGATTCCCCAAATCTTTGGTTTCATTAATGAATATAAAATTCCCAATAAATTACAGGATGTCTTAATGTCTTGGTTACTGTTCACTCATTGCTGGGACAAAATACCTGACACCTAAAGTTAAGGAAGGAAAGGTGTATTTAGCTTACAGTTAGTGGAGGTTTCAGTCCATGCTTGGCTGGCTCCAAAGCTGATTAGCACAGGGTAGATGGCAGCAGTTCCTGGTGGCAGAAAACAGAAAGAGCAAAAGGAAAGACAGCAGCTGTGGCATCCAGCAAGCCTCTCTTCCTTCCCTGCTGACTCCAAAGACCAGAGCTCCTAGAAGGAGGTAGGACCAACCATCCTTCCTCAAGTCGCTTATATAATCCCTTAAGTGCTGAATCATTCAAGGGCAGGCCCTCCATGCCCTAGGGAGGGGCTGTAGAACTACACAAGGTGGTGCCCTCCTCACAGGATGAGGATATTTACAAAACAAGAACCCTGGCTCTCTGTTAAGTCAATTAAACTAAACTCAAGTTGACAAAATGTATCAGGCACTATACCTGGTCACTTTTCTCTCACTGATGAGACAAAATACCTGACCAGCATTAAGGAAGGGAAGGTTTACTTAGCTCACAGTTAGTGGCAATTTCATTCCATAATCAGCTGCCTCCAAGGCAGAGTGGCACAAGGCAGAGGGCTGCAGAAAACAGCAAAAGCAGCAAGAGCAAAGAGGGAGGAGTGGTAGAGAGCAAGCCTCTTTTTTCCTTATACTGTATGCAGGCTATTAGTCCCAGGGTGGGTTGTAGCACTCACACCCATAATCCCAACCTTGAACTGTGAGCCAATCAAAAACTCTAGAAATCCACCCTGTGGCTGTGTGAGGCTTTGCAGAGTGGAGATAGGGGGAGAGGAGACACCTAGAAATAAACCATAACAAAGGGTGAAACAATGTTAGGTAAGGTATTTAGAAGAAGATACAAATGGGATAATGCAATTAGCATACCCTACCATTTATTACCCATAAGCTGATTCACAAGTTTTTACTTTTACTGAAGATGTTAACCCAGCATGCTACTATACACACAAAACAAAGGTTAAAAAAAATATTTGAATGGGGCTGGTGAGATAGCTCAGGGGTCTAAAGTGCCTGCTTAGGCAAGGATGCAGGGACTGCAGTTCCATCCCTGGCACCACATGCTGTGCCAGCCCCGCCCCTAGGGTGGGATGAGCCAGCCACAGAAAATGAAGGAAGGAAGGAAGGAAGGAAGGAAGGAAGGGAGGAAGGAAGGAAGGAAAAGAAAGAAGGAAAGAAGAAAGAAACAAAGAAAGAAAGAAAGAGAAAGAAAGAAAGAAAGAAAGGAAGGAAAATCCTTGATACATTCAGGATGGGAATCATAAGTGAAACCGATCAGAGAACAATACCTTACCTCTATAAGCTCTTGTTGCCCTCTGTGGTTATAAGAGTGTACATAGTTTTTGTTGCTGTAGCTTAAAAGAAGTGTTGGAGAAGGTCTAGAAAATAATATTTACGGAGCTCTCACTAAATGAATGGGTCCTTTTTATAAGTGCTTTAGAAGCACTTATTCCTATAAAACTTTATATAATATGGACTTAATAAGAAACTGAAGCATAGTGACAAGTAATTTATATAATCAGTGGGAAAGGTGGGATGTCCTCATACCTATGCACTTATTCTATTCTGTCTCTCTAAAATACAAATTATGGATTTTTATTTTTACATGTCAGGACTCCTATGACCTGATTTATTGCAGTACTTTTCAATATGAGAAAATAACCAGGGCCGGCCCAGTAGCTCAGTGGAGTAAAGCACCTGCTTAGGCAGGTGCAGCGAGGTGGTTCCATTGTAAGAGTGCTTTGCCAGTCCAGCCTCCAGGGCGCACTGAGACAGCAACTGAGACTGGGCGTGGTGGCATGCACCTGTAATCCCAGCGCTTGGGAGGCTGAAAATAGGAGGATCACTACGTCCAATCTTGGTAGTGAGACACTGTAGACCCTGTACTAAATACATTAAAAAAGAAAGAAAAAATAACTAAGGTGGAAAAAAACAAGGGGTATTATTTTCTGCTTTTTTTTTTTGGTGGTCTCAGGGATTGAATGCAGGACCTTGCGCTTGCCAGGCAAGCACTTATTCCACTGAGCTATCTCCCTGGCCCTCTGCCAAACCCTAAGATTTGGTATAAAACCATTTGTAGTGGACAGCTGTTCGCACAATATCTTGGACCTTTAGGAAATTCTACAATAGACACTATAGACATTACTTGATAATATAGAATCTGAAAGAAATTTGTGATATTAAAGAAAAAAGGTAAGTGTAGTGGATTCTGTGGTGCCCTTTATGAGTTGTGTCCCTATCCCCAGCTTCTGTGCATGTCACCTGAAAACCCACAGCTGTTCCCTTTCTTTGCTTGTTCCCCCAGTCAAACTTGTGTCCCCTCATTCCAGGACACTTTGCTCTATCCTTGTTGCAGATCTATCTAGGTGTCCCACAAGAGCCTCCTAGGTGGGACTTTCGGAATGTGATTGGTTTGGGGGTGTTATAGCTGGCTGGTTGGTAGGAGTAGAGTCTAGTCTGAAAAAGGTCAAGTAGTCACATGAATAAAAATGGTTAAAACTATCCCTTGGGTTACTGCCTAATAACATAAATCTATAATTGCAGAATTATAGGAGTCTGATTACAAAATAAATGATACACAGTAAAGAAAACTAGAAATAGAATAGTAGAAGAAACTGGGCTAGTCCTGTAAAAGTACAATAAACAAGTTTTTTTAGGGGAAAAGATTTTGGAGAAAGAAATGCATGCTTGGAGATTTGGGTTTCAGCTAGATTAACATGGAGAATGTGCTTAGGAAGAGAAGTCTGTCAGTAGCTCCAATTTGAACAGTTTTTAAAGCTTTACAAGAGGGAGTGAATGTCTAAGCCCATTCCTACAAACAGCTCTGGGGGAGTCCCTTGCTGAGTCCTGCCTCCCGAGCACCAGGGCTGACCCCTGGCTCGGCGGGAAGAGACCTCAGGTGTTCACTGTCCGGGTCTAGTTTTTCCACGAAGCATCCTAATAATTAGGGTGACAACAACCGCAGATTTCCTGCAGACCACTTGCATTGGCTCGAGGGCACGAGTGTTTCACCCGCTGCCCACGAGGGAACACTTTACGCGGTGGCTCATTTCACTGCGTTCCCACCCGGGTCACAGCCCGGGAACCTCATTTACTACTGGGGAGGGCGGCTCCAGAGGTAAATCCCGTTCTCCTTTGCCCAGGAACCGGCCCTGCTCGGCTTTTCCTTCCTAAACTTCCGGGCCGCGGTGAGCCGCGATCCTCTCTTCCAGTCGCCGCAGGGCGCCAGCGCCGCGCTCAGAAGCTTCCGAAGGCGGGGTCGGAGCTCAGCTCCTTAGCGTTGCCTCTTTTCCTGGTTACGTGCGCGGGTGCAGAAACCAAAACCAACGCCGCGACTCCCGCTTCTGCAGAAAGATTAAAGGGCTTGGCACCCGGCCCCGGTACGTGACCGACCGAGCGCGCCTCATGGCAGGCGCTGAACCCTAACCGCCCGGGGGGGCGCTCTCCCTGCCCGCTGCCTTCCAGGCGCACGCGCGCTGGCCCAACGCGGGAATGGCCAGGGGCCTCGCCCCGATGTGGGCAGTCCCTACATCTCCAGGATGGCCAATCAGCTGGTGAACTCGCGCCTCTAGCGCCTCCCTTTCCCAGAGCCCGCCCAGTCTAGTTGCTGTCAGCACGTGTCAGTGTTTGGGTACGTGCCTCAGCGTTCCGGACTGGAACACAAGGCAGCAGAGGCTGCTGGGGCGCGGTGGCTTTAAATTCTCACCCACTGGGGCAGGGCTGTGCATTCTCACTTGCCGCCTGCAGCGCCTTCCTACCACTCTGCATTCTCAGTGACGCCTGTCGTCTGCTTTAGGCAGGAGATGCTATTGTTTGATTGCAACCCGGAGGTGAGACTGGGGCCCCTTGGTCCTGTAGGATAGTTTCCAGGAGGGTGACAATGGTCTGACTGCTCTGCAGGGCCAAACAGCCTTGTCCCTTTGACACAGGCTTTTGTAGTGGGAGAAGTTTCAGATGGGAAAGAGCTCAGGACTGAACAAAGGCGAGAGTGCTGAATCTGTTCTCTTCCTGCAGGCAGATGGACTGAAGCATCTGTTGCAGACTGGGTGTTCTGTCAATGCACCTCCGGATCCCTGTGAGCAGTCGCCTGTCCACTTAGCTGCAGGCAGTGGCTTTGCTTACTTTCTTCTCTGGCAGCTGCAGACAGGCGCTGACCTCAACCAACAGGTAACTACATAACTGTTGCTGTATTCCACCTGTATACCACCTGCACCTCTGACTCAACGTCACAGGCATTTCTCCTAGCTGCCAGTCTGTCTGTTTGGTTCAGCTATTACGTGTCAATAGCAGAGATATCAACAGAAATACAAGACATGTAATTTAAAATATTTTAATAGTCACAGTAATGAAAAGGAAATATTTAGTAACTTAACAGAATTTGTAAAAAAATTTTTTTAATATATAACCGGTATAAAGCAATTATTGATGATTTGTTTTTATTTTTTTCGTCTCACAAACTAATGTGTATTACACTCTCACATGCTGGCTCAGTTCAGTCTGGCCATATTTTCTTTTGGTAATTTTCATCCAGATATTCAAGTATGGTGAATTTTAAATTGTGAACTTTTTGGCTTCAGTGGAAGTGTTTTGCTTTCATTAAATTTTAATGTATGTAGATGTGGTCACAGATTTTTATTAATGAAAACTTTGTATTACATAACACACTAAGGAAATGGTATCACAAATAAAAAGTTTGAATTAAGAAAAATCCAGTCTATACAATGCCGTTCTAACCGGCTTCCTCAAATAGCTAAGACTTCACTCACTAACTTTCATACATCAGTGCTTTGGAGAGACACACTGAAATGCCTTCTTTTCCTAAAGGATGTTTTGGGAGAAGCTCCCCTCCATAAGGCAGCTAAAGTTGGAAGCCTGGAATGCCTTAGCCTGCTTGTAGCAAGTGACGCCCAGATTGAGTGAGTAGGAAATACATAAATGGCTTCAAATTTTGTTTTCTTGGATTAAACTACTCAGAGTCCTAATGCTTATTTGCATGTGCTTTTAAAGTAATGCTACTTAGTAATGTACTTAATGTTAAAGTTATCTATCAGTCATGTGTAATATCAACTTGAGTAAGTGGTATAACCATGGATCGCAAGCAACCAGAGGAGCAATTCTATTCATTATCTACTTCCCTTTTGCCTTAGGTAGGCCCATTCTATAGAAATTTTGGTTGATCATTTTTGGCACTCGGAGGCCTGCCGGTTAGCGCAGCTGTTGAAGCGCCTGCTCATGAAAATGCAGTCAGGCGCAGGATGCTGTGGTTCCATCCCTACCTCCACCTGCATTACCAGACCTGCCCTTAAGGCAGCCTGAGTCAGCCAAAGGGAAAAAAAAAATCATTTACCATGTTTGGCACTCATGCACTGTATGGAACACCAAATATCTTGTATTCCTTCAACACGGAATGCCCACTTTGTGCTGAATCTGCCAGCCACTTGAGATGCAACAGTGAGCAAGGATGAAATTTCCCTATGTGTTTATCTTTTCTGTTTTTCATCCGTGCCCAAAATCCTTTGTTAGAAAATAGGGGGGGGGACCCCTCAAAAAAACAAGATTAAGTATCAGTTTTTACTTAACTCAATTTTTTCTAATTTCAGTTTATGTAATAAGAATGGGCAAACCGCTGAAGATCTTGCTTGGTTATATGGATTTCCAGAGTGTGCCAAGTTTCTTACAACAATTAAATGTATGCAGATGATAAAATCAAGTGAACAACCCATCAGGGATCGCTGTGTTCCAGGGCTTAGACAGAAACGAAGTTTTGGAAGTACAGAAAATTTAAATGAGAAAAGAAAGTGCTGGTAAGTATGCACAGCTGCTTGTCCTCCCTCAAGAATCTCTTTTAGCATAGAACTTGTTTTTCCACTTAATCATTGGCACTCTTATTTTGGTACTATCTCTTGTTTTGTTTTCATGGTGGGGGACTGCACTAAGGATTAAACCCAGGGCCTCTGCACTGAGCTACAATTCCAGCCCTTTAAATTTTTTTTTAAAATTTTGAGACGGTCTTTTGGGTTGCCCAGCCTGGGCTCAAAACTCATGATCCTCCTGCTTTAGCCTCCCACTGCTGGGATTATAGGAATGCACTTTGGTACTTGGCTTTCATTTTCATTAATATTTTAATACTGTATGGTTACCACTACTACTGTACTAGGTTCTAGAGACCAAAATTTGTCCTGCATAGAGGAAGTTTGGGGAGAAAACTTTTTTTTTTTGTAAAAAGTTTTTAATGTTAACATGTTTTTTTTAAGACCGATGTCATGCTGGTTATGAAGAGGTGTGAAGCAGAGCTTTATTCAACCACAAACGATGGCTTTGGGGTACCAGATGTGTTTAAACTCCAAGGTGGAGGGACACTTTCTTCCAAGTGAAGAGAACATTTAAGAATACGTGTATTTACATGCTTGTAATATTTTGATTGTATACGTTTTAAGTTATTAAAGGAATGTCTAAGGAATAAATCTCTGTGCAATATTAGGTATTTTGTTTTAAAAAAATCACTTAAACCATGAAACTGTATCCAGGATTTAATCTGAAACTGATTTTTTTTAAAAAACAAATTTATAGTATCACTTTACTACAGTGTCCTTTGCATCCAAGACAATTTATATAATATTTGGTCGCTGAGGAAGACATAAGTTATAGTAAGCATCTTTGTTCCAAAAGTCTGGGCCCTTCCATCCACACCAGCCCTAAATTTGGGAGAAAAAAGAAACACTTTTTACAGAGTTACCACACTACATGATAGAAACTGTGCTACAAAACTGTCAACAGGACATCAACTCAAGATTCAAACACCTATATAATTTACCTAATACACTTTTTAGAAAAGTAATATAGATCTTTAAACTTTTAATGCTACATTATTTAACTATAGAACTCATCAAAAAAGAAACCCCTCCCTCCAGTAACTGTTAGTCCAGACACTGCACTGGTTCTGAGGAGCACAGTTTAGCATGGCTGGTAATCAGTAATGTGTGATGACAGCCTATGTGCAGACTGTTCCTTTCAGTCCACAACAGAATGATGCGTACCACGTGGTGGCATCTCAGCCAAGGTGAAATATGGCAGTGGGAGCTGAGTCTGCTCTATGAGGTACATTTGAGATTCTTTTATTTCCTTCAGGCTATATAACCAATTCTGCTTTCATTGTGTCTGTATTAATACTTCAGCAGAGAAAATTACTTTCAAGGGGGCTGGGGAGATGGCTCAGTGGAATAAGCACTTTCCTGGCAAGCATAAGGGCCTGAGTTCAATCCCCAGTTCCAGAAAAACAGAAACAAAAACCAAACTATCGAATCTCAATGTAAATGAAAGTTTGTCATTCAGACAAAATCAAAGAAATCTGGATTTCTTACAGGGCCACTGATATATTTTCTTAAAAACAAGCTGATGACTGGTTTGCTTTACTTTATTATCAAATTAAATGCTTTGAGAAACACTTGCAAGGAGGCTAGCTGAGGACTCTAAAAATATAACTGACAAATACAGGAATTACTCCTTTATCTCTGAAGACGCTGGATATCTGGCAGGGCCCTTGAGTCAAAATCCATAGTATCCATGGAAGACAATTTATTAGCTCCGCTTCTTAGTGTGGAAGAGGAAGGGTTGATTGAAATGTTTTTATTTTTCATTCTTTTATTTAATTATAACATTAAAATACGGGCGGGCCAAATAGCTCAGTGGATTAAAGTGCCTGCAAGCAGGTGCAGGGGCTGGGGGTTCAATCCCTGGGCCTGTGGTGCCAGCTCCACCTCCGGGGCACACTGAGTTGGCAATTGAGACTGGTGTGGTGGCTCACGCCTGTAATCCCAGTTCTTGGGAAGCTGTAAATAGGCAGATCACTACAAGTCTGATCTAGTAGTGAGACCCTGAACATCCTGTAGAACCTTCCTTAAAACACACACACACACAAACCCCCTAAAATATACATTGTAAATATTCAAACAAGATCAAAGTCTAGAAAAAGAAAACCAGTTCTTCTCTCTACATAAACATCAGATCCAATATTTTTTTTAAGGGAAATGAGTAGAAAGGGTATTCGAAAGCAAGTACACAGGACCCATGCTGCCTCTTCAAGATGACTGGGCTGGCAATGTCACAAAGAGTTCCCCATGAGGGTAGAGAAGCTGGAGGTGGCAGAACTTGCCTGAAGCTTCCTAGACTACTGGAGCCCAGTGACAATCAACGTTGTACTGATTGGTTGCACCCCTGCTTCATGGTTTCTTATATGAGCTACTGCATCAAAGGAGTTTCTGCTGTTGCTAGGTCCATGGAGATTTAAGCAGCAAAGGAAGACTGCGTTTTTCAGTAAGCAGTCAGGGGTGACAGCTTCCTGTATCTAACTGTTGTAGGAAACTCAATCTAGATTATTCCATCTAGTGCAAAGCCAGACAGAAGCACTTTTGTTAACCATGATAACTCTTCAGATGAAAATAACTGAGGCTTCTCCCTCCTTTAAGATATTGGAACTGGACAAGGTCATCCTTGCCATTCGTGGCTCTAAGTGGTTGATCTATATAGCATCAGCCTTGTAAACCCATTGTAGACAGCACTGTTTTTTCCTTGAGAAGCCTTTCCTTCTTTGTCCTTCTCCACTAGACTGTGAGCTCATGAATTTTTTTTTAAAACTCCCAGTGCTTAGCACAATGGCTGGCACATACTGGCTTCTTAAATATTTTTGTTTTATTTTATTTGTATTTTTGAGACATGGTCTGACTACGTAGTTTGGCTGGCCTTGAACTCAATATGTAGCAGAGATCCTCTTGCCTTAGTGTCCCAAGTGCTGGGATTACAGGTGTGTGCCAGCACTCCTGACTTTAAATGCTGAATGAAAGAATACTTTGTTACACAAACAGTAAATACTGCAATGATTTTCAGAAAGATATGTGCAGTAATCAAAAAACTTCCATTTGCAGAAGACACTTATATCCTGTTAGTATTTATTTTTATCATTGACAAAAACTTAATAAACTGAGGACATGACAGTTCTGCTATACACATAAGACTATGAACTCTTCAACATACACATTAAAATGTTTTATCTGTAAGACTTTAGCAAGCTAATGTAGTTCTGAACAATATAATTCTGAAAAGAACCTTACCAATGAGTTTCAATGTTAAACATTCCATTTTCCAGTAATTCTGCTTTTGAGAAAGTAACCTAATTAAGCTACAATTTCAAAGAGAAACCTTTCTTTGAAACTGATATTAAGTGACAAAAATAAAGAGTAAAGGGTAATAAAGTATCTTCTTTAGTTATGATTTTAAAAAGTTATATGTATGCTCTGTAATTTTAATATTTGCTAAACAATTTTATTTAAAATTCAGGTTAATTATGTCTTGTAATACTTGCTCCTAAAAATTAGGACTGAATTTTCATGAGACTTAGTTCCCTATAAATCAATTTAAATTCATAACTCCATTGGGTTATTTATAGGTATTAACACATACTCTTACAGTCTCAACCTCAGAACCTTTACAGAGTAAGATCAGGTCAAGTAGTCAAGCCTCTGTAATGTCCAGAATCTTACTTAGCCTTTTTTAAATTCTACAATTGTAAATTTCTATATTCAGTCTTCTATTTCAAGGAACTGATAAACCCTAATATATTTGTTCATAAAAAGCTATTGAATTTCCAAAGGAATATATTTACGAGCTTTGTGTTTCATTAAGTTTGTGAACTGAGAGGCTTTTCATACAATTTAATCTAAATTTTGTCTTTTGCAATTTATGTTGCTTTCCGTGTCCTCCCCATAGGAAGGTAGTTGCTCCTGAGCGCCTTGGAACCACTCCTGACAGTGAAGTTCACTGCCCTCGTAGCTTGTTATCTTTCTTCTAAAAATGTTATTCTTTTCTGAGTATTTTGCTTTTTGTTTAAGTTAGTGTTTAACAGAGAGCATACTTACCTTTTCTAAAATAACTTGCAGATCTTCAGCACCTGTATAATGTGGATCTAGAATCAGAAATTTTATCTCTCCTGTCATTTCATTCCATGCAACTCCTAGTATTGTGTGGGCCAAAACGCCTCCCCCTAAGGAAGAAGAAATATGAAATGTAGGAAGACATAGACTAATTTCAACTGCCTATTCAATTTACATTTAAAAAGACTAATCACTAGGTCCTGAGTTTGATCCCCAGTACCAAAATCAATCAATCAATCAATCAATCAATCAATCAATCATAAAACTGACTGTCCTATATTGTAAAAGGCCTGGATATTAAACTCACTCTAAAAAACTGTACTTGTAACACAGCTTACTCTCTGCTGTCACAGCCTACAAACTGGCTAAGTTGGACAGAACAGGCCAGAGCAGTTCAGAGGGTCTAAACTCCTTCCCAACTGAGTAACAGCCACTGTCCAGATGGCGCTGCTGCACCTGGTTGAGTGTCTCTGGCAACCACCACCCATGTCCATTCTTTCTGATGCTCCGCTGACATCTGCCTACCTCCAGTTCTTACGTCCCAGCCTTAGCAGGCCTGCTGTTATCACAGGACAAGTCCTGTGCTCTACAGAATCATGCATCGTTAGGTCTATTTTACAAATACAGCCCAGAATGCTAGGTCATTTGCATGGTGTCGAACAGCCAGCCAAGTCAATGGCAGAACCATGATTCCTGATGCTTGGTCAAGTGACCATCTGCTCTTTCTAATCGTGCTCTCAGTTCTTTCAATGTTTAAACACAGTTATCACCTCTTCTTGACCTTTACTTGTGCTTATTATAATCTTTATTAATAACCTCTCTTCTATCATAGAAACTTTGAAAAAATTCAGTGAATATATGTAGAATAAGTTAATTTTAAAATGACTGATTTTTTCACAACATTAGAACTTTGTACTAGTAAGTTTTATTCTTCTCCACACTGCTGAAAAAGTCCAAGATGTCCAAACACCTTACCAATCATTACTGGAGTGCCTTCACTCTGGAAGTGACTAGCCAGTTCCCGTCCTTGAGAGGCCATTTCTGAACCTTGGCTAGAAAGAGAAACTACTTTGATTAGATGAACTACTACCAGCACTAAGGTCTAATAATGAGTTTGGGGAGCCAATATTTTCTACCTTTTTGCTTTCCTTTTTGGTTTCTTATTGCAAAAAACAATGTAAGTTTAAATTATATGAGTTTAGGGAACTCATATAAAGCAGAATTTAAAGCAACTCTAAATAGTTACAGCTACTTTAGAAACTACATTGGATTCAGCTATTCCTCTTCTGCTACCTTCTCAAAAGAGTTAAGAACATCACATTACAGTGATATATGCATTCCCATGTTTATAGCATCGTAATTCATAATAGCTCATCTGTTATCAGCTATTATGCTTGGAAGCAGCCTATATGTCTGTCAAGAGATGAATGCAGAAAGAAAATATTTACACACAATGGAGTGATATTGTGCCATCAAGGGCAAACGAGTCATTTGTAGGAAAATAAATGCAACTTGAGACCATAATATTAAGTGAAATAAACCAGACACACAAGCTTAGATATCTGATGGTTTCTTTTTAAAGGAAATTATAAAGAACAAAATAAAAGATAGGTTATAGGAAGTTGGGAGATAGATGTTTCTCAAATGTAAGGGGACCGAGAAATGCAGAGGGGAAGGAAGAGAGGTGAAGGGGATGTAAAAAGAATTAAGATGTGTTGTGTTGGAGAGAAAACATTCTCTCAGGCTTTCACAGAGAGCAAATTGGTCAGGCAATGGCCGTGACTCATCCACATGGCTGATACAAAGGATCTACAAAGTGTGGTACAGGGTTTCAGGGTAAACCCTGAGGGGCTCTGACGGACCTTGTTAGATATAAAAGTTACATTTCTTGTTATATAGGTCTTGCTTTATCTTGGTCTTAACCATCCAGCAGAAAAGTGTAAAAATGAGGTATAAAAAGTACTAATATGTATTAATACGCTGAGCTGTAAAAGGCTCAAGTCAACAACTTCTGACATTGCCAGTCCTACGGAAAATCCACTACTATGGACTACTGGACTATATTGGATTATTTTGCTGAATTCATGCACCTACAATACTTAAATGATAATGGAATACCCATCTCTGACAAAACTAAACAAAAAAGGGGGCTATAAATGATGGACCATTTTGTATGTGTATATACAAAATAGGCTAGATATACAGCTACTTTCTCTTAATTCAGTGAAAAGAAAGATTTGTACTAATAGTGTTTGGACAGGATATCATATCTGCATCTTGTATTATGCATAATCACTATGAAGACAACAATATGCAATGTATTAATTATTGAAACTGTCATACTAATTGGTTTTGAAACAGTCTCATTGCTATTTGTTTCTCAATAAAATTAATAAAAAAAAGAGCTGTGTTGTGCATGTGTACCAACTCCCTACACGGAATGTAAATATTATGAGCTGCAAACATGTACTAGTGAAAAACTGAAACAAACACTTTAAGACAAAAAACCCTACACGCTACACCTAACCAACTGAGCACTCTAACTTAGCAACCTGTATTTCCTGCTCGCTGAGTGGCTAACAGGCAGCTGGGATTTGCTGCTGCTGCCCCATAGCGCCAGAGCATGGTAGTGCACATCACTGACCAGGAAAAGATCAACATGCAACTTCGTTCTGTGGTTTCTACTGAATGCATATTGCTTTTGCATCATGGTGAAGTTAAAAACTTAAGTCAACGCATCATATTTGGTTTCGGAGGAGGCTTTACTTATTTATTTTGAGGTTCCAGATGGTACTAAATCTCAGCACCTTCACCTAATAAGGAATGTATAGTGTTTTAATGTACTAAAGATTTTCACTTTTTAAAAATATTCTTTACTACTGAATCTTTCATTCTTTATCACTGATTTCCACCATTCCAAATTCCCACTGTGAAATTAGACATTAAATAAAGTACTTGGATAATAAGGATACTATCACCATAGTTAACAATGGAAGATATATTTTAACACAAACATACAATAAGGAGTAAGCTAGTTATGGTCAGAGAAAGTGTTATTGTTTTATATTTTCTCATGCTTATTTGGGCACATTATGGTTTTACCAAGCTTGTAAGAAGAAAAACAGCAAGAGGCAAACAACGTCAATCAGAGCAACCTTTGATTTTCTCTTTGCAAGACCTTTTGAAGTCTTGAGCCTAAAAAAAATCTAGATTTTTCTCTAGTGGTATAGTGATTTATTAAAAACATACAAAAACAAGCCAAAAAACCCCTACAAAAACCTGAAGAAGACCCCCTCCCTAGAATTTCTGTATATAACCTTAACTAAATTTAGGCCTAGATTATGCAGGTATATATCACTGCTGGTTAGTTCAGGATCTTCTAAAAACTAAGCCCCAAGATCTAGCATTAAAAACAGACTCAAAGAGCAATGAGAAATGAATGAGAAGAATGAAAATAAATGAGGCAAAAAGATACCATTGCTCTGTTACTTTAAAAAAAAATCACAAACTGTCACTTTCAAATAATTTATCTATTTTTTTAATGTGTGCTTACCTGACAAACAGTATTTTCGAAGTTATACCAATCAATTGGTTTAGTACCAGCTGTACTTCAATGGATCCAATCCATTGCCGTGATCCGACAAATGTTGCTGGTTTGTCACCGGCATCAACTAGAGCCT
>NW_004524690.1:6482261-6484058 GCF_000260255.1 Octodon degus
CAATTGGTTTAGTACCAGCTGTACTTCAATGGATCCAATCCATTGCCGTGATCCGACAAATGTTGCTGGTTTGTCACCGGCATCAACTAGAGCCTGCTGAATTTCTCTGTGTGTTGGAATAGGGCTCTCAGTGTATCCCTGATGTCTGAACCAAGAGCAGATAGTCTGCAGTGAACGGTATGCACAGCCCCAGCCACTGTCATCTATCCGATCCTGCATATAATGATGATAACCATATATGCCCTGGACCACATGAATCTATATGAAAAGAAGAAACAGTACACTATCAACTTAAGACAGAAGTACACAGACTGTATATATACTTGAATTTATGTTTGTTGTTCGAAAAACTTGACTATTACTGTAGATCCTTTGAAACATGACTCCACAGAAGTATGGTTTAACACTCTATCCTCTTGGCTTTTTAAGTAAAGATCCAAAGTCTTCACCAATGGTCCCAAAAGACCCCCTTGGAGGCCTCAACTTCACCTCCTACAATTCTCCCTGTTTCTTATTCAGCTAGAGATTCAATCTGACTTCAGTCTTGGTGCTCTTGGTTGGGAACATCCTTTTCTTAAACAGTTTTATAGCTTGAATCCTCCTACATCTACTTCTCTGTTCAAATGTCAGGGACCTCTTGTGACCATAATCTAAAAGGGGCATGCACACCCGTTCTCTCACCACTCACTTTCTGCTTTGGTAGGCATCTTTATTCTCTCCCCTCCCTCTACAAAATTTTTAAAGAATTTATCAATATTTAATATATATCTCATTACCATTCTAAAAATATCTGCTTATCCATACCCTAGTGTCTCATTTATTTTTGGGCCCAGCTTCCACAATAAATAAAAACTGAATGAATAAAAGAAGGAATAAAGTAACATATAAACAAACAAATGAAGAATTCATATAATGGGGTATTGGCAAAATGTTTTGGCAATTTTGTAAGCCTGCAATTGATTACAGTATCGACCAGGGGTATTATTTATTGACATTAAGATAAAGATTCATAGAATTTTTACTTATAATACTAAGAATGTTTATGTCTCTTGAAAAACTAGTATTATTTTTTAAAGATTAGGTGTGATGAATTGTGGGTGGATAAAGAATTCTCAGAAGACAATTAAAGAATATATATTCTGTTAAAGTGCAAAGGGAAAATTTATAATTACACCATTTAGGGAGGCTGAGAAATAGCTGTCCCCAAAAGATATCTATATCCAGGTTCTGGAATGGAAACATCTATGACAAAAAGAAAAATAAGTTGTTCTAGTTATGATTAAGTAAAGGATTTTTAGATGGGCACATTATCCTGGACTGCCCAGGTAGCCTCTAAATGCAATCACAAGTTTTAGAAAATAGACACAGAGGGATGTCTGACATAGGAAAAGAAGACAAGTAACCACAGAAGCACAGCTTAGGAGGAGGGAGCCATGAACCAAAGAATACTGGCAACCACATGAAACATGAAGAGATAAGATTGGGTTCTTCTCCCAAGAGTCTATGGAATAAGTTGGTCCCTACCAGTACTTTATTTCAACTCAGTGATGCTGATTTTGGACTTCTAGTCACCAAAATGTAACAGAACAATTTCTATAGCTTAAAAACCCTAGGACTTTTGGTTGTTACGGCAATCCATATATAAGGAAGGCTCATAATGCTTAGTAGGTCAGTAGCATTTAGAAATTGTTTCTATGGGTAGGAAAGAGAAGCCAGTAGAAAAGGAAAAATACATCCACTCAGATATATTTGGACAATTAAACACTTTCAAAGTAATACATAGGCTAAGCAAAAATT
>NW_004524690.1:6485058-6494333 GCF_000260255.1 Octodon degus
ATACTATGAATAATAGTAGATATATAATATTTAATGGAAAAGCAAGTCATAGAAGATTACATATAGAATAACATAACTTTTAAAAATTTAGAAAACCAAAACATTGCTGAAGTAATACAAACATAGATAGGCTATTAAAACCAAATGAAGGAAAAAAAATTTTAAAAAATTATAAAAAACAAAACAAAAAAAAACAAATGAAGGGAATGGTGACACAAAGCTCAGTATGGTGGTCCCTGAATATACATGGGAAGATTTTTGAGACCCCTGCCACATACAAAATCCTTGGATAATCAAGGATTATATAACATTATATAAGACGAGTACCATGCCTTACATGAAACGGCACAGTACTTGTACACAAACTACGCGTCACCTCACGTTCTTTAAGTCCTTTCTAGAATACTTATATTACTTAATATAATTTGAATGCTATGTAATTGGTTATAATAGAATAATGTTTAGGAAATAATGGTGAGAAAAGTCTGTGTATGTGCAGTACAGAAACAATTTTTCTGAATATTTTTAACTGAGGGTTAAAGCCATGGATGTGTAGCCTACACATGAGGGCTGACTGTGAGGATTTCTCTCAGGACAGGGTTGGGGAGATAGCAATGAGAAAAAGGGAGCACAGGGCCTGATCGCAACGCTCTGCAGCACTCATCCTACGACCATGCTGTACTGTACAATTAATATATATTAGCAAATATCTAAATATAGATAAGTGACCTTTATATCTTTGTCATACAGATAAAGAATCCAATTTATTACAAAAAAAAATCAGTCAGCATTCACTTAATATCTTATGAATGTCCACTTTCATTTTAGGAAAGTGTTGAGAATTTTAAAAAAATCTACTTCAGTTGCTTGTTAGAGATTATATAAATATATACATATATCATATCTTAATTAAGTTTATTGGTACATGTTAGGTATACACAGTGATCACCTTCATTATAGGGAATTTGATCACAGTCATAATGGTAGCATTCATTATGAGGGATTTTTTCCTATACATGACAACTTCAGTCTTTTTTTTTTTTCCATTCTCCTGTAATCCCTTCAATCCCTTTTTTCCTTCTTATTTACAGAAATCTTCTTTCTACTTTTTCCTTCTTTTCTCATCATTTTTCCCTTTTCCTCCCCACTCCCTGAGTTCCCTTCTCTCTCTCTTTTTTTTTTTTAATACTTTTTAAAGTTTCTAATACTAGGAGAAGATATCATAAAATGTCTTCTAAATAAATTGCAAGTCAAAGATACAGTATAAATCTTAGAACAAAAATTAAGATTAAGCAATATTCAGAAAATTAAATGTTTCAAAACAACTGAACTAAGAAAAAGTTTTCTGTGGTTGTTTTGTTTGTTTGTTTTTGGCGGAACCGGGGATTGAACTCAGGCCCTTGCACTTGCCAGGCAAGCGCTTATTCTACTGAGCTATCTCCCCAGTCCCAGAAAAAGTTTTCATGATAGCAAAGAAGTACTAAGAGTAAAACATAAGATAAATACTGGAATGGCAAGTAAATGACCAGCACTTCTAACAGTTTAAGGATAGGATATCGCACAAAGTTCTAGTGTGTTGTGGACATGCATAATGACCGTGACAGTTACTGGTGGCTAGGCGTCACTTGTGGAACTGAGCTACAGCTATTTCTTTGAAATCCACCCTATAGACTCAGATGGAATCATGACCCATAGGGTGGAAGAGAAGTCCATTTGTAGAGTGTGCTGATGAAAATATTCTGCTGCTGAACACAAAAGAATAACTGAAAGACTACTATTGTATACCTCTTATTCTCCTGTTTTCCCTTCTCATTTGAACATTTTTTCCCATTTCACAACTTGTTACAGATCCTTATGTCTTGTCTATTCCTAATCTATGATTCTGACTATGATAGCACAAGATTTTAACCAGGAATACAGGTTTCTTGAGATTTCCTCTTATATGTTCAAAGTAAGTGAGATCATTTAATGTCCCAGCAGAGATAACTGAATGCTCATGTGCATTCATGTATGGTGAGCACCCAGCCAGAGCTTTCTCGGGGATCATGCCTGCTCACCGCTCTTGCAGATACAGCTGCTGCCCTAGAGCACTCTCCTGGCCAAGACCAATCGTGGGTCCCCCAACTCAAGGGTAGGCATAGTAATACAGATTCTACTTTAATTCTTTCTTTTCTTTTTTTTTTTTGAGTGAAAAAAAAAAAAAAAAAGCCCTGGGACACTCAGAAGGTACTGCATAAACTTTATGAAAAGATGGCCAATCACATTTTTTTTGGTAATCCTAATCCAAACTGAGAAATGCAGAATAAGCCTGTAAGGAACGGGAAAGCAGAAATGAGTCCCACACTGAGCAGCCAAGAAGAACTGCAGGTCAGAAACAAGCTCACAATGAGGGCAAGGAGGCGGAGGCTGAGAAAAGACAGGCCAGTCCAGCTCAGGAGAACATACACAGAAGGCAGGTACGGTGGCACACACCTATAATCTCAATATTCTGGGAGGCTGAGGCAGGAGGATTGCAAGTTCAAGCCCAGCTTGGGCAACTTAATGACTGAGCAAGACCCTGTCAAAAAAGAAAATTTAAAAGGGAAGTAGTAGAAAGGCTCTGAGTTCAGGACACCTCCCCTCTCAAAACACACACATAGAAAGCGACAGAAATGTTACAAGGTGTCCATGTAGGACTTGAGAGAGACTGAGACAGCAGCCTGGCACAGGGCTGCTTGTTTCTAGGAACGCTGCACTACTTCTGAATACCTAGGAGATCCTTTCTTTTGGTCTACCTGTACTTTGTCCTTTACTTAACTTTTTCACCCCCTGCCAATCCACACTTATCTGAACTGTGTAATGAGAATCTCTCCTTTACAGCTAGGTACATGCAGCACATACATGTCTGCTAACTAGTAACTTGATTTATCCTACAGTGTGGTTTGGGTAGACTGCACATTTTTAGCATTATTTCTCAGGTTCAGAATAAAAAAAAAACGTGACAAGTCTTTAAAGAAATCATGCAATAGAATTTTAGCAAGACAAATGTGGCATATACTATTCCTAACCTTCTACGATAACTGTTAATTACTGCTATCTTAAATAACTACCAAAAAGAGATTGATGGTGAATTATTTTTTTAGAAATGACATACATTTATAAGCCAATCCTTTAAAACTTTCTTTGGGTACCAATAACAACAACAAAAAACTTTCAGCAACTGACTCTCATAAACAATTAGTTAAACTCACCATACCAGCCTCGATATTAGGTGAACTAACATAAGTATGTGGATTTCTAATGTAACCATCTTTGTATGGTTCATCTGGAAAGTGGTAAGCATTAGACCTTTTGAAATAAGGTCTGTCATGAGGCAGATTGAAGACATCATGTAATTCCTAAATGAAACCAGAACAGATGAAAACAGTTAATGATTTAGTCAATAAATAAACTAAAGGAGTTATAAAACTTTTGCACAACAATTATCAGTCTTCAAACATTTGTGATTTAATTTGGTAAGGTCAGAGAGTGAAACTTGAAACCAAAAGTAAATAAGATCTTTTTTTGTTTGCTTATGCACACACATGGACAAAAACTGGAAGGGAACACATGAAGATAACTTATTAGAGATAACTGGGATATTAAATTATTTAATGTAATGCAGTCTTTTAAAATACATCCAAAGACTGGCTTTGAAACAGCCTTGTAGTCTACAGCCATACCACCTGAATGTACTTGATCTTGTCTGAAACAGCCTTGGAAATAAGAAATATTAATTAACAATGACATAATTATATCAAGAAATTTTTAAAAATCATGTTTAGAGTACTTTACATGTTTAGAGTAAGAGGCAGCGATTAAATTACAGAGCAAAAGTTGATGGTACAAAGCCAACCACAATGGAAAGAAAATAAAAATGTATATATGTTGTGATTTTTCCCAATTGTATAAAAACAAGTAATTATTTACTTTTAAAAGCATGACATACATTTATACACTTTAGTGGTTTGAATAGCTCAGCATGTGGAGTTGTCTCTGCAAATTAACTCATACTGCACTTACAGGGAGGTACAGAGTTCAGAGTACTGTACTTCTTCCTAGGGACAAAGATGAGGAAGATCCTCTCTGCTATAATTTAATGGATGTCAGACAAGGCCAGCTATTTGAAATATGTGCCTTGGGGCCGGGGAGATGGCTCAGTGGAATAAAGTGTTTCCCTGGCAAGCACAAGGGCCTGAGTTCAATCCCCGGTTCTGCCAAAAAAATGAAATATGTGCCTCAAAATCCTGTCATCTTCCCAATAATCTCACTTTTTAAAATGCTAATCATGTTTCCCTGAGTTCTTCTGATAACTACCAAATAAAGCTGGGCATGGTAGTGCACACTTGTAATTCCAGGGCTCTGGGAGGTCAAGGCAAGAGAACCACATGTCCTCCTAGCCTGGACCACTTAGTGAGACCCTTTTGCCAAATAAAAACTAAAAACGAGATGTGAATGTAGCTCAGGAATAGGGCTAAAGGCTGGAAGTTCAATCCTCAGTACAGGCAAGGAAAACAGGGAAAAAGAGAAGGAAAAGGAGGAGGGCCCGGGGGAGCCAAATAAGTCTACTGCCACAGGGTGATACCACAGAGAATAATCAATTAAGAAAGACTTGGTAATCTCATTTTTTATGGTATTTACTATCTATGCTGGTAGGGTTACTTGGCTGTTTTTCTTCCTTTTTCACAAATCTGCAAGTAAAAGAGAAAAGGAATTTGGTCATATTCACCAACTACTCTGGGCATATAACTATTTTTTCATGTCTATATTTCATTATGGGAAAATAGAATACATTAACCAAATTGAGCATCTGAAATTAAAATGTTACATGTATTACATACCATAATAAACTAGTATATTTTTCATTAACAACACCTAAAAATATTGTAAGAAAATAGTTTACTTCCATACTTTTGAATCAATACACAAAATAATTTCCATAAACTGTATAAAGTATAAAGTATAAACTGCACAGTAGTTATGTTTTCCAATAATTGAACTAGTTGTACCTTCCTGTAGGCCTGCAGCTGACCATCTGGAATTCCTGATGGATATGAAATCGTTACAAGACTTTTTCTCCCTGGTAATAAAAAGTGTAACGGCTCAGGGACCACGATAGATGTTCCTTTCATATATCTCAAAATACACTTTTCCATATCAGTTAGTTGATTATGAATTGCATCCACTAGAAGTTTACAAACACTGGGGGAAAAAACAATTGTATTAACAAAAGTCATACAGCCTACCAAATGAGAGTGCTGTGCTAATATACCCTAATATAGTAAAAGAAACTTTTTAGACCAGGTTTGTTGAAAGAATCTTAAATTGTGCAAAATACAAGAATCTGTATATTAGCTCTATGTGCACAAAGGGAAGCTGTCTAGATTTTAGCAGACTTCTCTACTTCATAGTAAAAATAACAACCCTGGATATGCTTACGTAGCATTTAAAAATGGGCTCTGATGAGTTAGTGGAAGGGTATTCATCTAAATGCAGTAGGACTATAAAAATACTTACTTTTCCCACGTTTCTTCTGCAGCAACAGACACAACTACGTCCACCGGCAAGGTCATTGTGACGTAGTGGTGTTCTCCACTTTCCCTTTCAATTATGGGTGTAACAGCCGCCAAGGAGGTCGACATTTCCAGCATAAGATCTATATTTACTATTTGATGCTATACAGACAAACAGCAATAGTCAACTTGTGGAACATGAAGCACTCACAAGCAAGGGGAAGGCAGAGGGGCCTTATTGGTATAATATGTAAAGCTACATTATAGTAAATTGTTAGAAAGCACTTTTATTTAAAAAATTTCTTTCTGTTTTAAATTAATCTAGGGGGAAGAAGAGAGCCAGTAGGAAATAAAGATGAAAAGGAGTCAGACTGGCTGCATGTTGATGAAATGTTTACGGTAGGTAGTTTTGGGTTCATTATTTTATTTTTTCGCTTCGCACAGATTTAAAAAATTTAAACATTAAGTGAATATAATAATCCACATCTCAAAGACACTTTAAAATATATACCTAATTATAACCCATTACATAAAATAAGAATTCTTCCATACAGATGAGTAAATTAACGGAGACAAGGAAAGCCCTGCTTTATAGGCTAATGTTATCTAATAATCACAGAAGACAACAATAGAAAAACCATCACAATGCAACTATTAGATTAATACTGGGCTCTGGCAAAATTTATCAATGGATGTTAAAAGCGGTGGGCAAATATCTGAATATATATATATATATATATATATATCCACAAATACAAACTATAATGAAAAGCATAATACTTTTACAGTGGAGAAATTAGGCAGGCATCATCTTAAGAATTACAGTTACTGTCACCAATTAACAGGAACAAAGAGATAGCACCTGTCTCTTTAACATGATGTGCTGAGAACAATACATCTCTTCCATGATAGTCCTGCAAATACTGCAGGAATCTAAGCATGAGGAAATATAAATCAAATCCAAAATGAGGAATATATTACAAAATGACTGGGGTGTACTCCTCTTCCCAAAATGTCAAGCTGTAACTACTGATAATTTTCCCTTTTTAAAAAAAAATGTATTTTGGACAGGGTCTCACGACGCAGCTCAGACTCGTAGTGATCCTCCTGTCTTCAGCCTCCCCACAGCTGGGACTGCAGGCAGGTGCCACCAGGCCCAGTTTCAGTGGCTAGCTCAGCGCGCCCGGGGTGCAGGGCCAGCAAGGTATGTGGTGCTGGCAAATAAAACCCAGTCTGCTGAGCTATTTAGCTGGCCCTACTAATAATTTTCAAATCACTACCTTTATCCCACAGTTTTTTCTATATTCTACACGTGTAAATTTCACAGCTTATCTGTACATCTCTGTGGTATCTTAGGGCCAAAAGTGATCTTATGTCTTTCTCATTTTCCATCTTTGCCAAAGCAAAAAACTGGTTATGTAATATACAAGGGGTAACTATACACAGGGTAAAAACATATGGGTTAAATATGCGAATGTAGTATGCAGAGTTAATATATGTGTTTAAATTTTAAAAAATTATTACACTAAAATAAGACATCGCGGGTAATCCCTCTCAAAAATCTCCTGCCAGCTTTGAACACATTTATCCTGGCATTCTTGCCACCTTGTGAAGCAGTTCTGGGAGTCCTTTTCCTGGGGGTCTAACAGAGTGGGTAATGCTGCTCAGAGCCACCCAACAGAAAGGCAGACATATGCAAGCATCACACTGTGTCTGTATCCACTGGCTCTGGCACCGTATAAATTCTGGCTCTTCCCTAAAGTCAAAATGACTATGAAAAGTAAACATTTCTGGCTGGGGCAAGATAGCTCAGTAGCCTGAGTGCCTGACTGGCAAGCACAAGGTCTTAAGTTTAATCCCTGGTATCAAAATAAACAAACATTTCAAATCAGTTCATGAGGCAGCAACAACATCACAACTAGAGACATACAAGAGTTCTAGAACTCCTTCTGAAAGGGGCAGTAATGATGGGGTAAATGTGGTTACATTGAGAGGGAATACATTGAAAAGGTATGTGGTAATCTATCTCATATAGTAATCATTTTTTTTTTTTTTTGTACCAGGAATCGAACTTGGGACTTTGTGATTGCCAGACAGGCACTTATGCTACTGAGCTATATCCCCAGCTACAGTAATAAGTGTTTTAAAATTTTAAACATCCACTGTATTTTTTTTATCACACCTTAAGCCACTAGTGTCCAAGTACAATCTACTGTATCACTTAAATATCTCGTATTCTTTACTTCTATAGCTAGTGCTTTAGCTAGGCTTCTATAATCTCATGCGCATCCACTCTCTGCTTACCAGCCTGGAAAAGTGCTACGCTCATACAACTACAACCCCTATTACTGGTGACGTCAGCTTTCTAACAGACTACGGAAAGCTATAGTAGTACACTGTTAGAAAGCACAAATCTTATTTTGAAGCACAGTTTTGAAGAAGGGTCTTCGGTTTTCATTCTCATCTGATAGTTACACAGTAATATTAGTTCAAAAAATCAATAAAACCAAAAACGTTGTGAAGAAAAAGAAATACTGTAATACTTGTCATCTTGTGTAACATGTGTCAGCTCTTTTTCATTTTCTTTTCCTTTTTTTGTGGTACTGGGGATGGCACTTGGGACCTTGTGCTTGCCAGACAGGTGTTTAAGCTGCTGAGCTGTCTCCCCAGGCCCCATTTAACCATATTAAATATGTAAAATTTTACATTATCTTCAAACACATAATATATCCTTTGGACACTTTTTAATGCTTTGTACCATATATATGGTATTATTTTATGCAATATATCTATCTATTTATTTATTTATATATTTTTTTGGAACCTGGGATTGAATTTAGCCCCTTGCATTTGCCAGGGAAGCGCTTATTCCACTGAGCCATCTTCTTGGCCCTTATTTATTTTTGTATTTAGTACAGGGTCTACAGGGTCTCACTACATAGATCAGTCTCCTAGTGATCCGCCTGTGTTCAGCCTCCCAAAAGCTGGGATTACAGGTGTGTGCTACCATGCCTAGTCTTAATCACTGTGTCAGGGCACACCGGGGTGCGGGTCAGGGCCAGCACAGCAGGCTGGGGATTGAACCCCAGCCACTGCACTCTGCCTATATACAATATATTTAAATTAAAGTTTAGAAATGTAAAGCAAACACAGCCTGTTTGATGTCAATATTATGACCTATAAAAATAAGAGGGCAAGATTAAATTACCTCTAAGAACTACTTAGCTCCAAACTGGGATTTAAAATTTTATCAGTAGAGGGCTGCAGATGTAGCTCTGGGGTACAGTGCTTAGCTAGCATGCATGGAGTCCTGGATTTTGTCCCTAGTCCAGTACTAAAAAAAAAAAAAAACAAACAAACAAAAAAACAATACCGGCATGGTGATGCATGTCTGTAACCCCAGCACTTGGGAGGCTGAAAATGAGCATCAGTCCGAGTCTGATCTGCATAATAAGACCCTACAGACCCTGTACTAAATACATTAAAAAATAAATAAATAAAATTAAAAAGAACAATCAATAGCAAAGATGGGGGATTTACTTGCTTACCACGTCTGCTAACTGTTTGTCTTTCTTTCTCATGAACTTTCGTTTTGTGTCTTCCTGCTCAACTCTAAAATGTTAATAAAGAGAGACACTTACACAGAGGAAATGATGTTTTGAAAACACTTCAAGAATCTGTAAATGTACTTACTGAATAAAGCGCAGTATGTTCTTACAAGCAGAGCTATCAGTCAGCTCTGCC
>NW_004524690.1:6494433-6498460 GCF_000260255.1 Octodon degus
AAATAAAATTTAAGTTAAAAATCAGTGATGCAGATTCACATTTTAGGATCCACTTTAATTAAGGGCTTATATATTTCAAAAATTCTTTACATTTTAGAATAGCTTCTCAAATGAAGCCCCCCAAATCCAAATTATAAAAGTTCTAAATATTTACAATAACAGTATTTAATAATTTACCCAAATGCCAGTATTTTGCTGTATAAGTACCAGATTTTACAGTCTAGTCTATTGACCAAAGTTTGGGTTATTTTGGTTAAGAACAGAAGTGCTGTAAACATACTGTTCATGTTTTTTAGCAAATGCAGGCACTCATGTATCTTGCGTATATACCTAGGAGAAGGACCACCTCAATTTGAGTAGGCAACACCCTTCTCTCCAATGTATACATACTTTTACTGACATTGCACAGTATTTCTTGTGAGTAGGTGGAAAAATCCTGGGTGAGAAAAGCTCCAAGGTCTCTTCCATCTCTAACATTTCGAATCTATAACAAGGACCCTGATCCAAATGATTTCATGAGGGCCTCATATTGTCAATATCACCTCCCACACAGAGCTGTCAGTGAACATTCTGAAACTGTTTTGGAGCTCAAACTCATAACTGTCTCAAATCACATTTGGACACTTACATGTTGTTTATTTGGTTTGTTTGAGTTAGGTTCTCTCTGTGTAGTTCAAGCTGGCCTTGAAATCTCAGCGATCCTTCTGCCTCAGCTTCCCAAGTGCTGAGATTATAGGTCTGTGCCACTATCCCTGGCACTTGCCTGTTATTTTTAATATCTTTTCATTATTATCTCAAAATCATAATATTCCTAATTTATTTTTAAGGACCCTTTAATGAGGCTGCAAGCAAAAATAGACAGATGCTACCCGGGGGATCAAAAGAAATGTCACATCTCCAGGCAGGTTATTTTGATGCCCAGTTTGCGAGGATTTTTGAAGGTGAAGGCTATGTGAATATGAATCAAGTGAGGAGACAGTATATGATGGAAGAAGCCAAAAAAAATTTAAGCAAAGCCTTCCTCCCTAGTAGTGGGGAGAAAAAACTGTAAGTGTTTGGGAAATTATTTTAAATAGATTTCTTGCATCTTTCTGTACCTAGCTTAAAGTGTTTGTTTTCTGTAGGAAATATTTATGTAAGATAATTTTTAAGTATAGTGTAGTTTGTCTTCAATGGAGATAGTTATATTGGATGATTAAATTAACAGGTAATTTAAAGAATATTTTCATGCTAATTTTGATTATCAATATCATTTTCTGTTAATTTATAATAATTAAAATCATAAATAAAATGTGAAATTAAGTGCAGTATTTGGGGCTTTTTTGTTTGTTTGTTTGAGACAAGGTTTCACTATGCATTTTAAGGCTGGCCTTGAACTCATTTTGTTGCTCAAACTTGCAGTAATCCTCCTGCCTCAGCCTCCCTTGGAATTATAGGTGTGTACCACCACCTGCCAGGAAAAATGTTTTTTTACTAAATAATTTATCAAGGATACATTACTTTTCAATCACTGTGTGAGTGTGTCTCAAAAAAACCAATAACTGTGAAGCTGGATTTATAGCTCAGCATCACAGGGCCTGCCTGGCAAATGCAAGGTCATGAGTTTGATTCTCCGTACTAACAAAAAAAAAAAATAAATAAATAAAATAAATCATTGTGAAGATACAATCATAGGATTTAACAATGTTTTAATTGTGGCAGTTGTCGGTGTGAAGGTTTATCTTTTTTATAATATTTAATCAGTAGTTTATTAAGACCATGTAGTCTGTGTTATGTTACGCTATGTTGCTAAGACTTAAAGGCTGATTTTCAGTCAAAGTCAAGAACTTTGTGTCTCGATGTTAATAATAGAGGTTGATTAAAGTCTGATTTTGTGATTATTTTCAGTATTTTCTTCAAATTAGTGAATTATTAACTAAATGTTTTACTTAGATGTCTTTCTAACAGGAAACTTTGTCTTCTAAGAAAGCATGGTTTCTTTATTCAGAATGACGAATTGCTTCTTTTGTTTAATTAAGGTTTCATTTTTTTCAACCTTTCACACTTTGCATACATTAGAATTGTTTACTTTTCATCTTATTACTGTTGGACTTTTTCTCTTTAAATATGAATTTAGGAATTTTTTTGTTACTACTTTATTTTTCATATAGTATATGTATTTTGTCTTTTATATAACTTTTTTCTGCTTTTTATTATTTACTAATTTTGACTTACATGGTAATAATTGTAAATTTCTGCCTCATTGATTAATTGATGCTTATGTTTGTCAGCCAAGAAATAAGTTATATAATTATGCTAGCTTTCCTTTCTTTTTTAAAAAAGCACATAGATTTGTGGAAAAATCTGTAATTTAGTGGGTTGCAAAAGGTGTTTTCAAAGAGAAATTGGTGGTATAAATATGAAACCCTTATTCGGGCAATTACTCAACACAAAATCATGTGACTATAGGCATTTTTCTTTTCATGATTATTTTACTAGTATCTATCTCTTCTGTCTAAACTATTTTTTAAATATTTCATTTTTAATTCTCTTTTTGCGGAACCAGGGATTGAACTCAGGCCCTTGCGCTTGCCAGGGAAGCACTTATTCTACTGCGCCATCTCCCCAGCCCAATATTTCATTTTATTATCATGTAATGATTTTTATATATCCTTGGAATGTAGTGTAATGTTTCAACACATGTGTATAGTGTTTCTCCTTAAATATGAATTTAGGAATTTTTTGGTTACTACTTTATTTTTCATATAGTACATGTATTTTGTCTTACATATAACTTTTTTTCTGCTTTTTATTAATTGCTAATTTTACCCCAGCCATTTGCATTCCATGAATTCTAAGGGAAGTGACTTTTAATGTTCACCTTCAATCACATTGGAGTTAAATTATGTTCGTGCGCAATTGTCCTTTTCTCTGCAAGGTCACTGGCTTTTCTTACTATACTTAGAATTGTATGACACATTCCTATGTAAGGATGAAGGAAAAGCATGACCCCTGCTTGTGGGATTTTTACTGGAAGACTAGAGTTAATAAATAATCTGTCAGCATCTTTCTAAGTTTTGAGAATTCTAACTTAAACGTGAAGGTCATCTTTTCATAATAATGTTTCATTCTGTATTGACTATTTTCTTATTAAAAGTCTTATTTCAGTGATAACTTTGAAATTAGTTATTATTATTATTACATATCTATCATTTTTATTGTGAAAATAAAACAATTATTGTACATTACTGGGTAATAGAATAGCTTCATTGCTTAGGTACTGTTCCCAGAAGAATTTACATAAAAATTGAAGCAAACATTTGATTAATACTCCTTCATACTAAAGTGATAAATGTAAATCAAAGTACATAGAAATTCATTTAAAGACACACTATTATCAATGGGAACTACTCTAACTTTCTAAATATCATGTAATTTTATTTATGTACAACATTTGAAATAAACATAAAAATGAAACATCTCAATATTTGTGACTTTTAATAGTGAGGAAAATAAAATTAGATAAACACAGTTATTTTTTCTTATCAAAGTGAAGTAAGTTAATTCCATTATATATTTTTTTCTCCATTTTCAATCTTTAAACATTTTTCTGAAAACATATGACATGGAAATTGATATTTTAACCTTGTACTTTCTAAAAACAAAAATAACTGTCTTTAAGATGTGGATTAGGAAGCTACTATGGCACAATAGGCGGTCCGATACCATTCTTCAGTGCAGAATTAAAACCCAGGGAGAAATACCAGCCACCTGGCAAGAATTTATACACAAACCCAGGAAAAAAAGGGACAGGATATGGGTAAGATATTTTCTTTCTTTCTTTTTTTTTCAAATCAAATTAGTAGGACAGTTTCAATAATTAATACATTGCATTCTGTCTTCCTAGGGTTATTTGTTGTACAAAATGCAGACAGAATATCCTATTTACAAACATTAGAAAAAAATCCCTGTATTCCTTGAATTAAGGGAATGTAAATGTATATCTGTTCTAACCATTTTTTTTTTAAATTTATTTATTTATTTATTT
>NW_004524690.1:6498560-6504717 GCF_000260255.1 Octodon degus
CTATTAGGCCACACGTACACTGAACTGCGGCATATTCTGAATACAAGAGCATTTGAAGAAAGTTTGGTTGTCAGGTCACTCAATACATGTTTTAATACCTTCTTGATAAAAGTTTCTGAAAGATATAAGTAGAAGTTAAGAAAAACCTTAAACCTTTCAACATAAATGCTTTCAAACACACATAAAAGTAGAGCATAGCAAAACTGTCAAATACTTATTCTCCTTTTTCAATCACTGTAAAAAAAACTTGTGCGGCGTTTTCAAAGAGTCAAGATAAAATTCATTCTTTTAAAGTATACAATTCAGGACTGGGGATACAGCTCAGCAGTACAAGCGCCTGCCCGGCAAGCACAAGTTCCTGAGTTAGATTCCTGGTAACACCCTTCTCCCCCCAAAAATTATACAATGCAGTGGCTTTTAGCACAGTCACAGGTTTAATAATCATCACTGTCTAATTCAGAATGTTTTCCTTACTCCAAAAACAAAGCCTGTCCCTACTAGGAGTCACTTTCACCCCGTACTTCTGGCCCTCTCTGTGGCTCTAACACGTTACACATCGGACTCTTCATGGGTGGCTTCACTCGTGATCAAGGTACTGAGCTATCGCCTCCCAAAGAAGACCATTCGCAGTTCCGACCCCGACCACGCTTGCCCAGGCAGCAGGCTCAACCACATGCCTGTTGGAAATTTACATCTGAGCCACCACTGGCATCTCAAAAGAAGCAAACCTCAAACATAACTCATCCTATTTCTTCTCTGACAGTCTTCACCTCAGTTTGTGGCCGCAGTACAAGCCAGAAACTGCTTTACACAAAAGCTGCTGAATTCTGTCCTAAACTTCTTGTAACCATTCCAATATCAAAGTCTTTTTTTTTTTTTTAACCAATGTCTTTTTAAAATTTTATTTATTTGTGTGTGTGTGTATGTGTGGCCAGCTCAGCCCACCAGGGGGCTGGGCGGGCTGGCATGTGGTGCTGGGGGATTGAACCGCAGTCCCTGTGCTTTGCTAAGCTTGTTGTAAGTAGGTGCTTTAGACCACTGAGCCATCTCACCAGCCCCTCCAATATCAAAGTCTTTAAAATGGCGAGGTGTGGAAATGCAGGTTCAAAGTCTGTAATCTGCAATTTAGATGAACAATTTACTTTGTGCACATGGAGATATTTATACTACTCTGACAATTTTCTGTCGGAGGGCAGTAAAGTTTCCTAGGGGGACATCTTTTTCTAATTTGCACACTGGTTCCCATGGATGCTTTTACTAAACACATAATTGTACTTTATCCTATCTATAACTCATTTTCATTTGCAAAATGCACAAACTCGTAAATTTCATCATTAGCTTTACAATAGGAAGGGAAATTTTTCTAAAAGACCTACCATTAGCAGTTGCTAGCTGAAAAGCCAGATCAAGGCCTCCTCTTATTCTGAAAAGTATATCCATAGTTTCTGAAATCACACAGAACAAATAAAATCAAAATTGCTTTATAAATCAAAATAAACTCATTGTTATGTAGATTAGAAGCTACTTGAGTTTAAGTTAGGGCAAAAATTCAGCATTACTCTTCCAAGTTATTTCATGAGTTACTAGCTTGTTTTATGGAGGTAAAAAGAAACTAAATTCTAAATTAGTATTTTTCAACTGTTGCTTCCTAGGGAAATCACCTGGGAAGCTTAAAATTCTAATACCTTGACTGCATCCCCATAGCCTCTGGTCACATGTGGGCCTAGCCACCAGGATACAAAATCACCCATGTCAGTGATTCTAATGTGAGAGGAAAAACAAACTGAGAATCATTGCTCTAAGGTAAACTTTCTGGAGTATGGTCTTGATGAGTTTAACAATGACATGAAAATATCAACGGTAGAGAAGCAGCTTAAGAACTCAACAAAAGCACCTGCCTGGAAGTGCAAGGTCCCAAGTTCGATCCCTAGTACCAAAAAAGAAAAAGAAATGAACCTAATAAGATGCCTGGTGAACAAGACAGTGAGAACAAACTAATATATCACTACTGGTGGGAGTATTACTGGTAGAACTCATCCTACAGGGTGGCAGTATGAAACCCTTACAGTCATATCTTTGGCCCAGTATATTTGCATTTAGAAACTTAGTCTCAGAAAATCAGAAAACACACAATGATTAAGATATAAAGGAGCAAGACCTACCAATTATAGATTAGCTTCAGCATTGTGAAAATCATACAACTATAAAAAATGTTAGGCAATGGCCGTGACTCATCCTCAGGTCAGACACTGACAAAAGGATGTACAAAAGGTGGTACAGGGCTACAGGATAAATCCTGAGAGTACTTGGCTGAACTTATCAGATACAAAAGTTACATTTCTGGGTATATAGGTCTTGCTATATCTTGGTCTTAACCATCCAGTAGAAAAGTATAAAAATGAGGTATATAAAGTAAATCCATATTAATACGATGAGCTGTAAAAGGCTCAAGTCAATAACTTCTGAGAATAACCCACTAATATTATAGACTGCTAGACACTGTTAGATGTTTAGTTGCATTCAAACACGTATAGTATTTAGATGCCAAGAGAATATTCACCTCTGACAGGACAAAATAAATAAATAAATAAATAAAAATTAAAAAAAAATGGAAATGGAAAGAAGTAGTCAATGCTCTAATTAGCTTCGTCTCCTTTTTTTCAATTGTTTGTACTTTTTCTTTTCTTAATTTCTTATACATTGCTCCAGTTTTATCTTCTTCCAATATCTGGTAATATGAATAGCTGGTTGTAAGACAATACCGTGTATTACAATAAATACTGTGAAATTCATATTACTTTAAGTAAAATTCTGTATGAGTTGTCAAAAAAATAAATAAAAAGGAAAAGAAATTATTAAATAATAATGAAGCTAAAATAGAGAAAAAAAATTTAGGCAAAAAGTAAATGGCATTGGACAATACTTACAACCTACAGAGGAAGAAAAGCACCTACAAACTGGATTTATCAGTACATTTAACTCAGTCCATATGCTGAGTTTCAGTAGTTAAGGATATAGTCACAAAAGACCTGAATCATTGTGTTCACCTGTATGGGAAATTTCTTTTTTTGTCTTTTTTTTTTTTCTTTTTTGAGACAGGGTCTCACTATTTAGTTCAGGATGGCCTTGAGTTCACTTGGTAGCTGGGCTGGCCTTGAACTTGCAATGATCCTCCTGCCTCATCCTCTGAGTGCTGGGGTTACACGCATGTACCACCATTCCTGGCTGGAGAGATTTCTTTTAAGGGAAGGTTTCAAAAATTTTATGAGGTTCTCAAACTTAGTCCCAAACAGTCTGAAAAAAATCACAATGCACAATAAAAACCTACTTCAAAATAAAGAAATATTAACAACTACTGTTCTAAGTAACTGGACATGTATTAACTTCGATCTTCAGAATTCATTTTATAAGACCCTTCTCACATTTTTTTTAAGAGTGACTGCTTTTATTTATTCTACAATTTGTAACCTATTGAAACATCATACCCTCAATCCCAATTCTACTTCTGGTCATTTATTGTAAGGAAAAAAGTGAAAAAGTTGAGATCATGTTCATATTGTCCACCTGTGCTACTGTTGTTCATCACAGCAAGAAATAAAACAAGGAAACCATTACAGGTTTCGGGATGAAATTAAAGAACAATATCATCACAAAATAGCATGGGCCTATTTATATAAAAATATTTAAAGAACTTACAGATAAAAGTTTAAAAAACAAGAGCAAATTTTAACTTACTACTCACTACACGATTTTGCACAATGTAAGCACCCAACTCTATTTCCCTTTCGTAAAAGTGGAAACGAATAGTTTCCCAGGTCATGTGAAGATTCTGTGAAAGATCATATGTGAAAGCACCAGGGAGTCTGGATTTCTGATTTGAGATCCTCTTTAAAGAAATAATCCCTAAGATGAGTTCAGAAGGGCAAGGAGTTAGCGGTGGTGAGGGTACCACTTTCAAAGGAAAGATGGAAGGTGGAAGATCTTGCCCATTCCAGGCAGGGGTGAGGCCTGGTAAAGGCCTGCTTGAAAGGCCACTTGGGAGTCGACCCCATGTGGTCAGATCTGATGGTGGCAAACACGGTGACCAGTGTGGAGTGGGAACAGACATTAGAAGCAGTGAAAAGTGGGGGGTGTCAAGGGTGATGTCCAGGTGCTTGGTGGGCACAGCTACGGTGCTGTGGACTTGCTACCATCTAGAGGTGGGGCTCCTTGGAGGAAGAGGGGATGCTGGGTGCAGGGAGCTGGAAATGATTCATATTTGAACCTGCTCAGTTTGAAACACACAGGCGCTATCCAAGTGGCGACAGCAGATCTGCCCATCCGGAGCTCTAGAGGAGGGTGTAAACGGCAGCTACAAGGCCAGGAGAAAGCGGAGGCGGTAAGTATACCTGAAAAGCACCAACATCTACGGCAGGGAACCGAGAGCCTGGCAGAGACAGGAGGGAAACCAGACGAGTGCCACGTCACGGACGCTACAGGGAGGAAGGGCAGGGCGCGGGTCCCGGCGCGGCTGAGACCGGGCGCGGGCTGGCGGGAGTGAGTGCGAGCGGAGGAGTTCCCAAGGCACCGAGTTCGCAGCGCGGGCGCCGCTAGGACCGGCTCCTTTTGGTGGCTTGGAGCGGTGTTCGGGGGAGGCTGCGAGGTGCGCAGGCAACGCGGGGAAGGGCGATGAGCAGCAGGACTCACCAGGTTCCAGACGCAGAGCCGGCCCGGAAGTGGCGTCATCGCCGGCGGCAGGTCGCCGTCCGTCGGACTACAACTCCCAGCATGCCTGGCAGCACCCGGAGCGTACCAACTACCTCTCGGCGGGGGCTAGAGAAAAAGAAGACTTAATTTTAATAAATTTTGTAAACCGAATCCTCTGCATGTCAAGCATAAATCATCCAGTATGTTCCTCTGTACAAATTAGAACTCTCCTCGTGCCCCTCGGAAGTACATTTGGAATGCATTCTCCCGTAGCCTGGGCAACGCGGCACAATAAAGCCAGCTGTGTGCGGAAGGGGCAGCTGCTGGTAGCATCGTGGTCCGCAGGAGTGGAAGCCTAGACAGCTTCGAGCTGAGGTTGCCCCTTGCCGCACAGGTAACCCGGACTGGAGCTGAGACGTCTCCTTTATCTTGGTTGTCAGGTCAGGCACCCTGCGGAGAAAAGACGTGGTCCTCACCGACACCAGGCGTGTTGCCCTTTCCATACCTGGTTACTTCGCGTCTGTCTTTTCCTAATGGCAAATAATTTACGCATCTTCTTGGCCAGGATTTTCTACCACTTCTTCACCTTTTGCCAACTTTACCCATGCCTTTCGAAGGGAACATCCCATCGTATACGTAGGTTTATTCACAAAGAGGAGCCACAGTCCAAATAGGAAAAGCACCCCGAGGGTCATTGAAACAAGTGGGTCCTACTTCAAGGGAAAAGATTCTTGCCTCGGATTACAAACTGTGCAGCATAAACCATTGTTTTGTTCACAAGTAGTATGCCCAGTGCGCACCTCATAGCTGGTGTTTAAAAACATTAGGAGGAGATGGGAACAAATATTTTTAGCTCTTTGAGCCTCCTTTTGAGATCATATTTAAGAAAATTTCTAAGTCGATATATAGCATGTTTAATGTGATACTTCATCTTTGTTCGGTATGGTCTTTTAAAACAAACTTGCAGTCTTCCCTTTAACGAATCCTCAGAGTTCACTATGGATTTTTCATTTTGCTCGTTTTCGTCTTGCCTACTTAATCGACTTCACTCCCCATTTATTTTATGAGCTAATTTTGTCAGTTGCACAGATTTTATATTTAAACTTGAAAAACTTCAGCTACTTCAAGGCATTGTCTATGTGTGCAGATTCGGTATGCAATGCAGTATGCTGAAGTCTTTTGATCTAAAGTGTAAAATGCCTATCATATATAATTATGATTTTAAAATCTACCTTAAACTTCTCCTACGAAGCATATCATTTGCACAATATTCACACTACTGCATGGTAGTGATTTTTATCAGTTCCAGTAGATAAATGGCCCTTGTTGTCCTACACATTGCTTTGTAACTTGTGGGCCCTTAATTGGCATAGTCACAAGGAGATTTCCTGGCGCTGATTTTTTTAGAACAATAAACACCTTTATTACATGAGTTAAGCCAGGAGGGAAGGTTTATTTCCCTTTCCGGGCC
>NW_004524690.1:6512912-6517641 GCF_000260255.1 Octodon degus
TGCTTTAGACCACTGAGCCATCTCACCAGCCCTGTTCTAACCATTTTGAATACACAGATAGAAAATGGTCATTCATCTGTATCCCCTAAGATATTTTCAATAACCTTGTCTCATTTGCTTTGAATTGTAAAATATAAAAGTAAAATTTAAATCTGTGAACCCTGAAGTCACCATTACTCTTTCTTCCTTAGCTATGCAAATGTTACCATAGGCAAACAGTTGTCACACTCCGCTGATTTCTATGATGCCCCAAAGCTAAATTATAAGGTAAATAATATTTTCAAACTTTCTTTTATTTTATTCACCTTGAAAATTCACTTGTGACCTAATTATATTTTGTTTTGTTCTCTCTTTTTTTTGAAATTTGATATTGTGTTTTGTTTTCTTGTCTTTTTGAAATAGGGTCCTGCTATACATTTCAGCCTGACCTTGAGCTCACTTTATATCCCAGGCTGGTCTGGAACTCTTAGTGATCATCCTGCCTCAGCCTTTCAAATGCTGGGATTACAAGCATGTGCCACTATATGTGGCTGTTGAAATTAGACATTTTGAATTTATTTATAGGCTAGGCAATTTCTTACTCTGTTCATGTTGATCAATACTAGCTTGACTTGTGACCCCAGAGAACTTTAATCAGCTTTCAGGTGCATTTTTCTTTGTGCTGGTATTTGGTAAATCATCTAAGTCAGTGACCCATGTATGCAAATAAAAGTACAATTTACAGAATGCTTCACAAGCTATTTCAGATTTAGCTGTCTGTAGGTTTTGGTTTCTTTGCTAATGGGCTTTTAACACATGAAAAATGTTGATGTTCTGAGACTCTTTGTTTTCCAAATTAAAATATTTTTTTTTTTTTGCTAGCTCTTCAGTTTTATAGGTGAAAAATAAGGAGACTAAATAAATTAATTTAAACTATAAACATGAACAAAAAGCAATATGATGTAATATATGTTACTTTTTCATTGGTACTCTAGTGAGCTTTCATATTTCAAGTAGTTGATCCTTCACAAAGCAAGAAACAAATGAAAATACCTTCCAGTTCTAGCTTGCTTCCCCATACAAAAAAAAGAAAAGAAAGTAAGAAAGTAAGAAAGTAAGAAAGAAAGAAAGAAAGAAAGAAAGAAAGAAAGAAAGAAAGAAAGAAAGAAAGAAAAATGGTAACCCTAAACTCATCTCTGGCAAGATTCTGTCTTGGTCAGTATCATTCAACTCCCAAACACTTCCATGGGTACCTTAGGTTTTATTAAAGTTTCACTTGATTACAGACAAAAATCCATTCACTGGGTTTAAACTTTCAAAAATTATATATGGCCTAATTTTCAGATTTTATAGTCCATGAGAGCTCAGCTGAGGAAGTTCCGCTGTTTAGCAAAGCCTGCTGCTATCGTGAAATCTTGATGGAGAAGCAGTGAGGTTCAAGCTAATCTGTGAGGGGCCAGGGAGATGGCTCAGTAGAATAAGCACTTCCCTGGCAAGTGCAAGGACCTGAGTTCAATCCCCTGTTCCACAAAAAAAAAAAAAAAAAAAAAAAAAAAAAAAAAAAAAAAAAATTCAAGCTAATCTGTGAAACCTCCAGTCCACTCTGGGCAAATTGCACAAGATGCAAAACAACAACAAATTCTCGTTCAAGACCCCTTTGCCATCTGTGCCTCTTACCATGCTCAGATCTTTGGAGATGTCTTCTAAGTGTATTTGACTTTTGACTTTTGAATCTGTCCCAAGATCCTGCCTCTTCAGTTCAGTAGGAATGAGAATAAATTTGGTTAGTACTCAGTTCTTTAGTGCTGGTCTATGCTATTATTTATGGATCTCTAGACAATTGTGGTATTGAGATGGATAATGATGAAGAACTGATCACAACAACCATATCACTTTGTCTCAAGTAGTACAATCAGTTATAACAAGTACAGCCTAGAAAATGACAAATCATGGTAATGTTAGCTCACCACCATGAACCATGGGTACAAAAGTCATATAACAAAATCCAAAACATCAGAAAATGATATACAGGAAATATCTCCATAGAGCAATTTAATCTGGGGAGAAAATTTAAAAGATGTGAGGGGGAAAAATAGAGAAATAATAGAAGTAAAAGAGATTAAGAGCAAAGAAGATTACCCTTCGTGAAGAAGACAGGAAGGAAAGAAGGAAACGGCAAAAACAAGAACTAACTATAACAAAAACCACAACAACAAATGAAAAACAATGTTGACCTTAGTGATAAAACAAGAGGAAATAAATCAAAAGCAAGTTGAGAAAAAAAGAGAGTTGTCTGTTGAGTTCAAGCCCAGGGTTATTTTCTGAGGTCTACAGTTTTGTGGTAGTGTCTAATTCCAGACACGTCTCTGCTGTCTCTGATAGACAAACAGGGCCACACCATCCAGATGATCCCAGAAAACCCTCAGGAGGATTAGGGCAGGTGGTGTTTCCATTGCTTTCACCACAGAAGTTCAGGCTGATTCTGGCCTCTGCTTGTGTGTTTGGGGCCCGAGCTCCTCTTCAGCCTGCAGCACTCTGGTGTCTCTTGCCAGCCTGACCGTGGCTCCCTGACGCTGGACATGGCCCATGGTTTTGTGCCTTACCCAGTCAGTGAGGCTCTGAGAGGAAGCTGACCAAGGTTGCTCTGAGTCCTAGGTTCAGTTGGCCCTCAACTCCAAGGGAGAGTTCCTATCATCCACTGCTCTGTTCCACTGGTGAGTTACTCTGTGGAGTCCTTTGGAGTGACCCACCATGGAGGCCTCTGGGGTTGCAAGCCTTCATTCTGTCTGTAGATTAGAGCCTTGTCACGTGCGCCGTGAGCCAGGACTCAGGGAGATAGTGCAGTTGGCCACCTTTTTGTCTGTGTTAAGGTCTGTCTCCTCGCTTTCCTTGTGGGCTCCAATTCTCCTTTCAGATTCTTCCTGGGTCTTAAAGATCCACCTCCTTCTCCTTTTATTGTATAAGCTGTTGTATTCCAATATCTGGATTCTGAATCTCAGAGAGACTGCCCCACTGCCACTCACTGCTCCACCATCTTCCAAAATTTTGAAGTTAAAATTCACATTGTAGAAGTTTTTCCCTACCTTCTCATCATTTTGCTTTGGGCAGTTTCTGTTGATCTATCTTTAAGGTCACTGAATTTATTCCTCTGTAATTTCCGGTCAGCTGTTAATACTATTCAATCCTATGTGTTTTTAATCTCATACCTTGTGGTTTTGCTCTAGAATTTGATTTGAATGTTTCCTACATGTATCTTACATATTTCCGAGGGAGCATTTAGAGTTTGTTTATAATTACTATTTTAATGTTCTTGTCTAATTATAACATATATGTTAATTGATTTTGTTATTTTTTTCTTAATAGCTTTTGAATAATTAATTTTTCTCTTCCATATGGGTTATATTTTTCTTTTTTTTCTTTCTTTCTTTTTTTTATATTGGGAATCAAACATAAGGCTTTGCACTTGCTGGGCAGGTGCTGCATGATTGAGCTACATCCTCAGCCCTGGTCATATTTTTTTACTTTGAATTTCTAGTAAGTTTTGATTGGCTATTAATCACTGGGAAGTTTACTTTATTAAATATTCTTATTATTTTGTATTATTAATATTTTTGGAGTTTTGGGTTTTACTCTGGAAAAGTTAAATTACTTAGAAATAGTTTGATTTTTTAATTTTTTTAAAAAAACTTTTTAGTATCAGGGATCAAATGCAGGACCTTATGGTTGCCAGGCAGGGGCTTATGCCACTGAGCTATTTCTCTGGTCCTAGTTTGATATTTTGGGCCTTGTTTTTAAGGGTTTTTAAATGGGATAAGAGTAGTGGTCAATCTAAGGATAATTATTACTACTATAGAGCCAAGACCTTTTGATGTTTTCTATCCCATTTTCCATGAATTATGAAGTTTTCTAGCATAGGCTGTGGAAACCTGCACTACCCTAGATTTCTGTGAGAATCAGACACTGTAACCTCTAATTCTTCTACGTGGTCCTTTTGTGGCTTTAAGTAATTTTCTCATGTGTGTGCTAATTCTCAACTGAATATTTTAAGTGAGCTGGAGAACAATCACAGTATTTTTTTGGATAAAAGGTGACCACACTCTAGTAAAAAAGACAATTGTTAAAGTGATGCCATGTAATAACATTCATACTTCAGAATCCCATGGAGTGACTATTAAAAGTGCACACTCGCTGGCCATGCAGCAGATCAGTGCGCTCAGGGCAAAGCTGTAGCAGAAGAGCTTGGTAATTTGTCTTTTAGGATACTAAGAGATTCCTGTGAAAATTAACATTTCAAAACCACTTCCCCAGAGGCTGCATGGAATGCTTAAATTGCTAGTATAGTCTTGTGAAGCGGAAGGGGGGAGGCACAGGTTGCCAAGAACTGGGGAGGGTCCTACAGGACAGGAAAGGAAGCGGGGACACAAGAGGAGAAAGAAAGGAATAAAAAAATTCTGAAAGCTCTACAGCAGAGTTTATAATAGCGAAAGCTAATCTTAACTATCATAGATTTCATTTAAATATTTTCATTTCAATGTTTCACTGTATTGAATGATAAAATATCAAATTTGGTGTTAGCAAAATGTGAAAAACTAATGTTCATTTCATACTTGTGTTTTTGAATCTGTATCTAACAACATGAATTTTTTCTTACTTTATTAACAGCTAGCATTTTTATACTTACACTGATAATTGTAATTCAAGGGGAAAAATAACATCTGTTTCTCTTAAATACCAGGTAGCTGAAATATTA
>NW_004524690.1:6517741-6518645 GCF_000260255.1 Octodon degus
AGCTCGTTACTGGGTGCATTGTAAACAGCATCAGTGGTGCCTCTTTTTCCGAGTACAACACTCAAAGCCCCAGGAGAAGTTTCCCACATCTAGCCGCAGGGCTCCGTACTTCTTGTTGCCTCCTCGATCTCGGACCGTCCGTATGTACGCGGCGGGTGCCAGTCTTAGTGTTGGCTGCAGGGCGCCCCAACTCATACTTCCGCTTCTTGTGATAAGGCTTTCTTTTGCCCCGGGTCTTGTGCCAGCTGTCCCGAGAGATGCCCATTGCTTGGCACCGGCTGGAAAGAGGGTGTGGCGCAAATTTTGAATCCCAGTGTTTTCCTCTGGCCCTACAGAGTGGATTCTTTCATCATAGAGTTTAGTAACTGTTCTTTTACAGAGAATATTAAAACTCATAAACTGAAAATTGGATTTATTTATTTATTTTTTCTGTATTTTAGGACAGGGTCTACAGGGTGTTCAGGGTCTCACTGCTAGATCAGACTCGTAGTGATCTGCCCGTTTACAGCCTCCCAAGAGCTGGGATTACAGGCGCGCGCCACCACGCCCAGTCTCAGTCGCCCCCTCAGCAAACCCTGGGGGTGGGGCCGGCTGGGCAGGCCCGGGGATCCAAACCCAGGCCCCTGTGCCTGCTTACAGGCGCTTTAATCCGCTGAGCTATCTGGCCAGCCCTTTGGATTTAAATTTAATAAGCATGTTTTGGCTAACCGTTTCCTCTACTATTTTTCAAAATAAAATAGGATTTTGGTATAAGAAAAACAGCCCTAAGAAACCTTTTGACATTATCACCATAAGAAGCAACCATGCCTGCTGAAGTAGGGAAGACAGACATGGAGCGGATTGGCCTCTTCAGTGAGATGGGATATACCACTGTTGGTGATAACTATGTATCGCCATTTAATCG
>NW_004524690.1:6518745-6542035 GCF_000260255.1 Octodon degus
TGACACTGAAATGGTAACTCTCCAAATTCCTCAAGAAATGCTAACAAACAGGAAGAGAATGGCTTTTCAGCTGGGAAATCAGTCCTTTATTCTATTGACATCATCCTGCCCAGAAAGATTGGTTTGTTCAGGCGATAAACAGATTTCTATGTTTCAAATGTATATCCAAATGTATATCCAAAATGAAGGATTCGGGTTATGCTTTTTCAAAAATAGTCATATTTTTTAATAAAGGCATGTTTTTAATAAGTATATTGAACATACATATCAAAGTATATCTTTCTATGCTTTCTTTCATATGTATGTACTTTGTGTATGTGTGTGTGCATGTTTGTGTGTGTGTGTGTGTGTGTGTGTGTGTGTATGTGTGTATGTGTGTAGTGCTAGGAGGTGAACCCGAGGTACCACACATGGTAGAAAAATACTCATTATTTTTCAAATAAGTCATTTCCAATTTATATATCTCATGCTTTATAGTTTCAAACGCTTTCATTTACAGAAAGAAAATGAAGAACACCGTCGTTTACAGAAAGGGACACCGTTCAAGCTAAATCTTTACCCAAGGGAATATTTTGACAGTAATCCTTATTTTTCTGATAGACCTTTACCTCCAATAAAAAGTGAAGAGAAGAAACAGTCAGTTGCAACATCTTTTAAACCATCTTCTCCTGGTAAAAAGGTAAGTTAAAAAATGTAGAATAAAAAAGTAAGCATTATAAAGAAATATTGCCTTTTGTAATATTTTATTGAAGTTATTTTATTACCTATTTGAATAATAAATTTTCCTTTGTGTGTATGCTGTTAAGAATCATGAAACAATTTTTACAAAATTATACAAAGCCACAGAGCCCAGCTAGTATAAGGAATAAAGATCTTCTAATGAAGTAATTACAAAACACTTCAAATGTATATGAATTTACATATTTGAAATGACTGGTCTTAAGGCCTAGTAAAAAAAATAAGCACACAAACAAAAGTAGCCATCCATAATTTTTGAAGTGTTGACTAAAATTATCTTTCTACCCCAGAAATTAATGATCAGGGAAAATAAAAATAAAAATGCTCTGACAGTTTGGAAACCTTGTTTAATCTTTGTCCTTTTTACTTTCATTTTGTCAATTACTCATTCATTTTCTCTGTGGATTTTTTTCTTAGGGTCTTTGTATTTTTGAAACTGACTTGCAAAAATCTGTTCCTGTGTTAAGGATATTATTCTTTTGTTAATTTTGCCTCTTTTCCAGTATTTGTATGTCTTACATCATGCGTATCTGTTTGCTTGGGACAGCAGTAGTGGTCATTTTTGCCTTAATCTTGATTTTAATCAGTATGCTTCATAGATAGATAGATAGATAGATAGATAGATAGATAGATAGACAGACAGATAGATACAAATATATAATTATTTTTTAATGCATGTAGTACTGTGTCTACAGGGTCTCACTATGCAGATCTGACTCGTAGTGATTCTCCTGTTTTCAGCCTGCCAAACGCTGGGATTACAGGCATGTGCCACCACGCTCAGTCTCCGCTGCCTTCTCAGCGTGCCCAGAGGCGGGGTGGGGCCAGGGCCAGCATGGTACGCAGGGTATCGAACCCTGGCCACTACGTTCTACCTAACCAGGCACTTTAGTCCGCTGAGCTATCTGGCTAGTTTATTTATCTGTTTATTTTTTGTATTTTTTAGGGAAGGGTCTACAGGGTGTTCAGGCTCTCACTACTAGATCGGACTCGTAGTGATCCCCAGGTTTACAGCCTCCCAAGAGCTGGGATTACAGGCGCGCCCAGTCTCAGTTGCTGTCTCAGCGTGCCCTGGGGGCGGAGCCGGCAGAGCAGGCCCAGGGGTCAAACCCGGGCCCCTGCACGTGCTTGCAGGCGCTTTAGTCCACTGAGCTATAGTTTATATTTTTATAGATGCTAACAATAGGAATAATTTAGGAACACATGTTGTATTTCACTGAATTTTATCATAAGGCATATGTTGAATTTTTTTTTTTTTTTTTTGAACCAGGGATTGAACTCAGGCCTTCGCGCTTGCCAGAGAAGCGCTTATTCCACTGAGCCATCTCCCCGGTCCCCATATGTTGAATTTTATAAACTGGTGTAATACATTTAGATTATCTTTTTACTTCTTATTTGCTATAAGGTGAATAATATATTTTCTGAAATGACTTATATTAAATTCCATGCTGTGTTCTACTTGCTAATATTATATTAAGTAGTTTTGTGCCAATTACTTCATTTTGGTCCCTGGGATTGGACCCAGGGTCCTGTGCGTGTTAGGCAGGTGCTCTGTGGCTAAGCCACACTCACTGACTTTGCATTAGTAATTGGACATGTGATTGTACATTTTAATGCCTTGGTTTATTTTTAAGTGTATGCTGGCATCTCAAAATTATTGAAGAAATTTCCTTCCTTTCTCTGTTCTATAGCAGATTAAATAGCAAAAGAAATTTCTTTTCCTTGGAGACAAAAAATAAAAAACAAAAACCTCACCTGAGATGTGTTATGAGTTTAGTCCTGTCACAGGGAAGCTTTTAGTTAACTTTGCCATTTCTTGCATGATGCCTGTTTTCTATCTCTTTCTGTTCAATTTTGAATATTAATATTTTCTTACAAATTACTCATTTCATTCATGTTTTAAAATTTATTAACATGGAAGCTTACAAAAATCTTATATTTTTTTATATTCAATATAGGTATGGTATAGATTTATCCCATTTTATTTTTTCTTCAGTATTTGGAAATGAACTCAAGGCCTTTGCATTGAGCTACATCTTGGGTCCTTTTTTGATCTGCACTTTGAGACAGGGTCTTGTTAATAACTAAGTTGTCGAGGTTGGGTTTGAACTCACATTCTTGGGGCAGGGAGATAACTCAGCAGCATAAGTGCCTGTCTGGAAAGGGCAAGGTCTTGAGTTCAAGCCCCAGTACCGACAACAATAAAAAATGAACACACAGTCTTCCTGACTCAGCCTCCCAGAGTTCAGGGATGGCAGGTCTGTGCTATCAGAGGAGTGTGCATACCTCTTAATTCTAGTTTTGCTTTATGTACTTAGTTTATTGTTTTTTTTTTTTCTTTTCCTGGAGTCAAACCCAGGGCACTGCACATGCTATTCAAGTACTCCACTGAGTTACTTCTCAAGCCCTTTTTATTTCTTGAGATGGGCTCACTAAGTTGCTAGGCTACCTTCAGACTCGCTCTCCTCCTTTTTCAGCACCCAAAGTAGTTGGGATCACAAGTATGTGCCATCACATGTGGCTTTCCTTTATTTATTTATTTTATTTTTTGTTCCTCGTATGCCTTCAGGGCACGTTTGGCCAGTGGGAGAGTTGTGAGGTTTGAACTCCAGCCACCTGAGGCTGACAGCTTTGTGGAAGCAGCCACTTAAAGGACTGAGCTAGGCCCAGGCCCCCATTTCCTTTATTCTTAGAGCATCATTTGGCAGGTTTATTCACCAAAAAATGTATACATCAGGAAAAGAAAAACTTTTATAAATATTTAAAACTAAATTTATCAAGACATTATCAGGTTAATACAGGTTACCTTTGGTGTCTACAATTATAAGAGGTGCTCAGCGTGGTGGCCATTAGCTTTTAGATGAACTGTGGAAGTGTGTATGCATGCTTCTCTCTCTACGTGTGTATATGTATGCATTAATTAAATATCATTAATTAAACATAATTAACTTTGCTTTTTCCATTTTAAAATTATTTTACTTTTCTTAAATATCCTTATTATTTTGCTCGAATTCCTGGGTTTTCTATTTGAAGAAGTTGACAAGTTATAAGCATGTCTTTCAAATGTATTAGTTTAACTTCAGGTAGTTTGGCTTGGTCACTATACATAAGCAAAGGATGTCTAGTTAACTGAGAGGGGGAGGATATAATTCTGTAGATTTTTAAAATGTATCATATGAAGACAAAAATCCTGACAAATCAATTTAAAAAACAAATATTTATTTGTCTTGTATATAAGTGGAAAAAAATCCTTAATTAGATTAGCAAACTGTGAAGTATAAAGCAGGTCATCTTTTCCCCTTACTTTCTATTTCCATGTGTTACACCTTTTTTTGAGGAGTTGCATGTTCCCCATCATTCTCTGGAATTTCATAGAGTCATGCTAATTCCAAGCTCTTTTCTTTTTGTATCAAAACATATGATGTACATTTTAGTCCATCAGTAACAGGCCCTGCATGATAGGGTGATAGGCTGAGTAGATAAATTTCAACCACAATTTAATGTTTGAAAACAGCTTGGACTATTACATTATTACAAACATTTTCATTTTGATTGTGGGTAGAGAGAACCTTTCCTGGTATGTGAATCAGACAGTGTAGGTAATTTACTTGGAATGTAAGACTAACTCCGTAAACTACAGAAGTATGTATAAGCTTCTCAACAACTTAACTTTATAGAAGCATTTAATAAAATCATAATAAGTTGTTTTTATTTTTACTTGTAGGCTGGTGGAATGAAGGCAGGAACTTTTGACCCTTACCCATCGCATTCTGCTGACCCCTACATGGTTAAATTGGACAGGGGGGTTTCTAAGAAAGATGAAAAGATTTTCCATCCATCAGGTGGACCAAAAAGCAGACCAGTTGAAAGTATAATGGCTCTGAATGTCAGAAGGTAGGAATAGCTTATGGTTAGGCTCTAACCCAAGAAAAATATTTTTAACTTTTAGACTTCTTTAGAATAATCTTTTATTCATACATTTTTTTTTGCTGAACTGGGGATGGAGCTCAGGCCCTTGCACTTGCCAGTCAAGCACTTATTCTACTGAGTTATCTCCCCAGCCCCTATTCATACATTTTTGAAAATGACAAATTTGAATAACTTCAGTAATCACAGCACTTTGTATATACCTACCTTCACCTGTAGAAGGTACTTTATTATGAGTCATTGGAAACTATTTAGATACTGTGTTTGTCTTTCAGTTAGCAGTACAGGTCAGCATTGGCTGTTTCTCAAAGGAGTAGCTCACCAATTGTGAAGAATCTAAATGATTCTGGAGACTTCTCTTTTTTAAAAAATATATATATTTGGTTGTTGCAGGGTCTCACTGTGCAGCATGAACTCATGGGGGTCTTCCTGCTTTCAGCCTCCTCAGCACTGGGATTACAGGCATGCACCACTCTGCCCTCCCTGGAGGTGGGGTTGGTGGCATGTGCTGCCGGGGATTGAACCGCAGTCCCTGCACTTGCTTCAGCTTGCCTAAGCAGGTGCCTTAGTCTACTGAGCTATCTCTCTGACCCCAAGAGTTCTCTCCTTAACTTTGAAATAACTTCAGTCAAAGCTGGAACTATTCTAATTAAAAATGCAAATATTGCACAATGGTTTGAGAAAAAGCATATGTATATTGTGAAATATTGTACAGATTCAAATGTCTGATATATAGAACTGAAGCCCTGTGCAATGTGGCTGTAGCTCTGTATCGTGCTGTCCTCCCTACTGAAATGTGCCTTTTCCTTCAGCCCACGTGAAATGCATACACTATTTTCAGCTGCCCTGATGCACCCTAGTGAGTTTGTTTCTTCTGCTTTCTGCATTCTTCCTACAATCTCTTCTACAAAACCTTTAGTAATATGTTCAGATGGAGCTTACACTGAATTTCTTCACCTGCATAATCTGTGGCTTTTATGCTACAATGATTTCTTGTACCTTACATTATAGTTTATAAATGTATATAATTGTGTTTGATTATTATATTCTGCATACTTCATATTTGTAAATGGCAAGTGCTTAGAAGATTTATTAAATGAAGTTATTTCTTAAGTATTTGTGTATGTCAATAGCATTGAATAGCACTGCAGAATGTTGTGTATATTGCTCTGGCCTTTAACCCTATGATTACTAAATATATATTTGTACTAAATAAAGGGTACATCACATTAGGAATATTGGGATTGTATCTTTGCCATGAATTTTTTTTTTTAATTTTTATTTTTATGTATTTGGTACAGGGTCTCACTAAGCAGCTCGGACTTGTAGAGATCCTCCTGTTTCAGCCTCCCTAGCGCTGGGCTTCCAGTTGTACACCATCACGCCTGGTCTTAGTGGCTGGCTGGGGGTACCAGGGCCGGGCCAGCATGGCATGCGCTTGCCAGGCAGGCACTTAGACTTTTGAGCTGTGTCCCTGGCCCATTCATTTATTTTTCTGAGACTGGATCTCACTGTGTAGTCTGGGCTGGCTCAAACTTGGGATCTTCATGCCTCGGCCTCCCATGTAGCTATTACAGATGTGCACTGCCATACCCAGCCTATCTCATGAATTTAATCTCACTAACATAATAACATGACAACTATTTGAAAACATAGTATGTTCATATTTTATGTCAAATAGAATAACGATTCCTCCAAACTCCAATACAAAATATTTTGACCAAAAGCTCTAAACACCTGCATCTTCATCATGATAGAGGTCAAACTATGTCTTATCAAAAGGGAGGTAAATGTAGGTGAAATGCGGTCCCTCTTTAGGTGCAGTACTTATCTAGTTCAAGCTTTTCAAATTAACAGATGTTGCTGCTTCATTATGTGGGCTAAATGAATGGGTTTTGAGTATGAATTTTGGCGGAACCGGGGATTGAACTCAGATCCTTGCGTTTGCCAGTCAAGCACTTATCCTACTGAGCCATCTCCCCAGCCCATTGAGTATGAATTTTGAATGGCAATAACATAGATGGTGACACAACTAATTTATTTATATTTTAGCTAGTGTTCAAAGTTCTTTGGTGAAAACTTTGTGAAGAAAAATGACCTAGCAAAATTCAAATTTTCTTAAAAAATACAACTGAACTGTTCCTCTGAGTTTCCTTTATATAGACAAGTGATACACCAAGAAAGTGGGGGGAATTTGTACAGTTTAAATAAAGCTGTTCTCTACAGGAATAATATCGAGTGTTGGCTGGTTAGTATTGAATTTAGAAACCGGAAATATAGAGCTTTTCCAAACCCTTGTGTCCTATGCCCAGCTACCATTACTCTGCATGATTTTATCCAATAGAACAGACAATAAAACTAAATTTACCTCATCACACCCGCTCTAGGTAGATAGAAGTTTATATAGTTATAGCAGGTGATTTCAGGTATTCTGTGTTCCTTTCTAGAGGGGAAAAAAACAGAGGAAGTTCTGTGGTGTCTATGGGTATATTTTTAGGACAGGGCAAAAGAGAAAAATAACTGATTCTTTTATTTTTATTTTTTTTTTATTTTAAAGAGAGAAATAGAAAAAAGAAATAAAAATGTAGTTTTATTTTATTTAGTAACTTTCTTGAAATCTTTCTTTTTATATTACCTCAAGTTTACTCTAAGTCAAAATTTAGCTTCATTGTACTAATTCTAAAACTAACAAATTTTAGAACATCACAGTTAAAATTTATTCCACAATTGTTTTTCTTCTTAAATCACATATGGTATAGATGTCTAACTTTATTAAAGTTTTTCAGTTGGTGAAAAAAGTCTTGTATGTAGATTGCTAATATGTTTTCAAAGCATATGAATTTAAAAAATTAAGGAAAAAATATTTATAAGAATATATTACTTGTACCTAATTTTGCCCTTTTACCCCCAAATTTTAGGGCACTGAACACAAAGAACTACAAGACAGCTTCAGTCCAGTCATATTAGCAACTGCAAGACAAGTATCTTTCTGGATCCCACCTACCAGGACCTCATTATCAAGAGATGATTATTTGAAAAAGATTTAAAAGTTGGTGGAGCAGGCTGCCCAAGCAGTTAAAAGAATTTTGAAGCTGCAACTGTGATTTTTCTTTCTCACTTTAGTACTGCTACTTAATGCTGTTTACTAATAATATTTGGCTGCTGACTTATGGTTTTAGATCTATGTTTCTAAGCACAATATAATGTTTTGAAATTTTATAAAATCTTAAAATATGTTCTGTTGTTTAAAAGCTTTTATTCCTAGTGTCAACACATTGCAGAGTTGGAACCTAGGGTTGAGACTGGGGGCTGAAGCCAAGGGAGAAATTACATAGCAAATTCTTGCTCTATGTACCTAATGGTATGTATTTGAAAATTATACTGAGACTTACCTAAGTGTCATAGCCTATCAGAGCACTCAACATCAGAGATAAACATTAAGTCCATTTATAGTGCATGATTCAAGTATACATACATTACTGTACAGAGACAGAGGTTTCAATATATGTAGTATCATGCCATCTATTTTTACCTTATGCACATAATCAGATTATCTACCCAGTGGCACCTCGAGATGAGTTGAGGTGGTAGGGGGCTTTGTTGGCTCAGATCTTATGACCAGCATGAAGGACAGGCTTTGCCTTTTGTGTCCTCTAATGCTCTTCTTCAGCTGTCCGGAGCTGCCTCTCCCTGAGCATCCTACCTCAGTCCCATCCTTGAGCTCCCTCATCCTCACTTCTCCTTTACCTGCCAGTATTCTGAAAAATGTTTGTTCTTAAAATATATTACCATAATTGATAGTGCAGTCTGCAAACACAGTCTTCATTCAATAGGGGCTAGGGCAGGTAGCATTTGTATTAAAAAGAGAAATTAAAAATATCACTAAAATATATTTGGGAAGTCGCCTTCTTTCAGTGGTGCTTGCTTAAAGCTTAACCCTCTGCCAGGTTCAGCTTCTCAGAGCTGGAAATCAGACTGTAGAGGAGCTGTAGAGAGCTCTTGTTTGGGATTAGAATCTTACTGGATTCTTATCCAGTAGAGGGGAGCTATATTAAGCCAGATTTGTTTTTGTGTTTTGAAATAGGGTCATGCTGTGTAGGCCAGGCAGGCCTTGAACTCACTGTGATCTTCCTGCCTCAGCCTTCCAAGTGCTGGGATTACAAGCATGCCCTGCCAACCCTGGCAAACCAAATATATTTCTGACTTTTGAAGGAGGTAAAGGTAGTACACAGAATTTTTGCTATTAGAAAATTTGATTTATAAATTTTCCTGCTTTATAATTCATCAATGGTTGGGCTGGGGAGACAGCTCAGCCAGCTAAGTGCTTGCCTGGCAAGGGCAAGGACCCAAGTTCTATCCCTGGTACTGAATGCCATTCTGGCCCCATGGCACATGCCTGTAATCCCAGCACGGGAGAGACTGAGACAGGAGAAACTGCGTAGTGAGACTGTGGGTCAAATAAATAAATTAAAAGAAATAATTCATCAATGGTCAGTGGACATGCTAAAGACTATCACAAGTACAATGTGCTTCAAAGGTGCCATTTGTGTTCAGAATAGGAATAACATTACCAGGTACACATAGCTGAACCAGGTTTATACTTTTGTATTAATACTATTACAAAATAAGCTATATATATACATATATATATATATATATACTCTTTTGAGATAATGGATTTATATTTATAGACCGTATTACAAATTACACAACTGCCTATTTTAACTTTGTCTTTTGTTAGCTGCAGTTTTCTTAGTGTGCCTTTTAAAGTAATGCATGCTTTATATAATATTCACAGAAGGGAGCATCTTCTAATACCCATACTGAAGGACATAAATATACAATTGGTAAGTTTTATCTAAAGGTTGTAACCTTTAGATTACAATTGTAATCTATTACAATTGTATCAATTTACAGAAAACATAAATGTAGGCACCAGTAACAGGAATGTTGAAGCAGGTTAACAAATTAAGATTTCTAGCTGGGTGTGGTGGTGCAGACCTGTAATCCTACCTCTTGAGAGGCTGAGGCAGAGGATTGCTGCAAGTTTGAGGCCAGCCTGGGCTATACAGTGAGTTCAGGTACAGCCCGAACTATACAGTGTGACCCTGTCTCAAAAAACAAAGTTTTCTTAATGTTGAGAGATGAACACACATTTGATTTATGGAATAAAAACTCATTTTTTGTGCAATTATTTTTCTTTTAGCTTTGAAATTAAACATACTAAGTTTCCTGGAAAACAACTTTATTGTTGAGACTTGCTTAGAGCTGCTGAAGCTAGAAATTAGTCCTATGTTTGAGGGAAGGACAAAGCTGCAGTATCTAAAGTAGTCAACCTACCTCAGTCTTGAAAACAGCATCCTAACTGGTCAATGTCAGCTATTAGTCAGTAGGTAACTTTTGTCTTGTGATACTAACTTTGCAAAGGTATAAATTAAAGCCCCTACTGTTCTTTGAGGTCCTTTGCCCATCAGGCGAATGGGACACCAACTGACACAGCTCATGTCTTTTGGTGTCTATCTTTTCCTCATTCCTGCTGCCATTTCTCCTTGGGGTACACTGAGAGACTGAATCCCTACATTTGGTACTTGAACAAGAAACCTGGTAAGAGATATGGTGGCAGCAGGAAGGATTCCCAAGTATGTGCAACAGGGAAGGGAAGTTGGTTAGGGCCAGCATTCAGCACAGGCGTGCATTGGTACTGGAGCATCAGGTGTAAGGTGTGGGGATGGAGGCTAATTAGGGCCAGAGAGATAAATGAGCTCAAAATGATAAACAGGATTGAGAGAAGCCAAAAAGAAGAAAGTTATATGAACTTAAAAATGGGACAAATAAGAGTCTTGGGGGAATATGTATGTAGAAGTGTTTTTTTTTTTTTTTTTTCATTGTCAGTCACAGCACTTTATTTTTAAACCAACTATAAGGATCCAAAAGTTAAAGGTCAAAAACCAACAAACAAAAAATGGATCATAAATAGCCATAGCTGTGTCTACCCTGCTCATTTTAGTGAAGAAGAAGAATCCTACTAAATGTCAATCGAAGGATAACTCTGGACTCAAGACAGGACCTTGTTATGCTGCTGGTCAACATCCTTGAAACAGTCATCTGTGACTTTCCTACTCAAAGGGTCTCTGCTCTTAGCTACCAAATCATTCCTTTTCCTAAAAGAAAAGACTAGAATTAAATATAAGCACTGTACATTATCCAGTAATCCATTATCATCTTAGAAAATGTTATGAAATAAAAAGTGAACTACCTAATGGTAGAGTTCCTATTGATGGTGTCTGATTTATTGAATAATGAATACCTTAAGCTTTATCTCCATTTTTCACTCTCCCAACTCAGAAACTAATAAAACGACCTGATTAAACCCCACTGGTTACTAGTTTAGTGACTGCTCAAACAGGACTAGCAGGGAAGCCAACCCCTAAGGCTATGACATAAGTATTTATGCACCTTTTAAGCATTATCTGGACCAAAATAAACTTACAAACTACCACCTAGCCTTGGAAATATCTGAGAAAAATCAGGGGACAATGAGAGAAATCAGCACCCGTAACACAATGCAAGGAACATCTATTCCTGGCCAGCCACCATGGAGGAAAAACTTTATTTTTTGGCTTGTTTCACTTTGCCTTGGTCATCCACTTTCTTAATGGCTGCTTGGATGGCCTCTTGGTCACCCAGGAACTGGTGAGGCCCAACAGCGCGTAGGTTCTCATCCAGCTCCAGGAGAATGGGGACTCCGGTAGGAAGAGTGATATTGATAATGTCTTCATCTGAGATACCTTCCAGATATTTCAGGAGAGCTCTACTGCTATTTCCATGAGCGGATATCAGAATGGTTTTGCCTTTCAGTACTTCAGGGGAAGTACTGAAAGGCAAAACAATCCTTTCATTCTAGTAGGGAAGAAGTCTCTCCAGACCATCCTTTAAGCTTTCAGATCGAGGCAGCTGATCCAAGAGAACATCACATACTTTATACCTTCGGTCATTGTAGATTTCATGGCAGTATGGATGGGACTCCTCAATAGGGGGCGGGGTCACATTGTAGCTTCTCCTCCACAGCCTCACTTGCTCTTCACCATGATTCAAAGCCATTTTCTCCCTGTTGAGCCCAATCAAGGCCCCGTAGTGCCACTCATTTAGATGCCAGGAGCTTTCCACGGGGACCCATTCCTGCCCCAGCTCTTCCAGGATTAGCCAGGCTGTGTGGATGGACCGATTAAGGATGGACGTGAACACAAGATCAAACTCAAAGTTGAGTGCTTTGAGTTGCTTCCCACAATTCCGAGCTTCCTCCAGTCCTTCGCTGTTAAGTTTCTGATCCACCCAGCTGCAAAATCTGTTCTTGTTCCAAGCACCCTCGCCATGTCTCAGTATAGTAAGTCTGTACTTGGACATACTGACGGCTGAGCTCTCCTGCGATCTTCAAATAGAATGATGTTCAAGGTCAGCAATACATCTGCAAAGAAGCCACCAGCAACCGCCGCGCTCACCAGAGTCACAGAGCAGCCAGTGCCTCCTACAATTCATCGCTGCCGCTGGCATCAATGCTCTTTTCTAGTCTGCAGTCAGAAGGGGCCCTAGAAGTGGTTTTGACATATTTGACTCCAATATTTACTTTTCCTTTCTGGATTCTGGCAGAAAGAGTTTTATAACTACAAAAAATCTGACTTGCAGCTGTTCCTTAATATCAAGACCCAAGTCCAAGTGGGACAAGGATGGGGAACAATGGGGCAGCAGACAGAGTTTAAACCTTCTAGTCTTGCTCTATAAAATAAGGAAAGAGTGGTGGGGGACAAAAAGGATCCCTCCCCACCAGATAAGTGTTTCCCCAAGAATTCCATTTCACAACACTCAGTGACTTTAGCTGAGCCACAGCGGTAATCCCAGCCTTTTCAGCTCAGAAATTTTGCTGAGTCACAGATTGGAACTTCTTCCTGTCAAGTAGAGCCATTTTCTCTTTCTCCCTTACAACTGGCACTAAAAGAAATCCAAATGGGTGGGTGAGTCCATGGAGGGTTTCCAACATATCTACCTGTTTACTGAAGTTCAAGTGACCAGTAATCTGGGACAAGTTGTATGGCTTCATGAAGCTGTAACCTTTAAAACCTAAAAACAAGCTGTTGCTGCTTATGGCCCTACTTCTCCCTTTACATTGAATTTAGTAGAAATCCTAGAACAACAGATTATGGCCCCAAATGATTGGCAAGGAATAGGTAAAGCATGTGTAAATCTAGGAGATTATTTGTTGTGGAAAGATTTCTTTGAATATTGCACAGACCAGGCAGCTCCTGATGCTGTTCATGCCGTAGCTTTTACAAAAGACATGCTAACTGGGGGAGGTGCCTTTAATAACACTAATCACTTGACCTTTGTAATGTAAGGATATGAATGAACTAAGATTGCTGCCACTAGGCCCAGAGGGAATTTCCTTCAAAGTGTGAGGCATGCCTTAACGTGGCTTCCATTCAGCAGGGCCCCCATGAACCTTTTCAAGATTTTGTTGCACACTTACTGCAAACTAATGAGAAGATTTATAAGTAACACAGAAGCTAGCAAATGAATAGTTCAAAAAATGGCCTTTGAAAATGCAAATAAATGGTGTAAAGAGGTTTTTCAGAGCCACAAAATATGGATTGCACTGCCTGAGATGATTCCAATTTGTGCAGATATTGGCCCCTCCTAAGTACAGGGGGTGGCCTTGGCAGCAGACGTTCCTCATATTACTCACCCACAGTCTGGAGGAAATGGGAAAAGTAAGGTCATTTATTTTCCTTGTGGAGACAAGGGATATTTTACCTGAAACTGCCCTGCTGCACTGATAAATGCAGCATAGCCATTATTATTCTCTTCAACCAAATCTTGCAGTCCTTATACTGTGTTGATAAGGGTATCACTGGAAGAATAAGGTCTAGAACTGATGGGAAAGGTTGGCCTTTTCTGGGAAACTCCCATTAGGGGCCTTGCCTCAGGCCCATCAAAATACAAGGCTGCATGAATTGCTGTGGGGCATGGCATGCTGGGTGACTGCATGTACCCAGCTTGTGCCCCCTACCCACTGGCTGCCAGGCACACTGATGGCTGGCTGCTCACCAGGGGTGACCATCCTCCTGTCTTGTCCTCCCGCACCTCAAGGATAGCCTCATTGTCCTTCCTGGGTATCTTAGTTACTTTTTACTCGTTGCTGGGATAAATACCCAACACTCAAAATGAAGGAAGGAAAAGTTTATTTAGCTCACAGTTACTGGAGGGTTCAGCCCAAATTCCGCTGGCTCCAAGGCAAGCAACAGCAGTTCATGGTGGCATAAAACAATGAAGAGCAGAGGAGCAGCAGCAGCTGCAGTGTCCACCAAGCCTCTCTCTTCCTTCTACACTGACTGTGAAGATTGGTGCTCCACTGCGAAGACCATAGCTCCTCCAAAGCGGCACGGCTGCCAAGATCAAGCTCCTTTGGTGGGACTTCTCCACGGAAGTGGGACGGGGCGGCAGGAAACCTTCCTCAATTCCTTTTCATATACTTTTTATGCTGAGTCACTCTGGGGCGGCCCATGGCCCTAGGGTTGAACCAATTGTACCCCAGTGCCAGCCCAGTAGCACCCCAGGTTGGGCCCTGCCCGCGCCCCAGGAACTGCCGGAGCCAATCCAGCCAAGGTGACACAATGTTTCAACTGCCACACCAGGCCACGGGTAGCTGTTGGCCGCTGAGTCCCTAGATTGCTTCCAGCATGCATAGCTAGCACTCCAGTCACATGTGAGCCTGGGCTTTGGGCTGTTCCTCTGCAGGTCCAGCTGCTGCAATTCGAGGGTGAAGGTGAAGCCAAGGTGTGATGCCTTGGTGCAGGGCATACCCACGCAGCAAATGCTGCCATGCGTGGCCTGGATCCCAGGAAACCTACTTTACCCTGCACAGGAGAGGTCACCACTGGGCACTGAGCCAGGCAGGGAGTGTCTGTGCTCCCAGCAGAAATATGGCTATAATCACTGCAAGAACTGTAACATCTGCTGGGAAAGTGCATATGTGTGGTGTGTACAGAGCATAAGCAGGGTTTACTCCAGTTTTGCAGAACTTGTCAGAAACCTTACAACTCTTATTGATTGGAGGATATCACCTGTCAGAGTTGTAAAAGAACTAGGTGTCCTTGTTCTGTAAGACTTCACCCAACACCCCCATTGTCAAGACCTGTGTGGGAGCTGCAAAGACAAATGCCTGTCCTGTGACAGAAACTTCAGCTTGCAATATATCATTTAGTGAACGTAAAAAAATGGTTCTGCTGAATGTGTGCTAAGGGAGCAGACAAAGACAGGGGTAGAGGATATGCTTGTGTTTTCCAGAGAATGTTGAGTGCACTATTTGAGTACCAGAGTGTGAAGTCAGGCTGTATCACGAAGTCAGATCTGGAGAAGAAGTTAACAACGATGAGGCTAGAGGCTAGGTTGGACCTGGGGCCTATTGAAGGAACTGACAAAATGGAAATCTAAGGTCTAAATAGGTGATAGAGTATACAGAGATATTCTTAAGACAAAATAAAATACAAAATATGCATACTATAGATAAAAGATCTTATTCCTTCCAAAACTTATCTTAGATCTCTGCTAATTCATAAATAACAAAATACTACTAGTCTATAATTGTAAATTTCCAAAAATTTTACTAGTTACTATACTTTTTAAAATAATTTTATTGAGAAATAAATAGCAATGAGACTGTTTCAAAACCAGTTAGGACAGTTTCAATAATTAATACATTGCATATTGTTGTCATTTTTGTGGTTATTCATAGTACAAAATGCAGACATGATATCCTGTCCACAACACTATTAGTACAAATCTTTCAATTCATTGAATTAAGAGAAAGTAGCTGTATATCTATCCTATTTTATATATACAGATACAAAATGGTCCTTCATTTGTATCTCTTTTTTGTTTAGTTTTATCAGAGATGGGTATTCCATTGTCATTTAAATATTGTAGGTGTATGAATTCAGCAAAATATTCCAATATAGTCCAGTAGTCCACAATAGTAGTGCTTTTTCTGTAGGACTGACAATGTCAGAAGTTGTTGACTTGAGCCTTTTACAACTCAGCCTATTAATATGGCTTTACTTTTCAGACCTTGTTTTTACACTCTTCTGCTTGATAGTTAAGACCAAGATAAAGCAAGACCTATATAATAAGAAATGTAACTTTTATATCTGACAAGGTCAGTCAAATCCCCTCAGGATTTATCCTGAAACCCTGTACCGCAGTTTGTAGATTCTTTGTCAGTGTCAGCCATGTGGATGAGTCATGGCCATTGCTTGACCAATTTACTTTCTGTGAAAGCCTAAGAGAATGTTTTCTCTCCATGTGACTCTTCTTAGGCACACTCTACATCTCTACATCATTGATCACTTTCCTCTGTGGCCCCAGAATCTCCTTGGTCAGAAAATTGAGTCACATGATGTTACAGTACAGGTTCTCCTATGTCCTGAGTCCTCACTGACCTTGAAAGCCTAGGGCTAAAATGTTGGCTGTCCTTGCAGCACTTGTTTTGAGAATTTTTGGTCTGCAAACTTAAGTTGTTAACTCTCAAGAAAAGAAGCTTATTATTATTATTATTATTATTATTATTATCCTACAACATAGGCAGTTGAGCTTAAGCTCACTATCTGTAGTTGCTATAATTTAATTTGGTCTAGCACATACTTGATCAAACTCTGATTTTGTAAAGATATTTGTGTGTCATGTGTATTTGTTTATATGTCTGTATATCATTCCGTGAACAGCTGTTCCTCTTTGTATTTGAGCTCAACAGTTTTTCTCTGTTTTGCTCATTTGTTCATAATACACTTTGGGATATAGATTTAAAAGCATGCTTTCTCCTGAGTTACCAGATGGCCTAGTGATATCAAAATTGGCTTAATCACAGGTCATCTAAAAATTAAAGAAATAAAAATTCTTTAGGTGTGGAATAATTTTTGGGCAAGACTCTAATTAGTGAATAGAGGGGTGGCCAACCTTTGTTAATTAATAAAGAGCTCACAATAATCTCTATGGTCTTTTAGGAGACATCCCCAATAATTTGGTCATTGGTTAAAATAAAGTTTTTCAGAAAAAAATGCAATAAGGTTTTCTCATAAAAGATTCTCTTGGTGCAAAACTAAGAAAGATTTTCACATGTGTATAGTAATTCATTGTTGTTAATCTCATGATGTATTATATGTATTCATGATTCTAGACATACAGATCTTCCAAAATATAAAACAAAGATTGTTTATTGGATAATTTTCATTTACATTCAGAACTCTGCCTTTAACAAAAAATTTACATGACATATATTCCATTAGAGGGCAACAAGTTAGAGAAAAGCTTCTTATATGTTACATAGATATGATTAGTTAAAAGGGTTATGCTACGTCAAAATGAAAATATACATATGTTACAAAATGTCTCCAGGATTGTCATGTGCCAAAGTTAGGTATAATTTTGATTTCTAATTTTCTGTGTAAAAATGTATAATTTTTGTCTGTTAACATTCTATAGAGATTTAAATGTTGGAATATCCACAGTTGTTAGAAAACAATGGTTTTGTTTTATGTCTAAGGTGTTTGACATTCAGATGAGATAGTAATATTAAACTTACTGCCTCCATTACAAGGTAATGTCGTTAAGCTTTTCTTCTGGATGTTTAACAACTGGAGGTTTGGAGACCAAAAATTATACAGATAGATGGGCTAAGAGGATAGCTGATATTTGGCCTTAGCCCTCCAAGGTGAGCAAGGACTCAGAATATAAGAGAGCCTGTGCTGTAACATCCTATAACTCAGTTGAGTCCTTGTTTTCTGATCAAGGAGATTATGGGACCACAGAAGAAAGTGATTCTATGTTGTATAGTGTGCCTGAGGAGAGTCACCTGGAGAGAGAAAATCTCTCAAGCTTTCATAGAAAGCAACTTAGTCAAGGAATGGCCATGATTCATCCAGATGGCTGACACTGACAGATGATCTAAGAGGTGCTGTACCTGGTTCCAAGGTGAATTCTGAGGTGATTTAATTGAATTTGATAGAAAGTTAAGATCTTACCTTAACTTGGTCTTAACCACCCAGCAGAAAAATATAACCACAAGATGTGAAAAGCAGTGCCATAATAATATGCTAGCTGTAAAAGGTTCAAATCATTAATAGCTTCTGACAATTGGCAGCTATACAGTAAATCATTATTGTTATGGATTATTGGATGTGTGGGGTTAAATTGCTGTAAACAGGTACCCAAAGTCTTGGACTGGCATCAAGAATGAAATGGTCTAAACAGTTTTCTAAAAGTAGCTCCTCCAGCTGCAATGGAATTCCCATCATTTATACAATAAAACTGAAAAGGGAGAGATGTTGGGAGCTACTGAAGCTGGAAATTGTTCACATGTGCGAGGGCAGGACAAGGTCATAGTGCCTAAAGCAGTCAAGCTACCTCATTCTTGCCTGGTCAGTGTTAGATATCAGTCACCTGGTAACCTTGTGTCTCGTGATGTTAACTTTCAAAGGTATAAACAAACATCCCTACTGTTGTGCTTTGGGGTCCTTTGCCAATCAGGCAAATGGGCCACCATCTGACCCAGCTCTTGTCTTCTTGTCTATCTTTTCCTTATTCTTTTATTCTTTTTTTTTCCCCTGTATTTAGGGCAGGGTCTACAGGGCCTACAGGGTCTCACTACATAGATCAGACTCATAGTGATTCTCTTGTTTTCAGCCTCCCAAGTGCTGAGATTATTGGTGCACACCGTCACACCCAGTCTCAATTGCTGGCTCAGCACGCCCCGCAGGTAGGGCCCGGCATGGCACACCAGGGATCAAACCCCAGCTGCTGTGCTGGGCCTAAGCAGGCACTTTAGTCTGTTGAGCTATCAGGCTGGCCCCCTTTTCCTCATTCTTGCTGCTGTTTCTCCTTGGGGTACACTGAGAGAACAAAGAGTCCCTACAGAGACCCAGATAGGATGAAGCAAGAGTCAGTGTTACTGGCATTCTACCTCTGGACAACGTAGGCATCAAGTTACCGGGCTTCCCATTATGCTGTACTCAGGTTGTAGCAGACATCAGTGAATAAGGGAAGAAGTAATAAGCATGCTTAGTTAGCTATTAATCTCTGTTATAAATGATCCCACCTCATTTGGTTAAGGCTGAGAATTGAAACATATTATGGAGATTAAGTTGATCATGGAGAAGGGCTTAACATTTAAGAGACGTTAAATAACTAACACACACCCTATAGGAAATAGAATTTTTTTTTAAATGTGTGTGTGTGTGTGTGTGTGTGTGTGTGGCCAGCTCAGCCCACCAGGGGGAGTGGCTGGCTGGCATGTGGTGCTGGGGGATCGAACCGCAGTCCCTGTGCTTTGCCAAGCTTGTTCCAAGTAGGTGCTTTACACCACTGAGCCATCTCTCCAGCCCCCAGGAAATAGAATGTTAAGCAGTAGTTATATCAATACTAAGTTTACAATGGTCTAATTACAAGTTCATTGTAATCATATGTAAAAGTGAATTTAGGATTTTTTTGGAAAAAATACTTGAGCAAAAGGTTTTGAAACATTGATTTTAGAAATTTATTTATATATCTTGGGTGGAAGCAATTGATACAGTTTGCTTGGAATTCCTGGAAGAAAAAAAAAAGATGTTTTTTAAGGTGGAAATGTTTAGTGTACTTCAGAATAACAATTCAAAAACCCTTGTTCTTTGCTGAAGATGCCTTATGTATTTTCAGTGTACATAACATAAATAGAGTTTTATCTAAAGAATAGAATTTATTTTTTAAAATGTATTTTAGTACAGGGTCTACAAGGTCTCACTGCACAGATTGGACTCATAGTGACCCTCTTGTTTTTGGCCTCCCAAGTGCTGGGATTACAGGCACACACCACCATGCCCAGTCTCTGAACCCAGATCCATGTACCTACCTAAGCAGGTGCTTTAGTTCTATGAGCTATCTGGCCGGCCCTTAAAGAATAGAATTTCTAACAAGTTCTATTATTTAATAAATTAGATGCAAATCTTACAAAAGTAAATTATATTCATCCTAAAGTTTTCTTTTTATTTCTATACTCTGGTTAGTGTTCAAGAAGCTAAAAGCATTTTCAGTGCATCTCTGCTAATCTACCACAATGTACATACCTTTCAAATCAGGAGCTAAAGGCCTACTTCTAGGACTAGAAGTGTCTTGACAAGTATAATTGTCTAAATGGAATTTCTCTCTTCTTTGAATGTAAGCCATTTTTAGTAGATCATTATTCTGAGTACAGATTTTATCACTTAAACTCAAGTATTCTCGTTGAAGATTCCGCATCTCAAATTCCAAGGTATCCCTCTCATTTTCTATACTTCGTACATAGTTCTCTAAAAGTATTTTGTCTTCTGTAAGTCTAGTGATGCTGTCTTCAAATTTTATATTTTCTTGACTATGCTTTTTTAGCTCTTCTTTTAGAATCTGATTGTCTGTCTTAATTTCCATTACCATTTTAGATAACATTTCACATTCCTTGCTGATTTCTGATAAGCTGTTTTTATAAATATTTGCTTCTGATTTTGCATTGTTTATTTCTTTCAGAAGATTCTCTTCTGTAGTCGATTGGCAGGTTTGAATATTCTCAATTTCCCTTTCCATCATTTGCCTGGCAGTAGTAGATTCTTGTAATGTTATTTCAAGATTGGCTTTTTCATTTTTAAATGTTTCTATTATTTGAATAAGTGTCTTTTGCTCAGTTTTTGCCAGCCTCTCTTTCTCTTTTAGCTGCATGATGTCCAACTGCTTTTCCTTTAGTTCATTTTCAAGTGAGCTTTTGTCCTGTAGAAGTTGGTATGTTTTTTTCTCTAACATTTCTTTCTCATCTTGTATCAACAGAATACTTGTTTTCATTGCTTCCATTTCTATACTCATTCGATTATTTTCATTATTTACAATCACCATATCATTTTGAGTTTTATGTTCTTTATCTTTTAGTTGGTCTAATGCTTCTATCATTTGTTGCTTCTCCAAAGAAAGTTGATTCATTTTTTCTTCTAGCATTTTATTTTGGCCTTGGAGAACATTATAGTTACTGATGATTTTCTTAAGTTCCTTAAGACTTTCTTTACTGTCTTCTTCTGTTTTAATTAACTTGGACTGAATAGAGTTCTTTTCTTCAACCACATTCTTAAGTTGTTTTTCATATATTTCAATTTTCTGTATCAGAGATTGTGTAGTCAAGATAAGAGGTCTCATTTTGGTCTTAAGGGTGAGGTTCTCATTCTCCAGTTCTGTTACTTTTTTCTGTGTTTGCATAGATTCTTTTAGATAATTTTGTAAGTACTGAATTTTTGCAACACACTGATCAGTAACAGAATTAAATTTGGATGTCTTCTCATTCTTGAGTAGTCCTGGTCCTTGTTGTACTACAAATGATTGTGCTTCTTGGCCTTTTACTTCACATTTTGTTTGGTCAAAAGATGACAGTGTATATCCTGGAACTCTGGAATGGAATTTTGCATCTGTAATATTCTTGCCTGTGATAGGAATATCTTTATATTTTTTTTCATTCTTTTTACTCCTGTGTATTTCACTCTTAGATAATTTTTTACATTTCCTACAGAAATGTACATGGAATTTTGTTTGCCTGAGTGGGAGTAATTTGTTTACTAATGTCTCCAATTCTGCAATTCTCTTTAATTTTATATCTTCATTTAAATTATCATTTAAGTTTTTTTCCTCAATAAAATTAGTTTTTTCCTTTTCACTGGGGAACAGGTCATATTTATCATTATTTTGAATATTTGTATCTGTTTTTAAAGTTTGCAGTTCATTTGTAAGTGCCACTTCCCTATTGTGTGACTTTTGAAGCTCTTCCTTCATTTGCTTAATAGAGTGGCAAATATCATCTAAATTTTCACAAAATCCATTTTTTTGAATAGGCACAGCAATTTTAGATTTGTGAAGAATTACTGCATTAGATGGAGACATAACATTTTGAGGTATCATAGGCAGAAAACTGTAAATATTATTGTAATTCTTCAACATGTCAGACTTTTCTGAAGGGTTGATAATTATGTTTGAAGGTGAATTATCTGTGGAAGGTCTTAAATTCTCAAGAGTTACTTTATCTTTGAAATGTATCTGAGATGGAATATTTATACTTTGAGAGAGACTGTTAACATTGTTGCTACTGAATTTTTCTTCCCTTGATTGAAGTGTCTTGGAAGCTTCACAATGATGAATTTTCTCCATAGAAAGGATTTCTTCTTGCTTCTCTACAGCCTGGTAATAGTGAAAGTACATGATAAATAAACTATCACTTGCCACTTGACTAAGAAATTAAGATAGTATTTTGTGAAGGATTTTCATTCTATAATCAAACAAACAATTTATCTATTTTTACACTTAAAACCCCCTTACAAATAAGGCTTTTTCCCTCTAGAATATTAAATAAGATTCTTTTTAGAGTGTGTGTCTCAAGCTAGGGAGTTAGCTCACTGTGTGGCAAGCACAAGGTCTTGAGTTCAATCCTCAGCACCAAAAAAAAAAAAAAAAAAAAAGGAACTTACATAGAGTGTGTGTTTCTAAGTTGGCACAACAATTATTTGCTTAGAACTGTACTTATTTTCTAAGGGATGAGATGCCTGAGCCAGCCCCTCAATTCAGAAACAGAAATTTAGTGTCCTTCAAAAGACCATCATAGATAGGTGAGGAAGTTCACAGAACAAATGAGTTTAAGGAAAACAAATATTTCTATTTCATGGGAGATTGTCAACCTTTACTAGCACTTCTAACTATGCATGATTTTAGGACTGTAACTATCCCCAAAAGATAATTTCCGTTTTGGGGAATGCAATCTAGGTTTTTGTCAACGCTTGGTGGACAGATGGGCTGTACAAGTTGCTTTGCATTCACATCTACTTGGGAATCTTTCAGTATCTGGATTAAGTCACATCTCTCATAGACCTTCCTAAAAGAAGTAATAAACTTGCAGAAAGTACAGAAGTTCCTGGCAAGTGCAAGGGCCTGAGTCCAATCCCTGGTTCTAAAAAAAAAAAAAAAAAAAAAAAAAAAAGCAAAAAGAAAGAAAGAAAGAAAAAAAGAAAGAAAGTACAGAAGTAAACTCACATCATTTAAGGTTTTCAAGACAGAAATTTCTTTATTTTCATCTCTGATATGCCATTCTTCCTGTGAAGAGAGGCAGAATGTAAAGAAGATAAACTAGTTGTGGGGGAACTATCCAAACATAAGAGTAATTTGTATAGAATAACATACCAAATCCTTTTCAGTGTGTATGCCGAATAATAGATTCTTTTCTGAGCTAAATTGTGGGCTTTCTACTTCAATAATACTTTTGTTCAATATTTCACTGATTTCAGATTGTACCTTTAAAAGATAAATTGAGAATGAGAGAATTTTATTTCAGATTTTCAAACTTATGAGTGTTTAGGAATAATATATATCATAATTAAAAGATACACATATTATATAGATAATATCAATTAAATTTATTGGATTTATTGTAAGTGTTTATTAGTAAAGGAAATTTTACAAAAATTATGTCTATTATATGATTATAAAACAAGAAAGATGATGTGGCACCATAGTACAATTTTTTTTTTTTTTTTTGCAGAACTGGGGATTGAAC
>NW_004524690.1:6542140-6543699 GCF_000260255.1 Octodon degus
ACACAGTGTTTATCAACTGCAGGTGTAATTTTTTTTTTTTTTTTTTTTCAGTACTGGGGATCAAATTTGGGTCCTTACACTTGCCAGGCAGGCACTTATGCTGCTGAGCTATATCCCCAGCCAACAGTAAAATTTTATGAATGATATTCAAATGTAGCTGTTCTACTTTTGCATTACTGAATAAATAAGTGACCTTTGATATTTGTTATCAAGACAATCTATTCTTTCATCCTTGGGAAGAGTTTTTCTTTTATCTCTTTCATTTTCCTGCAGTATTTTTATTACTAGAAAATTGGGATGACACTGATACAAGGTTTTTAGTGCACATGCACTGTGACAGGTAGCCCCAATATCCATACCCTAGCCTTCTGCTTTCACAACTCCTGGCATCTCCTGGATGAAGTCCATGTGCCTTTGCTTACACCGATTTTGCCATAGCTCCACGTGTCACTAGTCAGAGCCATCTCCTTCTAGACAGTGATGGGTTCAAGTATTGCACGTGGCTCAATCTGGGACAATCATAATTAGGCTAAGAACCTCATATTAATTATCAAGAGAGAAAGCAAAGCATGCTTTCATCACTATCTAGCTCTAATCTGGATAGATAGAAGCCTGGAGCTCCTATCCACTCTTTTACCATCGTGTGGAATCTGAGAATCCCCTGTCTTGGAAAGAAGAACCAAGATACAGAGTAAGATTTGTTCCTGTTGACATAAACCTTTATCATATGAATCATGTGAAAATTGAAGTGAGCTATTTCTAGGACTTTCAGCTACTCAAGGTGATAGAGTATTTTACCCCCAAACCCTTTTGAGAGAATCCCTTTCTGTAGCTTATCAATAGGACTTTAAACTCACATTTAAAATCTCAGTATGTACTCTTTCTTTATGGCTCATACTAATTAGCAACATAACAGAAGAATCTAGTTTCCTAAAATCAAAATTTGAGGCTGAAATATGCTGTGACATCTGGTACATTAAATTCTATATGAACATATCAAGTGGCTAGTGATCATCAGCTTGGAAGACAGGATGACACTTTAAGGTATGATACTTCCTGTATATAGAATAAAAGAATCATACCATAGTAACATTCTGCAAAGTCTGCATTCGAAGAGCCTGAAATGATTCCAACTGATGCTGAAGGACCTATAATGAAATTAAAGTATTAAGTGGAATGTCTTTAGGCAACCAAACACCTTCTTGGATTGTCATGACTTTTATGCCTCTCAGTTTGCTGCTATAGAAAGCATCATGTGAGAGGTAAGTGACACTGTTCTTAGTCATTTTTCTGACTTTCCCTTGCACTCCCATGAAGATTTTTGGGAGTGCAAAGAGGAAAAAGAAGCCATATCCACTTAGGAAGTATTTATTCTGAACCAGATTACCCTTTACATATGATTCTGGCAATAAGAAAATTAAATATACTCACTTTCAATGCTGATTGTGGTTGGATTTGATTTTCTGAGTCTGATATGCAGCCACATTCTAAAACAAGTAAAATATAGGATTTCATTCATAAATTTTATTTTTAGGCAGTTGAGTAAAAAGTGGTCTAAT
>NW_004524690.1:6545932-6554784 GCF_000260255.1 Octodon degus
CCAACAATCCCACTACTGGGCATATACTGAAATGAAGTAAGTATATTGGAGAGACATCTGCACTTTCGTGGTTATGGTAGCACTGTTCACAATAGGCAAGAAGTTGAATCAAGCCAAGTGTCTATCAACTGATGAAATGATAAAGAAAATGTGATACATACATAGATACATACACACACATATATACATACATACATATAGTGTATATATATGCAAATATTTTTTACTCATAAAAAGAATGAACTTCTGTCACTTGCAGCAATGTATATGGAACTGGAGGCCACTATGTTAACTGGAGTACATCAGGCACAGAAAGATAAATGCTGCATAGTTTCATATTGACGTCAGAAAAATAGAACAATAGAGTGGTCACCATATCCTGGGAAGAGTGTGAGGAAGAGAGGGATGGAAAGAAGAGAGGGATGGCTAATGGGTGCAGGGATGTAGTTGGACAGGATGAATAATTTCTATGCTCTGTGTAGCACAGCAAGATAACTACCAGATAATCATTAACTGAATTTTCAAAATAGCTAGTAGGATTTTGACTATTCCCAGCATAAAGAAAAATACCTGAGGTAATTGACATGTCCATTACACCACTCTAATTATTATATATTGTGTACATGTATTGAAATATCATTTGTACTGCATAAGTATATAAAATTACTGTATATATAGAAGTAAAATATACTCAAAAGAAAAAATAGACCATGGAAAGGATTAGGAAGTTAGAAGTTTTGTTTTTAAAAACATTCGTTTCTATTGTGTTCAGTTTTAATTTACTCCTTGCCGAAAAGATGAGAAAACCAGCATTATATTTTCTTTCACATCCACTCCTCACCCCTCACTCTTTATGATATTTGCTATTCATATTATCTTCACATTGCAGTTTCAAAATGTTTCTATTCTGTTCTGTTACCACAACTCCCATGGAACTATTTACACACAAAGGTAGGATATTATTCTCTGAAATACTTCCAGCCTATTCTTAATGGCATCGCTGTTCAAAATTTTACCTTTACTCTCCACCTGTAGCAATCGTCTTTCTGTTCAACTCATTAAGAAAATTTCCAAATTCAAAGCTAAATACAGGATTTATTTTGCTCACACCAAACAAGAAATATGGCCTCAAAAGAAAGCTATGAACTTAGTAAAGTGATACAGTAAATAAAAGAATCTTATGAAAAAATGATAGGATTTATATATTTTCCATCTCTTCTTTTCTAGGCCCCAGTAGATTTGCATAGTCATTATGCTTCTTCTTGTCATAGGGCTTGGGCTTAGCCTGAGCAACTTGTTTAGTCTCCACTTCTTCTCAGATCTACTTAGAAGACGGGATCTTTTTGCAGTCTGCACAAAAGTAGTCTGTGGATGAGTGGCAGCTTTATCCCAAACCTCTCATTTCTCACAGCAAGATTCTATTAGCCAACCTTCAGGTCTGTCCATCTAGTTCCAGTATCCTCTCTTTCCTACCTACCCTAAACAATCATAGAAACACATAGGTATTTCCTCAGTCTTTTTGCATTCACATATGGACTGGGGGATTCCCGTGAGTATTTTCAGGAGTTTGACTTTCTTCATTGCTTATGCAAATCAGGGGGAGAATTAGAAGCCAGGGTACAGTTTACCTTGTCAAAACCTTCTGCTTTTATTTTTGACTCCCACTTTCCTATTGTATGATTTAAGATATCCATCCCCCCCCCGTGTTGCTAGAGATATTTTTTTCTCATTTTATAGCATTTTTGGTGGTGGTGGTGGTTTCATTTGGAACTACAGAAGGAAGTTCTTACATGTTCTGTTACTCTCAAAAATCTCTCCCTGAAAGTCTAGAAGAAGTCTTATAACTTAATAGCTCAGCTTTTTTGTTATTGCTATTTCATATGTTAGTGGCTTATTCTTTCAACAGCTTCATTCCTTTAAATACTCAGCGTCTCCTTTCCAATATGTCCTATTGTAGGTGCTAGCTTTCACAGTTTCTAAATAAAAAGAAATATGATATATATAAATAGTGATAAATACCGCAAAGAAACATGTTTTGAGACAGTTTTGGAGGGGAGGCTAAGGAAGTCACACCTGCTCAGATAAGCACCAGCTGAGAGTCCTAAGAGACAGAAAGAGCCAGTCCTGCGGACACTTGCAGGAGAAATTCGGGGCAGAGGAACCAGCAAGGTCTGGGAGCAGGACAAATGGCCTGTGTCTGTCGAAGGAACGCTGTAGCTTAACGAGTCGGTGGGGCTCAGGATGAGAAGAGGATGGACAGGAGGATGAGCTGCATCATGAAGGCAGGCTGAGTTCTGCGCCCACAGAGAACTAGGGAACAGAAAACGGCTGGGAGGGACAAGCGGGTCTGGAGAGGGCTGTTGTCTCAGGTGCCCTTTGTTGCTTACTAGCAAAGGTGTGTGCACACCTGTACAAGGTGAGAATGATGAGGGCTGGATTTGAATAAAGCCTTTTTCTTTTATACCAAAATACACCCCTGAGAGTATGGACCTGATAATACGGATCACAGTGGTCAAAAACAAGACCATGTTGAGTTGAGGAATAGTGCAGGGAGGTGCTGGGGATTTGAGGAGAACAAGAAGAGCACAGCAGTTGTCTCCAAGTGGAGGAGTGTGTCTTGGTCACTTTTCTGAGAGGCAATACCTTGCCACCCAAAATTAATGGAGTAGAGGTTTATGTAGCTCATGGTTTGTGGAGGTTCCAGTCTGAGCTGGCTTCCAGGCATGGCAGCGGGGCAGAGGGGAAGCAGCTCGCGGCGGCAGAAGACAGCACCAGCAGCCAGAGCAGCAGCTGGGCAGAGCAAGCCTCTTCTCCTCCCTTATCATGTGAGCAAGCTGCTCAGGGAGGGCGCAGCTCTCTCACGACCTCCGTGCCCCCCTCTTGCACAAGCTCGGGAGGCTGCAAAGCCAGGGCCCTTGAGCGTGGAGTGGCTTAGTTAAGCTCCTAAACTTCTCAAGTTGACACACTGTATCAACCATTGCAGAGGGTAAGAGAAATAATTTGTCGGAGTAATAAAATAAATTCCAAACAGCACTGGGTGCTTATTTAAATTCATGGTATAACTCAAAAGTGACTTTTTTTTCTTAGCAATAGTCAGAAGATTCAGTAGAGTAGGCAGAAAACTGGTTTCATCTATTTTTAGGTTATTAAAATAATGTGTTTTTTCTTTAGTTTCATAGTGTTTGGCTGCTACATACTCCCAATGTAAAGGTAATTTTAAATTCAACAATCATGAAAGAGCTGGACAGAATTAAACGCTTCCTGAAGTGGAAGGGAAATCTTCCGAGAACCATACAAGGCTGTGTAATCGCTATTTATTATTCCTCTGCTAGATATATATTGGGAGGCGCTGGGAGACAGTAAGCAATATGGCTCCATCTCTTGAGAACCTTAATTGATCTATTAGGAATGTAGTAAATGGTGTTCTTATGTTGATTTAAATTCTCTAGTTATGTCATATTTAAGTGAATATGAAAGTAAAAAACAAAGCAAAACAAAATAATTAAGGTAGAGATAAGAAAATTTATTCCTAAGCCTGAAGAAAATTATGTCATAGTCAATGTATACAGAAAGTGCCAGGCATACAGTGTGGCCCACAGATCTAGGGGAACATAGGAGTTTTTAAAATGCGACGTGGTAATGACTCTCAGGTTCAAGGTCTCATTTCATGTTAAAAAATACAGTTGGCCATGCTGAGGCATTTCCACTTCTTTTGCCCTTAAATCCTTTGAGCTTAGAAGTAAATTTGGCCCATTTTCACGGCTGAGCTCTCCGTGAAAGCTCTTCCTGCCTGGTCCTCTATCCCCTTCCAGCTGAGCAGCGAAGCCTGCGGGTCCCCACGAATGGTGAGGGTGCAGCAAAGGTTCCCTGACTGCTCTGCTGCCCCCACCGAGATGGTTCTCATCCTGTTGGACTGAGCATCCAGTTGTCTTCCTTCTGCTGTGGTGTGGCTGCTCTAGAAGCCCTGGCTTCTTCTAGTTCACCCCTTTCCCTGTTCCTCTCTGCCCCTGCCTTACACCTGTATCCCCACCAGGCCACTGGCTCATCAGTCTGAATGCCACATCCACCCATGTGCTCTGCGCCTCCCTGGCCTGTCCTACGGAACACCAGGCCAGGCTGACAGGTGTGCATTCACCCTGGGCTTCTCTCGAGGAGATGAGACTCCACTTCAGGGTTTCCAGACTTCCTAGCCGAGTACTTACGCATAACTTGGTCACTGATGGGGACCTTCAGCTCTTTGGTTTTCCCCAACCTCTTCCCCTACAGTATCCTACTGTTTTTTAATACATGAGCTTTTAGCTGCTTGCTGGCTACCCTGAGAAGCAGTAAAGCGGTTAGTATCTGTACCCTGGAGAACCCTGTTGAACGTGGCTATGTCCCTTGTTATCTGTGTGGCCTTGGATTTGGTCACACAACAGGGCCTGTTTTTTCTTTTGTAAAATGGTAGCACTATTGCCTGAGACTGTTTTATGGATTCCATGAACTGTCTGGGTGCTGCACAAGGCAGAAAAATGCCACCGCGTCAGTGCCTCGGTCTTGGAGACTTTACCTGTTTCACTGCTACCACTTTCCTTTATCCCCTCAGAGGAACTGAGGATCTTGGACGCTGAAAGAAGAACCGCGTCAACTTCATCCTCTTCCTCAGGATGCTTTTCTGTAACAGAACAGATTGCGGACTCTGGGAGACCAGGTAGGGCTCAGCCTATCAGGGAGCTGCGGGTCGCCACGCCCTCGGCCGCCACCGGAGGGCGCGCTGGAGCCACGCAGCCTGGCCCCACGGAGCCTCCAGAGCGGCGCGCCCCGGGCCTCGGCTCTGCCGCTGGGCTGGGAAGGCGTCCTGTCCCGAAGATCCCCGAGCCCGAAGACCTGGGGAACCCCGCTGTTGCCTCCTCGTTCCCCTCCATGTCCCACGCTTCTCCGCTCCAGAGTCAGCTCCCTGGGCCGGCTCTTACCAGGGCTCATTTCTGCTGCTCAAGGTCTCTCCAACTGCCTTGCCCCACGCATTCCGCTCAGTGGCTTCCAGCTGGGCATCCCGTTGCCTGGTAACCAGGTGTCCCTCCACCGCGCCCCGCCCATCGGTGGTCAGGGAGGAGGGCGCGCGCCAAGATGGGGGTGGGGAGGAGAAAGAGGGGGGGATGGACAAGGGGAGAGGGGGAGAGAAGAAGGGGCGAGGCTGTACCCAGGGTCTAAGTCCTGTGGGCTTCGCGCAGAGACCCCCACTTCCCGCCAGAGCTCCGGGTACAGAGCTCCCGCGCGCGCGCGCGCACACACACACACACACACACGCACACACACTCACTATAACTTCTCTTAATCATTGAAGGCAACACCTGTTGGACAAACGCTGTGCGGAGAAAGGGGAGATGTTTGGGGGCAAATACCTAGAACGTCTTCTCATCATCATTTCCTAGCTTTATTTCTCAGTTTCCAATCCGTCGGACCTCACCATCTAGGAATTGGAAGAGCGCAAGATCAGTATTGTGAAAGGACTTTTTTTTTTTTTTCAGTGCTTAAGACTGCTATATGCCAGTAATAAATTTGCAATAACAGTGCATAAAAATATTCACATTAAAGGTGCCTCAGAGCAAGGCCTTTCATTTGTCTGTGATTTCCCGCTCACTTGCCTAAGCCGCTTACGAAAGATGGTTGTTCTTTTGGAAACCAGAGCTTACTTTAAGTGGTTGTCTTGCCCTGTGTAATCCTTGCGCCAGTCAGATGGTGATCTTTAAGTAAAGCCTTCGATGAATATATATTATTTATTTTTCAATATCAGCTGTTACACAGGGAACATAAATCATTGAAAACTCAAGTTTTATTTTGTTTTGTTTCTTTTTCATTGGCACATATTTGCAGTACATCATGATGACATGCGTGGTGGGGAGTTGGTTCCCGCACACATGAGCATATTAGTTCTTTTTTTTTTTTAAACCCTCTTCCTTCCATCCCCACCCCTTCTGTATCTTGCTCCTCTTCCCTTCTGCAAACGTTCTGTTTCCCTGTTTCGTATTACGTGCATTTTGTTTTGGTCTTCATTTACTCTTTGGGTTTCTAATGTAAGAAAAGCCATGCAACATTTAAATGTGTGCATCTGATTTATTCCCCTTAATATTACGGTCTCAAAGTGCATCCGGTTTCCTACAAATGGCTCCAATTTACCATTTTTATGGCAAAGTAATACCTCATTAGGAAAATTCAAATTTTAAATCACAGTAGTTGTGAATCAGTCATTAAGATTAATAATTTGTCATATAATAGATAATACATGGGCTGCTTTCATGGAAATGCTCTAATTTCTTGTTAGATAAGAATTGGCCTTATCTCGCAAAGATCTCACAGTCTTGTTTGTGGCATGTAGACAATTTTAATACAGTATACTTTTAGGAACTTTAATGTGCCTGTTAAATTACTGTCTAAATGAATGGTATTACTTTGAATGTAGAATATAGATTAAAAAGCCACTACAGGGCCAGGGAGATGGCTCAGTGAAATAAGCACTTCCTTGTAAATAGGATCTCAAGTCCGCATCTTGTACAGCAATTAACCACTAAGAAGAATATATGTAGTGTGTTAGTTATTGAAACCGTCCTACTGATTTGGTTTGAAACTGTCTCATTGCTGTTTATCAATAAAATTATGAAAAAAAAAAGAAATAAGTGCTTCTCTGGCAAGCACAAGGGCCTGAGTTCAATCCCTGGTTCCTCAAAAAAAAAAAAAAAAAAAAAAAAAAAAAAAAAAAACATAAAAAGCCACTACATTTTAACAATGTAATTTTTATGCTGATGAAATTTCCATAACAAATAATTGCTGTTTTATATAATGCTCTGTATTACTATCTAATAATAGAACTAATATAATTTAATATTCTGTGATAATTCTAATTGAGCTATGTAATGTTTGTCAATGATGATGGCAAATGAACATTTGTTATTCCATTGAAATTACTTGTGCATTTAAGTGAGACTTAGTCACGTTGGTAATAGAACATGAAATGCAGATGACAGCTGCTTGCGGTGTCAAACTCAAATTTCGCTGGTACACTAATCTCAGTAGATGCTTACTTTAATTTTAAGATACTTTTCAATCAGTTCATCAGTCAGAAAAGTGGCTTTGTAGTAAGGACAGTTTATTCTAGGTGTTATATCCACATAGCCTTTTGATGATCAAGTTAATTTCTGTTTTGGAAACTAGATCAAAATGTCAGTTATAAACATAATTTATTTGTCAGAAGACTACAGTAAACTCAATGGTGGCACTAGCAGTTATAATATGAGTACATCTGGAAGACTGCTTTTAAAAACAAAATTGCCTATGAGGCGGGTGGCACTCCTCGTAATGGTCCCTTGTTGAGGACCTCACCAGACAGTCTATGTGGTGACCCTGTTATTTGGTGAGAGAATGTGGACAAGGTAAATTAATATGTCTCCAAAACAAATGGGCCCAGCTCTCACGGGGCATTCACTGCACTTGTGAGATGTGGAGAAGTCTTATCTGATTACTTATGGCCGCTTGAAACCCTTGCCACTAAGCACAACCTGTACTTGACACTACCTCTGCTCTGAATTTAGTAAGAGTGATCTAATGACTTGGCCTCGTTCAGCAGCAGTTTACTTCTGCCCCTCCTGAGACCAGCAGTGGTGAGGGTGAAAGCAGCAGGGTGGGCCTGCTCTGTAGGCGCAGGCGCAGTAGTACCCAGACAGCCCCTGTGAGTGGCCACAGCACATCCCACACACTCCAGAGAGGTTCCACAAGCAGTGCTGCCATTTTTTCCTGTGATTCATCCTTAATTAAAAAACATTCAATTCTTCAAGTTCAAATATCAGGCAAATGGGTATATTATGAAAAGATGGAAGGGCAGCATAATGTCTCATTTGTGTATCAACTTTGTTGAGGAACTTGGCAAACTTTTAAAAGCAGAAAAGTTTTACAAGCTTTCTCAGTAAATGTAAATAGAGCTAGTGTATATATTATGAAGTCCTCACTATGCTTTATTTATGAAAGATTTTTGATAAATTTAAAAATAATAAAAAGTAGGAGGCCGGGGAGATAGTTCAGTGGAATAAGTGCTTGCTTGGCAAGCACAAGGTCCTGAGTTCAATCCCTGGTACCACCAAAAATAAAATAAAATAAAAATAATAAAAAGTACAAAGAATATTTTAACCTCTTAATTCCATCTTTAAGAATTATCAGGGATTATGCCATTAGCATACTTAATTTTTATTTATTTAGATAAAATAAAACATTACAGAGTTGGGTTCCCTATCATCTCTTATTCTGATTTTCTTTTCTGAATTTTGTCCCACAAAAATTATTTCACAAATTTAAGGTGCAACTTTCCAGCCCATTCTTGTGTTTTTGCAGTTATTATATGTGTGTTCATGGATAATGTATTGTTCTTGTCTATCTTAAATATTTTCATAAGTTATATAATTTGTTTTGTTATACAGCATACTCTTTTTAGTTAATATTAGTTTAATTTAATATTTTCATAGATATTTGATTCAATCATATTGAGAAGCTTGAGAACATTCTCAGTTTTTTTAGTACATTTGACTTTTGGTCTCCATTTTTATCCTTTTAAAACTTGGACCGATCACTGACTCATCGGAGGGCAGGAAGAGCAGCCTGCGCTTCTTTTCCCCTGAGGCGCTAAGAGTGAGCTGCTGCCGTGGCAGCTCATGTCTACTGAGTATTTTGGGGTGCCGCTTGATCAACGTTCTCCAGCATGAGTCCAGTGTAGCCGCCCGAATCCAGAAACTGGCTGGCACTCAGGGCCATGCAGGTCTCACCACTTCTACCAGGGATGCCCCACCTGGTAAAAAAGGGCCCACTCAAATCTTGTATTGAAATTAGCT
>NW_004524690.1:6555252-6589865 GCF_000260255.1 Octodon degus
TCTCTCTCTCTCTCTCTCTCTCTCTCTCTCTCTCTCTCTCTCTCTCTCCCCCTCCTTCCCTCCCTCCCTCCCTCCCTCCCTTACTTCTGTGGTTTTCACACTTTGGAAAATTCTAAACTAATTATTTTGTGAAATGTTTCTTCTTGTGACTTTTGCCAATTTTTTTTAATGATTACATTCATGACATCTTTGTCAAGACTGTCGTGCATGCTATCAGCTGCACAAAACTGTGATTTGTACCATTAGTGATGCTGTTCACTTGATGATGTAACTAAATCTGTGTCTTATAGCAATCTGTACTGTAAAGTTACTGTTTTCTTCCTTTGCAATGAGCATTTTGTGAGGAAGTACTTTGAACTGTGTAAATATTTTTCCTTACCAACTTTCAATTTGTTCTATTTGTAAACATCTGTACGAATCAGAGTTTCCTGTGTCATTCAGTAGGTTTCCACAGATTATCTTCTGTTGCAAAATTTGTTTATGTCATTGTGCCAATTTCCCTAATTTGGTCCATGACAGCTTCTCTAGCTGATGTCTACGCACTTCTCACATGTTGTCTTCATTCCTGAAGTGTTTCTTCACTTCCTCGACCCAACCACAGATTCCAAGCTCCCCTTGCGTTTTCCTTGTCCTAGCCCTGGGATCAGCCCTTCCTCCAAGGAGCCTCAGGATCCTAAGAGGAGAATGGTATTCAGAACCCAGGATGTGGGCATATGTTGCAACTGAAATGTAACTCTGCGGGCCATCTCAGTGAAGAGAGCTAAGGGTGTATGTGTGTGCTTAAATATATATATATATATTTGCATTCATTTTATTTCTGTATCTATAATGTGATATAATGATATATAGATCCATCTCTATCTATAATCTATAAATTCATGATATTCTTAAATCCAAACCAACATTACAGTATTCTTTCTAGTTTTCTCTTTCCATGTTTATAATTTCTTTTATAACAATGAGAAACATGACCTCCATCATCCACTATGGATTTACTTACTTGGACAAAACTTTGGGTTGTTTGTTTGGTTTTTGAGACAGTATCTTGCCAGGCTAGGAATCTCAGCCTATCAAAGGCTGGCCTTCAATTCACAAAGATGCTTCTGCTTCAGCCTCCTGAATGCTGGAATTATAGGTATGCAGTGCCACTCCCAGTACAAACCTCAGGATGCTGAGATCCACCTGTTTGTTCCCACCACATGACATTGAGTGCTCTGTATCTCATTTGAAACAGGTGAACAAGATTTAGATTCACAGCACAGGGGTTCAACTTTTGCCTCTATAATGTAAATATTTCTCGAATTCTTATTCTTTTTTTTTGGCTGGCTCAGCCCACCTTGAGGGTGGGGCTGGTGCAGCACATGGTGTCGGGGATTGAACTGTGGTCCCCTGTGCCTGCCTAAGCTTGCCTAAGCAGGCACTTTGGACTGCTGAGTTATTTTGCTAGCCTTATCCAATTCTTACTTTTTTGATAAAATATTCCTTCTTATACTTCATAGTGTTAAGAATTGTAAAATTTTATTAAACTGTTGTATTCCAGATTTCATAGGGGAATAGTGAAACGTAGGACGATTAAGAAACTTTGCTACAGTCTTTTAAATTGTCTAGTACTACACTTTGTGATTCTGAAAGTTTGGTTTTGCCTAAATCAGCTTATCAATTATTTTTTCCACAACAAATTAGAGTTGTATGAAGTAGGTTACTATTTCATCTGAATTTTTCAAGCATATAAAAGAGCTCTAAATATATTTAATATTAGAACTAGTAGTTTTTATTTCCTGATAGAATATTGATATAGGGTTGATATACAACCACTAAATAATCCAACAGAAAGGAAATATTATAGCTCACAACCTACTACCAAGTCTGTGTTCTCTAAAATCAAAGAATGAACTCAGGGAACAACAGAGGTTAAGAGCAAGAAGTTTTTATTGAGGAAAGAAAGATATATTTATTGGCAAAAGAAAGCTTTTGTCTATAAGAGATAAAAGAGGGTGCCTAGCAGGTTGCTGAGGACTCCAGTTCTCAAGGGAGTTTTATAGAGCAAACCCATGAAGTGAGGTAGGTCTAAGGTGGGAAAAACTATAATCAACTAATAAAATTACAAATATAGTTGTTCAAGTAATGTTGATTCAATGGGAAATCACACAGTGGGTATGAGATGGGACAGCACATAATTAACTAGTAAGTTTACAAGTATAGTCACTTAGGTAACACTGACCCAATGGGGAATCACAAGGCAAGTATGAAATAGGACAAAACCAGTGAGCCAATAAGATGACAAGCACAATCACTTAGGTAAAATAGATTAAATGTGGATAAAATGGGGAAGCAAGTCACATAACAAGTGTGCCTGGGACAAGTAGGGGCTTCTCCTGGATGGGAATTTTCAGTCTCCCCCTCTCCAAGGTGACCCATAACTTACTTAAGAATATCAATCACTGCCCTTCATCTCTAGGGGAAATATGTAGGTGTGGCCATTTTATCTTTTGTCTTGAGGTCAGGCCTTTAACTGCACCTCTACCCATAGTTGTATTGTACCAGTACTGGCTCTTTCTGAGGGTCTAACTCTATCTGACTGCCTGTAATATTTCTGTTTTATTCTGTTCTGTTTTGTTTTGAGACTGGGTCTCACTATGCGTAGGCCGGCCTTGACCTAACTGTGTAGCCCAGGGGTGATCCTCTTGCCTCAGCCTCCTGAGTGCTGGGACTACAGGTATGTGCCATCAGGCTCAGTTTTTTTGTTTGTTTCTGTTGCTATAATATTTCTAACTAACTTAGCTGTCAATAATATCATATTTCACTGAAAAAAACCTTCTCTTTGTGATGAAACTGCTCTTATTTCATTCTGCCTCACTCATACAGACAGTAAAGCATATTTTGTCAGGAGATATACTTTCTCATCACATATATAGGTCAATTCACTTAATGGCCTGAAAATGTCTGTGGCATTTTTGACTGTGAAGTTCATCGGTAATGATGGAATTAAAATCTGGGCTACAGAGTTTAAAAAAAATCTGTAAATCACATTTCAGAATCTTCAGTTTCTCTTGAGAGATAATCCACTTTCACCTGTTGAACAGCTGCAGATTCAAGAATCTGGAGCAAATACAAGAGCATTGTGCAAGAGCAAGCTAGTCACAGCTATTCTTAGCAAGCCCAGACTTAAATGCTTCTGGGTTTTCAGCTTCATAAGGTCTTTTTTTAAACCTGACATCACAAGATTATCACTAGTTGGAGAGGAAATCTATAGAGGTCTGAAGAGGTGATTAAGTCACTCTTTGGATATAGCAAATTTGGGACAGTTTTCTAAGGCTTTTGTTTTGATCACAGAGGGGAACCAGAAGCTCAAGACTTGGGAAGTCTTGGGTGGGAGAGGGGCCTCCCTTCCACAGTCAAAGCCTTGATCCAAATGCAGCCACCCTTGCATCTAGTCCTCTGTAAGTTGTCTCTTGTGGTAATTTTAATCCGATTCTATCTACATGAAAGGATGAACCCCAGCACTCATTAAGGGCCACCTAGCTTTTGCTCTTAAATAGCTGATTGCTACTTTTAAGATAAATTATCTAACAGTGCATGGGAATCCTGACAGAAGGGAGTTGGTCCCATTCTGCGAAGTTTAATATGCTGAAGAGCTAGGCATAGGAAATAGCAAAGTAGACTGAGAAGGAGCAGGTGTTAGGGAAAGGGATATTTTTTAGGATGAATACAGGACTTGAGCATGTTTGATGACTAAGGGTTCTGATGAAGAGACTGAGTGGAAAAAAATAAGTTAAAAAGAGAAGTCAACGAATGGAGTGTTAGGCATGACTTAGACCATGAAGAAGACAGGACAGCAGACACTTGAACACATGAAGTTTTCACCATTTGGTAGCAGCGACGGATACAAGGCTTAGGATACAACGGTGTTCTATCTGTGAAATTTCTTTAGGGTGAGTAGGTGTTTACCAGATTGAACATATTGCGATGACTCTTGTAGGTCAAGAGTCTTCAGTTCAGTTCGGAGTACCGGAGTCTCCTTGTCTCTGATGTCAAATATTTTTCTGGTTTTTAGGCACAGATGGAATTGCTCTGCTGCAGGGAACTTTGCTACACATAGCAGTACCGACACATTTGCTCTGCTGTATAAAGATATCATTAATGTGCACTGCCAGTGGAACTAATTCATTTTAAAGAACAAAGTTATGTTCTTTGCTCTGTTATGAGACATAGCCTGAATCAGAGGTGGCACTTATGATTAGGGAACAGCAGGTTCTAAGCTGGACCCAAAGCTTGGCCCCACCAACAGCATACCCGCACGAAAGAGAAGAGCCAGCCAAGTTGACACTGCTGAAGACTACACCAAGTGCAGATCTCTGAATGTTTGAGCTGATAGCAGTCTCAGAGATATCCAGTCTGTCTCATGCTGTAGACAAGAACTAGTGGCTGGGCTGCCATTAGAGTCCAACCCCTATCAAGAGCTCTTTCCATGACAATCATAATGAGAATGACTTGACATCATTGCTTAACTTTTATTTTCTGACACTACTTTTGCTAACACTCATGGAAGAAATAATTTTTACTTTAAGCTAATGGTGATACAATTGAGACATACTTTTAGAGAGGAATTGTAATGGTTTTCTTTATTTTTGGTACAGGATCTACAGGGTCTCACTACACAGATTGGACTTGTAGTGATCCTCCTATTTCCAAGTGCTGGGATTACAGGTGTGGGCCACCACACCCAGTCTCAATTTCTGTATCAGAGAACCCCGGGGGAGGGGCTGGCACACATGTCGGGGATGGAACCCCAGTCCTTGCATCTGCCTAAGCAAGCACTTTAATCCACTGAGCTATCTGGCCAGTCCTTTTGAAAGCAAAGGTGCTAAAATAGAATAACAACACATGCATACCAATATTTATGGCTGCATTATTTATGATAGCCAAAGAGTGGGAACAACTTGTAGATCCATTGAAAGATGACTGGATAAATGAAATATGATATATCCATCCAATGGAATATCATTCAGTCTTAAAGTGTAACAAAATTCTGTTACTTGCTGCACCATGAATGAATCATGAAAATACTAAGCCAAATGAAAGGAACAGGATGCACAAAACGACAAATTCTGGAATATGCATGAGCACAGTCATAAAGTGTGATGGTGGTTAGGGGAGTGGAGGAATTATTATTTGATAGGTGTAGAGTTTCTGTTTAGGGAAGACAAAAAGTTCTAGAAATAGGTATTTAGGATTGTTGTACAGCATGATGAATATATTTAATGCCCTTGAATTATATTCTTGAAAATGTTAAAATTTATGGTACATAATTATCACAATGAAAGAACACTAAAAAAAAGATCAGGAAAATAGAACTCTTTATTGACTTGGGATCAAAGACAAGAAGTCGGGACAGGGAAGGATGGAAGGTTTGCAGCATGAAGCGGTGATCCTGAAGGGTGATGTTTGAGAGCTTTGGGAACCTGGCAGCAGTGGGAGCCCAAGACACAAGAAGAGTATCTGTAGCTTGACTGTGCAACACTAGTGGGAATGGTGGAACTGAGACGTGACATTAGCTGGGTCCTCTGTGCTTGAGAGAAACACAGATATGTGCACAGCTTGCTACAAATACACATGCTAGGTAACACACATGTGCTTGTGCACACCAACTTGTGTGTCACAGTAGGAGGTAGAATGGGAATCTGAGGTAGTTTTTAAACTTAAAATATAATCTTGCTCTTGGTGGGGGCGGAAATAGATAACTTGCATATACTTCTCCCCTAGACAAATAATACAAAAGGAATAAGCTTTATCCTCATATGAATATTGTAAGCAGCTGAGTTAGATAGAATATTATAGGCAGTCAGACAGGGCTAGGCCTGTAACGAGATAACATGGAAGATATGATACCTTACAACTGTAAGAGGGATGGATGCTCCCGCCGTGGGCTAGACCTAAGACTGATCATCACCTTGAGGAAGCCAGAAAAAGTCGCTAATCCGGCTACTACCGGCTACCGGATAAATTCCTGTTTTATATTCATACTTGCTATGTGACTCGCTTCCTCTTTTAGCTTGGGATTTGATCAATTTTACCTGAGCAATGTGCCTGTAATCTCATTGGTTGACCATAGTTTTGTTCCACCTCATGCCCACCGAAGTGAGTTCTCATGTTCTCCACCTTAGACCTGCCTTACTGCATGGTTTCACTCAGTAAAAGTCCCTGGAAGAGATAGCTTAGCAGGGCAACCCACTCGGGTCTCTCTTCTCTTCCTCTGCAGCACAAAAGCTTTCTTTCCCCAAGTAAATTCCACCCTTAACCTCCATTTGTTCCTAATATTCATTGGTTTTAGAGAACATGAAGTTGTCCCGGGTAACTTTCAGGTCTGAAGTTTCATTCCCTTATGTCATAATCATTTTGCATTCTTTTAAAAATCTTTATTTATTGACCATTTTGCTTTCTACATAATCTTAGATTAGAATCTATTTATCCAAGATACTTATGGAGATAGAAATTAGGTATCAAAATTGTACTTTTTATAAATAAAGGACATGGAACTGTACTTTGGTTTCTCATAAATGCCTTATTCCTAGAGGAAAGAAAATATGTTTTAGGACATTTTCTTTAAATAGACAATATTCTCGGGTACTTGAAAAGTTAACGTTAATTTTCTGACTTTGTTAATCAAGCAATCAAATGAATGATAATATTTCTAAAAAGTCTGAAGGAGAGCAGGAGTTTATCCTGCAGCCAGCAGGTAGCGTCTCTCTCATAGTTGCAAGGTACCTTGTCATCTGTGCTGTCTCCTTGAGGGCCTGGCCCTGTCTAACTGCCTACAATATTTCTGTCTAATTTACCTGCCTACAACATTCCCCCCTCTGAAGAAGTAACCTGAACTGTCATCAGGGAATCATGGGCCAGTGAAGTGACTGCATCACACAGGTACTTCATTTTGAAATAAACTACGTGAAGCATTCTGGCCAGCTTTAAAAAGCTAAGTTGTTCCAGGCATGGTGTGGTGCATTCCGGTCATACCAGCCCTCGGGAGGCTGAGGCAGGAGGAGTGCCACTACTCTGAGACCAGCCTGGACCACATAATGAGTTCAAGGCTTGAACTACATAGTCAGACCCTGTCACAAAAAGTAAAATTGACAAAAAGTTAATTTGTATAAGTAGACTGAAGACTATTTTGCTGTTTATATTTTTTTCCAAAAGACTTTTATGACTCAAGGTTTCTAAATTTGTGTGTGTTCAAGATAAATATTGAATGCTTTCCCCAGTGGATGGAGCCCTGAGAGCACGATTATGGCGTAACCACGTAGGTCAGGCAAACAGCTTGTTTATTTGAATTGTATCAAATCCTGAGAGGCCCTCATTCTACATTCAGTCTTCTTTTTTATACTAAGGTACAGATGACACAGCAGAAATAAAAAACTCCTCAGGTCATGTTATCATTATGAAGAGTAAGAGTTGCAAGTTGCAGTTTTTCTTAGGAATGAAATCAGACCTGTTCAGAGACACCCTGATAAATATTTGTAAATAAAGCTATTAATAGAGACACCCAGTACTCTGCTCTGCTTACTTTGGAATATGCCCAAGTTGGGAAATTAGGAGAGCTCTTTGTAGGGATGAAGAGAAAGCTAGTGGGGCACAGTAACTGTTACGCTTTGCCTGACTCTGCTTACACAGGTACAAAAATACGTGAGAACCAGCCTCGTTCCCATTCAATCAGTCACCCTAATGGTGGAGTGTAACAATTTTCTTCATATGTTTGCATGAATAAACAGCTTAATTAATCATGAAGTCTAAGTTCACAGAAGCTCAGTTCCTAATCATGGCTATTTTCATCGATTGTCATTATCTTACAAGGGCTTATACATAAATCTGAATACAGTGGTTAAATCTATTTTCTAAGGAGGGTCAGTGAGTTAGCTCAGCAGACTATGGGCCTTCTTAGGCAAGCACAGAGATGGGGGTTTGATCCCCAGCACCACAGGCCCCACCAGCCCCACCCCCTGGTGTGCTGAGCATGGTGGCACATGCCTGTAATCCCAGTGCTTGGGAGGCTGAGACTGGGAGGATCACTATGAGTCTGAGCTGCATAGTGAGACCTTGTATCAAATACATTAAAAAATTCCTATTTTCTAAGGAAAAAAGTTTTAATTCCTTTCCATTTCAATACTGCCATTTTCATTTTAAAACAACTTACATATAGCAAATGAATATTTTTATTTACTATCTCCATAGTTAATTTATCTACTATGTTTAAGTTTGTAGATTGAATCGTCAAAAAAGGAGCATGCTTCACAAACCTTTGTGATATAGTCTAAGATACCTAAATTAGAGATTAGAGCTATTTCATTTTTACTATAAAATGTTTCATTTCTAAATCTGGAATTGGAGAGTCAATTATATACTCTGCTACATCTGAATTATAATTTTAAGAAAATACCATCTAATGTCTAATGCACATTGTACGTTTGTGGCTAATATAATGTCTAATATATAGACTTCTCTTGCATCATTTACTCTCAGTTCATCCTCTCTCAGTAGTGTGCAAGGGAAACCTCTAGAGACTAAGTGCTTAAATAGCTTCTGAGGATAAGTCCACCTTTATCCTCTCGTCCAGAAGTGTCTGGTGCTTTTAATTTTCTTAATCTTTTAAGATTCTGCAGAGTAAATTGGGTTGGTTTTTAGTTTTCTCCTTTGCTACTTTGGGTGTTAATTTTCTTTGGTTTTCAAAGTCAGTTACCATTCATCTGAGTTTCAGCTTCCAAACTGTTAAGTTTCCTGGAAAAAACTTTTGAAAATAACCACTGAATAAAAATCATTGTATTTTGCATACATTCGTATCGTTGATCTTAATAGTTTATTTTTTTCATATTTTTAATAAATTTATGTTTTGGTGGAGGGTTGAAATCTTAAATGCTTAAAAGGAGCCCGGTAGATACTCTGGCTCCTCTCACTGGGTGAGAGCTCTGGGGCATTGGGGGTCAGAAATTTTTAGCTAAGTTTGGAAGAACTGTGGAGTAATAAAGCTGGTGTCCCAATGGGAGGAGGACCCTTGTTCCAGGCCAGTTGGCAGCACATGTGTGTGTGATAAGGTAGGGAAGAGAGGGCTCCAGAAGGCCCTCATCCCTGAGCCCTGCTGCCTCCCCAGGCTTTGAACTTCTAAAGGGCAGTTTTGAAAGTTCCCATGCATCCCTGGTGAGCAACAGAGAAAACAGGTAGGAGTTGTAAGTCATGGGACCACCTTTGATGGGAAGAGGGTAACTCCAAGCAGAGCCCCCCACCAGGACATCTGGGCCAGAGGGCAGAGGGCACACAGCTCGTGCTGTGATGCAGAGGAGTTGTCTCTCCTTGAAGGGCTGAGCTAAGAGTTCTGAGGTGGACAAGGGGGCATTGTTGCCTGGCTCCAACTATGCTGAGAAGACAGACTTTAAGTAGAGCTATGGATTTTAGCAGTAGACATAAGCAGGACCCTAGGAAACCAGGAAGCAGCTCCTGTTTCCTTTAGAAGGTCCCCAAATGGTCACCTTGGGGAGGAGGCAGCATTGGTAAATCATTGAGCATGTAGAGAAAGCCTGATAGACTTTGGGCTGAATGTTTATCTGAAAGAGGCATTTCAATGGGAAAAGCCTATGTCAAACCAAAATACAACTTTAGTTGGAAAGAGAGTGAATTATCATTAATTAGCAAATTAATTTTTTTCCTATCAGCAAATCTTTTGGAGCCATGAGAAATAGGGAATTATGAAAACTAAAGGAGCTGGGAGTGGTGGCACTTGCTACAAATGTAAACATTTTGGAACCCTGAGATGTAAGGCTTTCAAATTGAAGCCCAGCCCAGCCAGGGAAACCTTGTTTCAAAATAAAAAATAAAAAAGTGGCTGGGGTCTGAGCTCAGTGTGAAGTGTTTACGTTCAATCCCCAGAACCTCAAGCGAAAAAACCAAAGAAATATTTCTTTTTTTTTTTTAAAAGAAATATTTCTTAAAATATATTTTTTTTCTTAAAATATTGAGCTGGCAATGTGCATGCCAAGATATGACTGAGCCCTCTCACGGAAATAATGACTTTAACTGAATTCATTGAGCACTACTTCATTACATATTTTAAAAATGTTTCATGTATTTATTACATGTTTTTGCATACAGTTGCTTGGATAAGAGCCTAGAGAAATCCTGTGAATTTCTCCCTGACATGCATTATAGTAGTTAAAATATGCCAGAATACAAGATTATATTTGGTATCGTATATCTACAATTGTAAAAATCAATTTCTCACAGAACAACAATGGAATCCCTCTGATATCTTGATGTTTACACGTTGGTTGGTCACCCTACTAATGTCAATTGTGGCATATGACATACACAAATTATTGCTTTAAATGTCATTATTGCTATCACCAAAGATAAAAGCAGTTGCAACACATAGTTAAACACGCTTTCGTTAGAGAGCAGACATTTGCCTTCCATTTCTTTTCCTTGGGACACAGCATGATAAATGAATGTCTAAAAGCCGTGGCTGTAGAGTCGGCGTCCACAGCTTGCCATTCCCCCGTCAGGAGCCACTCACACCTTTCTCATGTAAACGTGCATGCATGCGTGCGTGCGTGTGTGCCTGCGTGCGTGCGTGCGTGCGAGCTCGCTCCTGCAGAGGATCTAAGCTTTGGGGTACAGGGTGACCGTGTCGTAGCCCTCTGGGGGCCTTGTTCGGGCTCTGGCGTGAGTCTCACAGTACAGCTCGCCCTCCACGAAGAAGTAGCCCTTCTGCTTGAGGTTGAGGTTGCAGTCGGCGCACACGAAGCACTCGGGATGCCGGTACTTATCCCGCGCCTTCACCACGGCGCCCCTGTTGGGATCAACAACAAGGAGGCCGAGTGAGAGACAGCGTAAGGGACACACAAGGGGCGCACACTATCGGAGGACACAGCCGCGGCTGCGAGGCTTCTCACTGAAGAGGGGCTGCCAGGGGGAGTGGAAGAGGAGCTAAGGAGCTCCCCGTGTTTCTCTGACCTTGTTGTGTGACTGTGTCATAGCTTTTCAAACAAATGACGAATATAACAAGAGTAGGGTCCTTTGCCCAGTTTGTTTGGAAGAGAGATTAGCGAAGGGAGTCAGACTTTGACCCAGCGGGGGTTCCACAGCTCAAGGCCCCTTTGCTGAGTTTCTTTTTTGGTGGTCCAGCCCCTCCGTTCTCAGGGGCTGGATGGACTTTGGAAACAGTGTACTCCGACTCAGGAACAACAACTGCTTTTGGAGACACTGAGAACTGTTGTATCTTTTGAGGGTTTCTCTGCTGCCGTGCCCCCTGCCCTGCTTTTCCCTCCTGCCCCACATTTCGCCCTTGGTTCTAACCAGGGTCCTCCCCCACTTCCTCCTTGCACTGTGGCCTGGATAACTGGGCAGACGTTACCTCAGTTTCTTAGCTGGAGGTAGAGGAACAGAAGAAAGGGTGGAGAAGTGGCCACGCAGGACAGGCCCAGCAGTGAGATTAAAATCATCTGGTTCAGCGAAGATTAGAATAACAAGTGAGGCTATTTAAACAGCAAGTCCAAGGGAGTGGAAGTAGAGGTGGACTGTAGAAAGTATTTTATTTGTGTGATCCAAGAAATTGGACGAAAATAATGTTTTGATTTATTATTTGATGACTCCTGTTTGCTTCCCTGTGTTTATATAAAAAAGGAAGTATTTGAAGATTGTACACACACAAAGGGAGGGCTTTGGGGGGTACTTTTTAAAGTGAAATCATGATTCCTGGAAAGTTTTAAATACACATTTGGGCAAGTGTCCTCCACCTCCAAGGGTGTATCTAAGAGTAAAGTTAAGATTGCTGATTTCCATTATATGTCAGTTTGGATTTACAGCTAAGGAATGTTGGTTAAAACATGCTAAAAGTGAAGATTGTGTTTCACAGAGAGCACATTGGCCAAGCATTGGCCGTGACTCATCCACATGGCTGACACTGACAAAGATTCTACAATCTGAGGTACAGGATCTCAGGGTAAATCCTGAGGGCATTTCACTGACCTTCCCAGACCAAAAAGCTACAACTCTTATTGCACAGGTCCTGCTTTACCTTGGTCTTAACCATCCAGTAGAAAAGTATGAAGACGAAATATAGGAAGTAAAGTCATGCTATTATGTTGAGCTGTGGGGGACTCAGGTCAATAATTTATGACATTACCAGTTAAACAGAAGACCCAGTGCTATTATGGTCTACTGGACTCTTTTGGAATATTTTGCTGAGTTTACACACCTATAATATTCAATAACGGAACTTAGAAAAAATAGGGTATACAGATGAATGTCCATTTTGTATCTGTGTATTCAAAGTGGTTAGGATAGATATATAGTTGCATTCTCTTAATGAATAGAATGACTTGTTCTAATGGTGTTTGTAAATAGGATCTCAAGTCCGCATCTTGTACAGCAATTAACCACTAAGAAGAATATATGCAGTGTGTTATTTGTTGAAATTGTACTCCCGATTTGATTTGAAACTGTCTCATTGCTGTTTATCAATAAAATTAAAAAAAAGATTGTGTTTCAAACTGATGAATAGAAATCTAAGTTTTTCATAATTGCCTTTTCTATATAAGTCTTAAAGTAGAGGAAATGCCTTCTAAAGTGAATTCTTGGTTTAAAAATGAGACATACACAATGCCGCTTCCACATTTGTCACAGAGTGGCATCCTTGGAGCGCCGCCACCGGCTCCACCATGGAGTTTGGTTACAGGAGCCTTCACACTGCGAGTCCCCGCTGGACGGTCATCTGAAAAACAAAATTTCCATTTGTGGTGAGGGGACAGCTGGCTCCTGTCTGCACCAGGCTTCTGTTCTCAAGTGTGCACTTTATTTTTTAAATTGTTCGTATTTTTTTTTTTTTTTTTTTTTTTTTTTTGTATTTTAGGGACAAAATGTGTGCTTTAACCTAAGGAATTCTGAAGTTGCATCTGCACTATCATTTTCCAAGGAGTGGGACCAATGAGAGCAGCAGAGACTCGGTTCTGCAAAAGAGGCTTTTGAAATAGACTTGCTTAGAACAGTCTTGCTATTGTTGGAGGAACTTGTAGTAAAACGCTCAGAGCAGCAGAGGTTATCTCTCATTTTCATTCTGATTGTGGAAGATATACACAAGGCTTTCCTTTTTTCTTTTTTGGTGGAACTAGGAATTGAACCCAGCACCTTGGGCATGTGAGAGAAGTACTCTACTACTAAGCTGCTTCCCAGCCCCTCCTTATAAAATTTTATTTTGAGACAAGGTCTTGCTGTGTTGCTCGGGTTGGCTTTGAACTTGTGATCCTCCTGCTTTAACCTTCACACAGCTGGAGTTACACATGTGTATGCTATCACACTGGCTAAACTTTACCATTTTAACGACTTTTAAGTGTGTAATTCCATGGCATTAAGTAATTCACAGTATTACACAACCATTATCAATATCCACTTTCAGAACTATTTCATTATCCCAGATAGAAACACTGTACCTAATAAATAATAACTCTCCATTCCATCCTCACAGCCTCTGGTGACTTCTATTTCACTGTCACTATGAATTTGTCTATTGTAGATTTCTTTTCTTAATTAAATTAGATTTTATTCTTAAGTTCATATGAAAATTAAAAGGGAAAAAAGAACATAGAAGACTGAGTAGTAAAGAACTGAATTTATGCATATCTGTACATAGACATAGATTCTTCTATGAGTAAACCAAACAATATTTGGCCTGTTTTGTCTGATTGCTTTCACTTAGCATGTTTTCAAGGTACATCTGTGGCACAGCATGTATCAGAATTTCATTCCTTTTTAAGGCTGAATGAGAGTGGTACATGTCACATTTTGTTTCATTTCTTCTCTTACCTGTCAATAGATATTTCAACTTTTTTCTAACTTTGGACTCTGTGAATAGTGTGAACACTGGTGTACACGTATGTGTTTGAGTTCCTAGTTTTGGGCATAGGGAGTGGGAATTGCTCGCTCATGTGTGAATTCTCTGTGTATCTTCTTTGAGTGACTAGCAGTTTGTTTTCTGCAGTGGTTGTATCATTCATTTTACATTTCCATCAGCCGTGCTCAGAGGTTCCCCTTTTCATATCCTCATCAATACTTGTTTCCTCTTGTTGTTATGCACATGCTTATGAGATATTTTGCATTTTTCTGTTATTTTTAAAGGTCAATATATATATATATCTGTAAGGGTGAAAAGGTAGGTGTAAGCGTTTAAGCCCAAGAAACAGCAGGAACGGGCCAGAGGCCCAGCTCTGCTTCTTAGGGTCCACGTGGCCTTGTACAAACCCGTTTTCCCTGTATATCAGATTCTCATGTGTTGGTCTTCACTGTGACTTTGTGAAATTAAATGATAACGTACATGAGATTCTTTACATAGAGTTCTGCACACAGTAAAGGTTCATTATGGTATTTTTTAACTTTGATGTTGATGATACCCTGAAGTGCTGGGGGAGACTGAGAAAGTGTGTAATATATGTTTAAGAGTGGTTCTTAGGATTCACGGAATTTGTCTTTGTTGCCTTTTAATGACTGCTTGCATTTTGTGACTACTTGAACACGTCCCGGAGGCTCTTTTCCTAATCAAGGCACCATCCCTGATTCCTGATTAAAAACAATATTTAGACTTTGATCCCCAGCACGTCTGCCACCCTCCCTTTCCTCCATCCTTTCAGTGGCTTCTATCAATTACGTGCCAGCAGACGCATGCGCATGCTCACCCTCATTCACCAGTTCCTGGAGCACCCGGAAGGAGCCTGACTGGCGAGGCTGAGCAGGTTCATCCCGATTGTCATGGAGCATCCGGTACACATCTGATTGAGGGGGTGCTGAGGCCACAGGTTCACTGAGAGACAAGGATGGCAAGTGAAACACCCTCAGGAGCATGGAGAGGCCGCTGTCAGCACATTTACAGCAGTGCTGACTAGGGACTTACTTTCAAGTGAATATTTAAATAAAATGTGAATTCACATGGGATGCCTTAAAAATGTCATTGAGCCATAAATCTAGGGATCACATCAGCACTGTTGACTTGGGACAGAATACTTTTGAGTCCCAAGTCCCACAATGACTAAAAAGTGATTGTTGAAAAATGGTAATTAAAAAAAAGTAAGACTTGTGCCTTATAACACAAACATCTTATGAAAGACACTAACTGTTCTCAGGAAAAAATAATATACATGTGATAGTGCAGGAGTAAACCCAGTTTGATTATTAGGCATGAAAATTTTATTTATTTGTTTCTTGACAATGTTATTAGCTTTTAGATTCACCTTTGATATTAAACTAAGAGTAAATTGCTTAATTTTGTTTTTAAGATTATTTTAAGTCCTAGAACTAACTGATATATCATTTAACTTATAAATTGATAAACTTCAATTTGTCAGTCTTTGAAAATATGTGGAAACATTTATCAACAGACTCCTTCAAAAATGTATATATCAGGAAAAGAAAAATGTGTATAACTATGTTAATACAAAATTTATTGAGACATGATGAGATTAATACAAGTTACCTTTGTCCTCTACAATTACAAGATTGCTCAAAGTGGCAACTATTAGCTTCCAGACATTTATTATTATAGCAAACTGCAGGAATGTGCAAACTTTTTGTGGGCTCTATATGTATTAAGTTGATTATCTTATATTTCTAAAATAGCCACATTAAAATTCATTAAGAGCAACAATAGCAGCTTTACTTAACATGCTTCCTATAAATATATTTATAATGAATAAAATACTGTCATAATAGTACTTCTCAGGCACTTAATACTTTATTACTTTATGCCATTTAACTGTACTGTTTAGAAATAATAGTTACCTGCATATATTTTTAAGTGTTTATTTTTGAAAACAACCATTTTGTTTAGATGGAATTTTTTGAAAAGTGATCTAGGAATATTATTAACTCAATGTATTCATCCAGAGATATTTTTATAATATTGTTACATAGTGCTCTTAAGCATCCCAACAATTTATAAAAAGTGATATTGAAATACCAGTGGTACTGCAATATTGAAAGAAGTAATATGATTTTATTCTATAATAAATTTAATTGAAAAAACTTCATAAAAAAAAAGAAAAACTTTGTGGCACAAGTTCTTGAGGCAAAGATTCAGAATATAGAAGAGATAAGTAAAAATAAAGGTCAGAGGGAATTAAACATACACATTAATGACCTGAGGTATTTACGTATAAAACTATTCAAGACAAACATTTTAAATGGAAATATAATTACCTCTCCACACATTTCCTTTAGAAGATAGAAGTGGCATCATCTTATTAAGAAGTCCTCTGACCCTCCCAACCTTCTTCCATAATTTTGACCCCCAAATACATACATAGGATATACTAGATTATAAATCACTTTTAGGAAGTTCTAAATCAGATATTTATAAAACACACTTGCTTTTAAACTATATGCACATTTCATCCTTGTATTATTTCATTTTATTGCTATTTCCTACATTATTCTATATAGATAATTCTTCAAATCATGTTTATCATCACTTTAGATATTTGCAATAAACCTTCAGTATTTTTTCTTTAAAGCTTTTCCCATAACCTTTTTTCCATTAAGACTTTGATAAAGAGACACCATGAAAGCTGACATTGCCCATGTGTTTAGTTAACATGCCCACGGTTCAGAAAGACTCATATTACCTCATTGAGGGAGTTTCCCCTAGAGCTGTTGAAACCTGACCCTGAAGTGTTTCCATAATATTGTCATCTGAGTACAACTGCATAGGCGTATTAAACTGAGCATGTACAATCTTCACACCGGGAAGTTCCATTTCCAAAGGAATGTTAGGGGCCATCTTAGCAGCAACTTTCAAGTCACCTGGACAAATTGTACTAAGAGTACTGACAGAAGAAGGGGTGCTACGTCCACTGCCACCATCAATACCGGAGGGCGTGCTGCATCCACTGTGTTAGTGACCACGTGACACAGCGATGACACGAGGAACCAGAAGACACAGAGAACAAGTACAGAGAGGTTAAACGGAATTGAAGACAAAAAATGAGAGGTAAATTGTATGAACTAATATACTGCCTAGACTTTGTTTTAAAAAAGGGTGATGTTTAAATATTCATCATTGAAGAAAGTTTAATAAAATTAAAAGATGCAGGTACTATTGCATTTGTTGGCTCTATTGTACTAGGTAAGTTAAGGGTTACTTATATAAAAAATTGCACATGAAGTAGATAAAATACAGCTATCCTCACTTTTTAAAAAAATAGGCCAAATAACTTTATTGGTGACAATATCACTGATAAAATGACACTGGCTGGACATCATTTTATATTTTTGGAAGTACAATATTTAAAATGCTAATGAGTGATCCTTTACAAATGCTAAATTAATGTGTAGCATGGAGATCCAATCAAAGGTTTAGAGGAACATTTTAAAATAAGTACATTTCAAGAATGTAGTTGAGCTTTAACTGAATGTAATTGGCTACTTGTAGGTGATTAAGTAAAGATTATGTGTTAAGGCTATTTTGACAATATTTTATTACTGTGTTACTGCTTCAATATTTTTATTTTTATTTGGTATTTATTTATTTTTTTGTGGTATTGGGCATCAAACTCAGGGCCTTGCACTTGCTAGGCAGGCACTTATTCCACTGAGGTATCTCCCCGGCCCATATTTTTATTCTTTTATTTAAAAATAAAACTTCTGTAGCTTACAACAGGATCTGGACACAGCCAATAAATGCTTGTTACCTTGCAAGTAATAATTAGAGAACAAAAAAGGTAGTCTCAGACTGGCTGCTACCACCAGGCGAAGCTGTATTTCCTTTCCATATAGGGATTTCATGTACATTTGTGGAAGCACAAATATATTTCCATGCATATTTTTCATTTTCTTTAAAAATTTAGTTATAGGGTCTTATTAAAATATCAAAAAGGCCAGGCATGCAAATTTAAAAACTAGAGAGATTTCATATTCTTTATGAAACCGGGTAGGAAGCTAATCCCAAGTGCAGATGTTTATGTATATTTATTTGTATATGCTAAGGATTGAGCGCAAGGCCTCATGCATGCTAAGCACTTGCTCGATTGCTGAGCTACACCTCAGCCTGCTACATGCGTTTTAAGTGCAGCATGAGAGATACATTCTGCGAGGAAAACGGAATAGGCTCAGAGATTTTAAAAAGCAGTCATTTAAAGCAAAGCAAAAAGAAATCCTAATATTTCTGTCCCTCTCCATCATGCCTGCTAGTGTTGCTGTGCCCTGAAGGCGGAGCAGATTCACACGGTGTGCTTTCCGTAAGGTCAAGGTCGTTGTTCTCGCAGCTCCACCCCATTTCTGCATTTGCTCTCTAAGGCTCCTAATGGTAACCTCAGCTCCACATGGACAGCAACACTGAGAAAGATGAGGGGCAGCGGTGTGTCTTTGTGTTGTTACTTTATCCATGTTGCAGCCTCATTAGTTTGTGCAGTCTCTGTTTCTAAATGGATTTAAACATTTTAAAGAATCTTTTGTGCTATCTGTTTTGGTTACCTCCACAGCCTGAATAATGGACTTGCTCTTTTATTTTCTGGCTGTTGAGAATCTGTTTGAAACTTAATCTGTACACTGGTTAAATGACATGACAAGCTGCCAAGTGACCTTCTTTACCATTTATGGAGGCTCAACATTAACTTGGCTCCTGAAATTGACTCCATCTAATAAAAGCATAGAAGTTAATTGGCAGTTGTAGTGCAGTTTAGGCCAGAGAATGCTGATTAGGCCTAACTGTAATGAAGCCTATTAAATTGAATTTGGGCTCAAAATAGTGAACAAATTCAACCAACATTAGAACTACTCTGACCTCACTACCAGGCAGGTGCTGGATGCTAGCATCACTCTGGAACTTACAGATATGCCTTATTTTGTGATTGTACATACTAATCATTTTCTGATGTTAGTATTCTTGTCTACCAGCATGTCTGTGTATATAAATTGAAGGAAGCAAGAGCTGGGTATTCTGTTTCCTACTTCCTTTATCATGCTGTTTAGGGTCTCATGTCTTTTAGGCGATGGAAAACAAACCCTAAGAAAATAAGAATGAACTTTTATAAATTTCTGGGACAACTTAAAATGGTCTCTTGATCTATTTTAAATAACATAGCTTTCATGGACTCCAGCCACAGTGGCTATCATAATAGGTCACCATGACCTATTCCTGTGACTTGGAAATATAGGTATTAATGAGATTTCTTAAGGCAGACTCAGCAACTTGGAAAGACTACCGGTAAGGTACATAATTCACTCCATTACTTCATGCCAGCATCCTTCACAGAGAACTGACTTCTCTAAGGTGTTTACAGGCTTTTTGGGGTAAGCTTCTGGATGTGTAAGTTCTCCAAAAAGTCACAGGGGAATTGTATTTCAATACTTGGATCTTTAATGGCTTGTATATGTTTTTATTATAGCCTCAGTTTTACAGATTTACCCATAAAAAGAATGCTTCAGTTATGATCAAACAATGAAAAGAACTGGTGCTAGTAGTAAAACCTCAGGGAGATGAACATAGTAGAAATTTAGTATTTCACTTTATTTCTGATTAAAGAAGCTCTTCACTAACAGTGCTGTAGTAGCTTGGCATGCAGCCCTTCCAAATTCTGCCTAGAGTAAGTATCATTCTGAGAGGGTAAGAAGCTTGAAACAAGGAAATGGTATGAGGGAACAGAAAGAAAAGGAGTGGAGAAGCATCTTCATGATTCTTCGGCATTAGTGCACAAGCATCTTTTTATATTTAAAGTAAATCTGCCTATTTCTGATTACTTTTCTCCTCTCTTGTTTATTTCTTTATTTTGAGGTACCAGGGATTGAACTCAGGACCTTGCACTTGCCAGACAAGCACTTATTCTACTAAGCCGTCTCCCCGGCTCTCCTCTCTTATAAATTCAGCTTTTTAAAAGAGACCTTTAAATGATAAGTTTGCAAGTGACTTGTCCTTAGCACAATTTTAAGTTAAAATGGAGGCATAAAAGAATTATAGATACAGGTCTCTATCTCTCTGAATTTTTCTAAAAATGAAATATCTAAAACAAAGGCAGGGAATATATTTCTCTAATGTATGCCTTGGTTCAAGCATCCTGAAGTCATAGGTGGGAGTTAATGGATTTGCAGTCACATTAAATTCAAAAGAACACAAGGATACTAATAATTATATAATTATGTGATACTTCTTTGTGAAAGTCTTTTTTCTTTTGTCTTTTCGAGGCAGGGTTTTGCTATGCACTTCAGTGTGGCCTTGAACTCACAGCAATCCTGGCTCAGTCTACCAAGCGCTGGGACTGCAAATGTGTGCCATCCTGCCTGGCTGGGAAGGAATTTGGCTCAGCAGCAAAATAGCATTTTAGCATTTAATATGGTATCATTATGTTATTGAAGGTGTGATAGTGTGGGGAAGCACCTCAAACTAGAACAGCAAAAAGGGGGAAAGATGCAGAGGAAGACAGAATGGGACCAAAGACTGAACAAAAGGAAGAAGAAAGGAGGTACAGAGAGTGGCAAGGACGAGGGAGGGCTAATGCCTCCCCACCCCCACTCTTCTCACCATATACTGAGGAAATATTACTTGGTGCGTCTAGGACTTTGCCCCAGTGCACATTTACTAAGTATTTATTCCTCTATCCTGGCCTCGTTTCTGGGGTCGGGAATGTGGAACAAGTCTGACAGGGACCGTGTAGACAGTGTTTATCTCCCAGGGGTGGGGTAGGGGCGTCAGTCTCCGCTTAGCCACTTTCTCCTGTTCTTCCACGCCTGTGCTTCTTCTGGATCTGATATGACAAAAATTGTGATGGCCACTTACAAACCCCATCTGAAGACGTACAAATTAAAAAAAAATTAAACAATGGAGTTAAGTAAAACATGCTTGGAAAATTAGCCTACCCTTGGCTACCAGTTTGGAACTGGATGTGATTTATTATCCATTGTTCCTGACCTGTTAAGATCAGTCTGGCCTAGTCACCAACTTCTTTCTTCTAAGTTACCTAGTTGAGATTAAAGTAATGGCTTTGAAGTTTTCTGAAGTTGCTTCTGCCCAGTGTAGCAGTACGGCACATTACTGTAATTCCTTTCTCCATACTGAGGTTCAATTTCTAGAGATATATGAAAAAGATTATCTAGAAATCATCATTTTATCTGGTTGATAGACGAAAAATCAGACTTGGTTTATTAGTATTATAATTTTATACCTTTGTTCATTGGGGTACGCAGTACACTTGCCTCCCTCCTAACTCTTACTGTATGTTCATTTTCAATCAAGTAAAAAAAGCTTCTTTTTAAGGGGACTCTTTTTTTGTTTTTGCCAGTATTTGTAAAAACGAAAGTTTATTTTTATGTAAGGGTTAAAATTAATGAGATTTGATAGTTTGCTGAGAAGCAGGTACTAAAGTGGGATGACCAGGGTCTGCCAAATACATAAGGACACCAGCTTTCTCACGTGTGCCCTGTGGGCCTCTGTGTGCCTGATGGAATTTGGTTTCTGTTTCTGTCCCTGTTGGAAGGGCTTTCCTGACCTGGGATAGAGCAAGTCTGCTGGACTCAGAGGTCACTGTGCTCTGGATAGAATCCTCAGAGCAGCAGGTCCTAGTTATAAATATACACGAGGATGGCCTCAATTTCACAGCTCTATGATCTGGTCTGTATTTACTCACAGAAATGGAGATGATTTGGCTTAGTGCATTTGTTTCTTTTTGCTTTTGAAGTACGCCTTGCAATGAAAAAGTTCACTCCAAACATCTAGAAGTTACTTTTCTTGGTGATTAGTAAGAATTGATTAAAGGAGCATGCACATCAAACTTCACAATCTCAGGGTTTATGACCTGCTTCGGCCTGGGATTATGAAAGGTTTGGGCCGAATATTGTGCTTGTGTTCAAAGTAGTTCACATCCTGTGAAGACAAAGGGTTAAAGAAGTCCCTCAGTGGAAAATTAATATTTTACAACACAGTTGAGTGATAATTGTACAGAGAGAATATATACCATTAGCTGTTGACATGGCTAAGAAGGGTGATTATAGAACCAGAGTGATTTGTCCTTTTTATCTAAATCCTCAGAAACTGGTTGATCTGACTCCAGAACAACCGGAACCATGTTCCTAGATGCTTGTCTTTTAAAATAAAAAGCTGATAGTACCTTTAGGAAAATAAAAAGGCAACAACAAGAGCTGGACTTCTGAAAGGGAAAGAAATCATACTGTCACCATTAAGCGCACATTGAGCAGAACCAAGAGTCCAGTACTTACTTTTGAGGTGAGCTAGGAAGGAGCCCCCGCAGCTGTCCGTGAAGCGCATCTTGGATATTGCTAGTTGAATAGAGCCCAATTGGTGAGTTATAGGAAGCGCTCACTACCTGTCTTTTGTCATCAATGTTTGCTGCGGCAACAAAAGGCTGGGCCCTTCTGTTGTGTGCGGTACCAATGGGTTTGAATTCCTGTACAATGGCAGACAAAATACACACAGCCACAGAATGTGCACACTGTTAAAGAGCAAAACTCACAGCACGGCTACTGTTAATAAAGGCATCTTTACCCAACACCAGGTTAATGGCAAGATTAAGGGAGGAGTTAGGGATAATTATTTCTACCATTCTCTTCGAAATTCACATAAGCTATATTGATCTACCAAATGTTATGATTGAAAAGAATTAAACATATTAAAATATTGTAATATAGATCAGGCATTATGTCTCACATCTGTTCCCTACTGACTTTATTTACTACTTTTAAGAAATTCTAATGACTCACTTGAGTATTGAAAGTTTGTGTCAGAAAAAAATAGCTATACTTTGGATTTTCTCAGTTGGAACTTAGGTGTGTTTTCTATGAATGAGCAGCTTAACAAAATTTCTGCTACTTCTTAAAACAGGAGAATAAACATTTGTAAATAACTATATTGAATTGTCTTAACTAACCTAGGTAAAATTTTTCTTTCCAAAAAGTATCCACAACAGTAATCCCAGCACTCAGGAGGCAGAGGCAGGAGGACTGTAAGTTCTAGCCCACCTGGGTAAACATATCAAGATCCTGTCTCAAAAACAAAACAAAATAACATAAAAAGCACTATAAAGATTAAAATCAGGCATCATGCTAATTTTTGAAAAATAAAAATTATGAAAGTAGGAATAACATATGTAAAAACACGTGGCTTTTTATTGTGATGATTTCATATTGTGCTTTTAAAGAACTTTTCATTTTACTTATTTCTAGGTGTTAGTACATCAGAGACAAGTAATGTGTGTGATTCATAAAAGAGTTTTACTTTAGGAACAGGACCACACATCAGAGCCTTAAATCTTGAGTTTGACACATACCTGAATGATTGAAAAACCTACATTATTATTTTTAAGTGTAAAAACAGTGCTTTTTGCCTTGAATATATGTAAAATGTTGTATAAGCATTAAATTTTTTTTTTTTGTTTTTTTAAGCAACACAGAGACACACAATACCAGAAGAGAATGCTATAGTACACCCAAGCTGATTCTTTTCCTGAATCTAACTGGCAAAAGTAGCACAATCAATCTCTATAACAGTGTGTTATTCTCACATTCATATCGACTTCATTTACTACTGTAAATGTACTTCCAGGGATGTCAACAGATTTGAAATAGTACAAACATGTACAATTATTTGAGATGTCACTGGACAGAGAGGATTTTCTCTAAAATTTGTAATTCTGTAATATTTGTGTTGACATCATTTTTTTCCTTCTGGTCATTGCAGATGAGTGAGTGGTGGCATGGTGCATTTCTGCTAGAGAAGGAACTGTGAAGAAGAGAAAGAAACAGAACGCAATGAAGAATGTAAGAGAGAAGGAAGAAGGAAATAGAAGAGGTGGAAAAAGAGGAGAAGGAGATGAAGGGGAGACAGGAGGAAGAGAGGAAGAAAGACATAGAGGAGGAGGGTGAGGAGGAAAAGGAGGAGGAGGAGGGGGAGGAGGAAATTTAAAAAAGAGGCTCTTGTTGTAGAGATACTACCTGTTTTTCTTACTTTCTTGTGTCTGAGAACATGAGCCACCTTTCTGTAAAGACCCAGGCTGAAAAACCCTTTGTTTTTGGTTCTCCTGAGTAGGGAGTCTCTACTCATTCTCTCTTTCATCTTTCCTGCCTGTGGCACAGTCCACTTTTCTTTACGTTGTATGACAGGGTAGAAGGTGTACAGTTCCAATATTAGCCTATTGAGCCTTCTCCAGCTACCCCAAATCTCTTGATATCTGGGCATCAGTGATGTGGTAAAGAGCACCATTAACCTGGGACAGTTTGTGTTTACTGAGAAGAAAGAATCAGGCATTATGAAAAGATCAGGCATTATTGTGAAACTGAGAAGAAAGTTTGAATTGAATGCAGCTTAGCCCATGATTCTACAGTGCAACCGAATTGATTGACATCTTGTTCATTTGATTTTTTTCCCTCTGTTGCAGTGGCTCACAGCTAAGGAGTTGGCTGGTTGGAGATTGTTGCTGCACAATGATGAAACAACAAAGTGTAGCTTTAGAAATGCTCTAGCCTTGGATTTTAGAACATGCACGAGTGCATGCAGCTAAACATTTCCATAGTGGTACAATCTGATTGTTTTAATTGATTTAATAATGAACTTGAATTAGCTGTATCTTATGATTAACCATTATAACTAGCCATGATTATTATGGCATGAAAAAGTGAAGTGGAAATAATTTTAAGTAATATCGATGGTCACAATTCAAGTCTTGGTAATTCTTTTTGACATGAAAGAAGACAGAAGGCTAATTGCCTAATTTAGTTTTGGTGGGTTCTGTATCTTTCAGGCTAATTAAAATGTGAATCAGGCAGGACTGAACTACTCAAGGTTTGTGGAACTCAGCTTCTTACAAAAAGGAAGAAAAAAAGTACTGAGGTGCTTTAAAAATCTTGATAAAACATTTAAATTTAAATGATTAGTTAAAATAATATGATGGGTGTTTTGGAAAAAAACTTCTGTTTTTATTTCTTTTCTTAGTCTTAAAATTATGCACAAAAGTGGACGGTGACTGTCTTGTAAATGAGGCGACTTCTCTGAAAATGTTTGTGCACACAGTCTCCAGTGGTACTTCTAAATAGCAACACATAATCAGTTTCAAGTTCCTTTTTTTGGTCATTTTCAGTTTTGGTTATACAGACTGCAAAAGCCAAAGCTGTACAGTTTGTTAACAGAAATTCCCTTTACTTTCCATTCAGGTCATAAAAGGAAGTATTTCTAATACAGCATTCAAATATTTTTACAGAAGCTTTGCAAAGCATTAGTTGATTGGATTCTGGAGTCATTCCCTGAAGCACAATGAAGTAGATTCAACCAAGGTAAACAAGGGATTTAAGCATGGCACAAAGAGGGGACGTTCTATCCAAGCATTACATCACTGCTGATGGTCAAACAGAATCAAAAGACAAAACCAGTCAGATATTTACTGTCATATTTTAATTCCTTTTACTTTTTTTGGGGAAAAAATCACAAGTGACAGAAAATATCAGTAAAAAATTTATATAGCAGTTAACATAGTCCAGCTCTTGTGTTTATTCTTCCCAGAAAAATATGGCTTTGTGTTATCTCTTAGGAATTCAAAAAGTAATCATTCAAGATAACAATTTAAAAATATTTTTCAATGATAGGAGCTTATATTAAGGACTACTATTTTGAGTTGATCAACTAATACAGCTACCACAGTGAAAGCTACATAACCTGACAGAAACCTGTGATACTGAGAGAATGCAATTATTGACGATGGTCTCCTTTAATGACTGCAACAGTGACAGCATTCAAAGCCATTCCACCTTCAACTTCTTACTTGGAGAAAGACTCAAGATACAATCTGAGATAAAGATTCAAGTGCTTACTATCTCAATCAGAAAAAGTTTGTTTCATTCATAGTTTATTTTTCTTTCCCTATTTATATTTTTTCATATAAAAATGATAGGGAAATAAAAGAAAATGAAGTGAACATATATTGGATTAAGACACAATAAAAAATACTTTTTAAAAATCATCTTTGGGCTAGGGAGATAGCTCAGGAGCATAAGCACCTGTGTGGCAAGCTGCAGGTCTTGAGTTTGATCCCTGGTGAAAACAAAACCAAAACCAAAAAACCTAAATCATCCTTATCATTTATAAACAATCATTCCTTACATTCATTCCTTAGATGAAAAATAAAGTCACCCTTAAAGTCATTTTTTCCTCCAATGATCTATTTCAACGTTTCCTATGTTTCATGAGGTAGAGTTTGGAGGAAATGGTGAAAATAAAAGTTTATTTTGTGTAGGCTGCTTTTAACTTATCAGAACATTATAGATTAATTTTATGAAAATAAACTGTGAGTTTGTAAGAACATCTCCCTTATCAAATCTATTGCAAACATGCAGTCACTTATGTGAAAATGATGAGAACATCCTTGCTTAGAAATGAATTATAAAATACATTAAAAAAAACTAGTCTGATCTGTGTAGTGAGACTCTGTAGATCCTGTACTAAATACATTAAAAAATGAGACAAATTGTTTCTGCAAAGCATCTTTTCTACTACAACAGGTCGATTATACTTTAAGTTGTTCAACTAACTTTATAATTTTTTTTTATTTTAACATTTATTGTGTGTGTGTGTGTGTGTGTGTGTGTGTGTGTGTGTGGCCAGCTCAGCCCACCAGGGGGCGCAGCTGGCTGGCATGTGGTGCTGGGGGATTGAACCGCGGTCCCTGTGCTTTGCCAAGCTTGTTCCAAGTAGGTGCTTTAGACCACTGAGCCATCTCTCCAGCCCCTCAACTAACTTTAAACAAAAATGAAAGTAGTAGTTTGTTGGAGAATGTAAGCTTTGAAGAAGTACCAGCTATATACCTTTAGTTTAAAGCAATATGTTATTTAGAAAAATGTGTACACTCACTAAAAACTCTCCAGGATTGTACAGAAGGAATTTATTCCACTGCTGTGAGCTGATCTAAATCAGGTCCCCTTTCAGCTTAATATTGAAGTCTAAATTCATAAAATTAAAATTTAAATGCTCAGTGATAATGTGGTAAGATGAAAAAATTTAGATTATATCAATTGTTGCTATAACTGTATAAGACAAAATCCCCAAGCACGAATCTATATGTAGGGGAAACATCAGTAATACATAGATTAGTATTTTATTTATGGCTATATTTAAATGGTAGGATGTGGTATTTTCCTTTTCAATAGAGAGATAATTAGTTTAAAACAGTTTGTCTTTAGTTTCAAATTAGTTTAAATTAATTTTAAGTGAAAAAGTATTCTATTCTAAAAGCAAATGTCACAATACTTGCAAAAATGAAAATTCGACTTCAGTTGAGACATAAGAACTCAAGTATTGTAACGCTCATGCGTTTTACTAATTATCTGCAAAGGCAATTTAAAGCTTAATATATTAATGGCATTTGCTTCTCACACTGATGCACCATTGTTGTCCTTAAAAATAACTGCAACTTGGTTTCCCTCTACTCTTGTTCTATAAGTTAAAGTCACTGTTGAGCTTTCTCACACATCCTGTAGTTCATGCCATGAGATTTTCATATAGTAAGGGATCCCTTGAAATGTAGCTATTTTTTACAAAGAATGTTTGCCCTGAAATACCAAATCTTGTGACCTGGTGATTTACAAATCTGGCCTAAGAGTCTCACAGGAATAGAGGTCATTCTATTCATTAGGAAATGTGTTGAAACTGTTCTTCTCTTGGTGCCCTTTATACATGGGCCTCATGAAAAAGATTCCGGTAAGAATCAGTCATGGCTCAAGCGAAAGGAATTTTCAAAGGCTCCTTCTGATTGCTATAGTACTTATATTGTTTCACCTTTTTATACTATAAGAGGCCAGGGAGATAGGTCAGAGCCATAAGCACCTGCCTGGCAAGCACAAGGTCCTGAATTTGATCCCTGGTAAGCCCCCCAAAAGTATAGTATCATAAATATTCATATTTTCAACTCCTAAATCCAGGATATATGGGCTAATATATGATTGACAAAAGACTAGAATATTTAATTAACCACTAGGAAAAATGTATGCAATGTGTTAATTGTTGAAACTGTCCTACCAAAAAAAAAAGACTAGAATATTTAAAAATTACAATCCAAGTCTTAAAATAATCATAAGAATGGGTTATGATATGGCTAATCATAGCCATAAGTCATTGCCCATTGATTTGCAAAAGGAGCTTCTTCTAGAGGTCAGATTTAGGAGGTGCCATGAGTAAGCATCACTGGGGCTTGATACTTGATCAAGTCTGTCTTCTTGGTGACATACCTTGCATCTCACATTGAGGAAGTGGGGTCTCAAAATTAGGTGACATTTTGAATAAAAAAACAATTTGTGAATAGGGTGTAGTACAGTATGTGTGCTGTGTGTAGATAAGGAAACACAGAATTCCACCCCATTTGTGGTGGAGATTACAAGAATTTAGGTAGTCAATAAACATCTGTGTCAGAGACTTATGTTTCTTTTCATTTTTTTTAAGCACCAGAGAGTCTCTTTTTCTCTTGTGTTGCCTCTACATGATGAATTGATGGGTGTAGGAGGGAGAAAGTAGGTTTTATACAAATGATGCACAAGTGCAAAGCGACATATACAGGTGACAGCTTTGTCATGAGAGACTTTCCGTCATCAAACTGTTGACTAGAGGCGTTAGTGTTCGCTAAGCCACCTACCACGCCAGAATGAGCCGCCATGAGCATTCAGATCACAAATCACTATATCTACAGACTAAATAGTCTTCATTCCCAAATCTGAGATGTGAAATGTCTCAGAATGGGAACTTTTTGAGCAATGATGTAATGACGAAAGTGGAGAATTCTATACCCAATTTCAAGAGATGAACTGAAGTTAAAATATAGGCACATTAAATTATTGTGTAACATTACTATGAGGCCATGAGGTATATCTAAAAATTACTTTTATGCTTAGAATTCAGTCCCATATGTAAACTATCTCATTCATGTATGTGAAAATATTAAAAAATAAAACATCTGAGAACCAAAGCACTTCTGATCCGAAAATCATTTCCAGTAAGGGATGCTCAACCTGAATTACCCATCCTGTTCATTTGCTTATCTGTCGATTACCTGACCTAAATATCCCTCTCAACTTCAGGGTCACTTTGACAGAGTAACAGCTGGAGGTGATGGTAGAACAGTTTTTCAGAACAGATTCTCAGGCTGATTCTGGCCAATGTTAAATTCACTGTATCTTTCAAGCCTCCAAGTCCTTTCCTTGAGTGTCTACAGGAGTTATGTGTGAGAGAGGCAAAGGAGAAAGAACAGACACCTGGTTCCTGTTTTCATGAATATTTGTTTTGTTTTGTTTTGTTTTGTTTTGTTTTTTTGCAGAACTGGGGATTGAACTCAGGCCTTTGTGCTTGCTAGGGAAGCACTTATTCCACTGAGCCATCTCCCTGGACCAATATTTGTCTTATTTATCCCCTCTGGGCCTGTTTTACTCTCCTTTTGCTACGTGTGTGTGTGTGTGTGTGTGTGTGTGTGTGTGTGTGTGTATGTTTAATTTCATACAGGGTCTCTCTATGCAGATGATACTCATAGTGATCCTCCTGTCTCAGCCTTCCCAGCACTGGGATTACAGGCATGCACTACCATGCCCAGTTTCAGCAGCAGGCTCAGTGCTGGGCCAGCATGGCATGTGGTAGATACCAGGGGACTGAACCCGGCTCCTTGCACTTGGTAGGCAGGCACTTAGATCACTGAGCTATCTCCCCAGTCTACTCCTTGTGGTTTTTAGGTTCAGTCTGTACCTTCCCTTTAGTTAAAAGTCCAGGAAAAGAATCTTACTGATTCATTCCCTCAAAAGATGATCCAACATATTTCTTCTTCTGGGATGATTGTATTTTAACTGAATATACAGCTTTGGTGCAATGTAATTGTAAAGAGCAATGTAACATTAATAAGGAAGGAATCCCCATTATGATATAATAGTAATGTATATGGCAGCCTTCATTATAATACATGGGGATGAGGGTAGGAAGCCTTGTTACATATGCAGCTTCTGACTTCACTGACCAGAGAGGCCAGTATTTTAGCTTGGAGGAGAGGGGTACCTCATTAATGAGATCCATTAATGAGATCCATGAAGAGCTATAAGAACAGATCCATTAATGAGATCCATGAATAACTATATGAACAGCTCAATGTACCAAGCTTTTTGCTCATATTAATTTTTCTTAAATCTTTGAGAATCCCTGTGAAATACTTGCACTTATGTTATTCTACATCTATGTAATCTGTAAAAAAATCAGAATTATAGAGACAAGTAGAATACGAGAAGGACAAGTTAGGAGTTGATCCTGAAAGGAGGAATAGTGCCAAAGCATGAATTGTAAATGTTTTCAGTTCATCTTTTTCAAAATATGCAGAAAAAATATACACTGGAAATATCTAATCCCCTTAGTAGGAAAACTGGTTTCAAAAGGGATATTAAATTCATTTCTCTAAGGACCATTTCTAAAACTCTGTTTTTAACTAGAGTTTTTCAGTATGTCACAATGAGGATAGATTTGACTTTTTTAGACTTTTTGAATATTGACTTGGTCAGAAAAGCATCAGATTATTAGATTAATTAATTCATGAGTTTGAGCTGCCTCAAGGGAAAATCCTTTATCTGTTGTAATTCTGCACAGGCAGAATATCTCATAACATATACAAATCTTTTTTTTTGTGAGGTAAATTTGATTATAAAAGGCCAGAATTGAGAATAAAGGATGTACAGGAAGATCTGGGTGAAGAGTTGAAGGATGGAGCTTCACAATCACTGTTAGATTAGAGACACCTGCTTTAAATGGGCGAGCTTATTTTTGCTTTGCTTTGTTTTAACAAGTTCAACTTCTTAGATTACCTCATAACCATCTGGCAGAAGTCTACCATAAGAAATGAAAAAAGCTAGTGGATGTGGTGGACTTAGCTAAAGTCTTCTTGATGAGCACATGCTTCCTTTTAGCAAGATGGTCCCTTAGGTATACAAATCTTTTCTCAATATAAGAAAACATGAATCATATAAATTAATCTCAGAGTAAAGACACACCACCACCTCATCGGGTGACTTGCTCCAATTTTTATGTTTGCCACTTCACCCTTCTGGAAGCATCTCCCTAAAGGAAAAGGAAATACAACGAGTATATCATTTACTCCAGAATTCATACCTGTGGTTCTGACTCTAAGTTGATTTTGAAAGGATGAGCTTTCCCTTCTTCAGATACCTGTGGGGACCACAAGCGAGTTTCTGCCCTGTAAAGAAAATAAAGTTCGTAAAGTTTCAATTCAACTGGGACTTCTACTTTTAGTGTACTTCAATTTCCCAGTATGTTTGTGAAAATACTAGGAAACCTTACTAATTTAAGCAAAAGGGATTATTTTTTGCTTATTATTCTGGATTTTTCCATCCAATTATTCTTACTTGTTTAATATCCTTTGGGAGAATCTGGAATGCACCCAGACTACCCAGAATACATTGGGCAGTTTCTGGAAAAAGGTGGCCTGTATGTATGTGGGAAATAGGACAGAAGAGGGAGACTCTGGACGATCACCCTGCAGGTACCTGCAAACTTCTTAGGCTTCCCCTTCTTCCCTCTTATCCTACCCAGGCCACCACAGGCGACAGGAAGGGACTGGCCAGATGGATATCTGCTGCTGGCATGAAGGAACTGGGCTTTGCCTAACGCTTTTCTTGTGTCTGTCTGGGACCCTGTGGCTCCTAAGGGACTGTGTGCTTGGGGAAAGTACAGATTCTACATAAATAAGGAAGAGACTGTTTCACTCCTCAACACCGTGGTTGTTTGATTTCTGTAACAGCAGAAATTGTCAATACAGTAGCAACAGGACAAACATGCAAACAACCACTGTAACCAAGTCATCATTTTCATGGCTGGGTTTCATCCTTTTGGAAGCATCTCCATAAAAGAAAAGGAAATACAATGTGGATGTCATTTACTTTGATGATAAGAAATTGAGTTGAATTTCTGTTGTTGTTTGTTTGTTTTTTGCCAGAAATATTTTAGTGGGAGCTGGGGAGCTGGCTCAGTGGAATAAGTGCTTCCCTGGCAAGCGCAAGGGCCTGAGTTCAAACCCCTGTTGCGCAAAGAAAAAAAAAAAAGAAATATTTTAGTATCTAATACAGTCCCTACGTATGCATTAGCATACCTCATGATCCTATGAGCTGAATACTGTACAAAACAGCCAGTGACAAACAGGAAATTAACAATGAATTCTAACATGATCACATTTGGGTGAGTCAAGTTTCTTTTAGGAACATCTTTACATGTCATTCCTTTCTTTTCTTTGTCTTTTGGTGACAGGGACTTACTACACAGTTCAACCTGGCCTTGAGCTCACTTTGTATACCAGGCTGGCCTTGAACTCACAAAGATCCTGCTCCTCAACCTCCCGAGTGCTGTGTGTGTCACCATGTCCACCTTCATTCCATTCTTTACCACACTGAGAGCCACAGAATGATTAGTCATATTGTTCTGTGTTTACATAGTGGATGAGTATCTTCATAGTCAATTAACTGGATTGATAAAGAAAGAAAATAATCCATTGGGCCTCTTCTACTATTTTGACACTCCAGAGAATTCTTTCTCAAAATGATTTGCCCAGAACTGCTAGACTGACTGACTGCAGTGAACAATAAAATGGTTGATATATAAAAGCCAGTAAGAATGCCAGGTCCTGTCGCACTCACAGTAGGAGGATGAAACTATTTATAGTTCTGATTCAGGTTCTCTTGCAAAAAAAAAAAAAAAAAAAAAAAAAAAGAATCAAATTTAGCCATCACTAAGGAGCACCTGTCAATCTTGAGACACAGCTGGTGTGCGGCTGCTTTAATCCTGTCCTGTGCATCAGCATGAGTCATGGACTCTGTACCAAAGCCATCGATAGCCAGGATCACGTCTCCAGGACACAGGTTGGCCGCCGCCGCCTTGCTTCCTGGAGTAATCTGGAAGAAACACGACACTGTCAAAAAGTCAGCACTTCGCAACCTCTTGAGTTTTGTGGCTGATACTTTTTATTTCATCCAGATACTACTTTTGATGGTTCAGTAGGCAGGAAATCTTAAACCTAACAAAATAACTCTTAATTTAGCAGTTGTGTTAATCTTCCCATCTTGTTAAACCATTTTTTAACCACATTTCATATACCACTGTATCTCTTATTCTCTTTTAAAAACCTTTTTTCCCCCTTTCCTTTAGAAACTCCCTTTCGGAATCACATACTTTTTTTTTTTGGTTTTAGAGCATTAGTCTATCTATTTATTTATTTACTTGCTACCCACCATTCTCCATTTGAGAATAGAATTTTACCACATTTAGGAGACTTCATATTTAAGTGTTTAAATATGAATATAAGTATATGAGCTGCCAAAGCAAGCACTCGTATTTAAATTAAATTGCGTTAGCATCCTGATATTATGACCTTTAAAACTGGCATAAGAGGAATATAGTGGGCTAAATGTTTTGTCCACTCACCCTGTCCCCAATTTATATATTGAAATACTAACCTTCAATGTGATGGCATTTTCAGGTCAGCCTTTGGGAGGTAATTAGGTCAGGAGTCCTGAGCTCTCATGAATGAGTTTAGTAACTCATAAACAGAACAGTGTGAGAGAGAGCTCTTTGCTATCTTTCTATCATGTGAAGATACAAGAAGAGCTAGCTGTCTGCAACCTGGAAGAAAGCCTTCCCTGGGAACTAGTTGTGCTAGCATTGTAGGTTCTGATTTCCAGCTTCCAAAAATTATGAGAAATATATTTTTTTGTTTGTTTTTAACCATCCAGTTGGTTGTACGTTAGTATAACAGCCCAAACTAAGACAGGGCAACTAGGGTGTAAAGTCTGGAGAGGGAGCTATTCTCAAAATAACAAGAAACTGGATAGTTCTTAAAATATAACTTTTCTTGTGCTCTTTGAAAGCTGAAGTTTCAGGGCAAAAAATCTGGACTCTAAGGAAAGATAGGGTGAGATGAGCTCACCTTTAATGGAACATAAAGGAAGTTGTGGGCCATCATATTAGCTGTTAAGAAAAAAAAATCAGCTAAATGAAAAACTAAATTTTTATTTGTGAGTTAGCTGGGGTCTACAAACCCATGAGACCCACGAACACAAGTCCATATGCCCTCATAGTGTCTTCTCCATGAATGAAGGACAGATGGACTAAACAGAAAACAATGGTCCAGACAGTAGATTTTAGTTAAACCTGTTAGTAATTATTTTACATGTAAATGGTCTAGATACACCACCTGAAAAAGTCAAACTTTGTCAAACTGTGAAAAGCAACAAAATCCTTTTTTTATACCTAAAAGGAAATTCTCACAATTTTTTTTTTGGAAGGAAGAGATGTAAAGAATACTTAAGGGGGCTGGGGATACAGCTCAGTGGCATGAGTTCCTGCCTGACAAGTGTAAGGTCCCGAGTACCAAACAGCAACAACAACAACAACAACAACAACAACAACAACAACACCCAAAAACTCAAAAAAAACACAATACTTAAGATTATGGGGAAGATACAGCTTTTCATATTTTAAGTGTTTAAAAATAGGAAATATGGGGGGTGGGTGGGGAGATGGCTCAGCAAAATAAGCACTTCCCTGGCAAGCGTAAGGGCCTGAGTTCAATCCCCGG
>NW_004524690.1:6589965-6603900 GCF_000260255.1 Octodon degus
TAAATAAATAAATAAATAAAAATAAAATAAAAAAAAGGAAATATGGAGCATTACTACTTTGAATATATACTAAAAGGCAATGATTCCTTTGAGCACTATTTCTACTCTTAACTTTTCTGGGCAAATCCCAACTATTTGTGTGTAGGTCTCACATGAGACTTTTCCTGCCTGCTCCATAATATTATTTTATACCATTTCTGCTCCTTTTTATCCATGGTGCTACCGCCCTCCTCTCCTTTCAGCCCCTCAGGTAGGCCAACCCTGCATCCTTTTTGGAGCTTCCCACAACGTCATTTCTTCCAGAAACACTTCTCCCACTGTTTACTGAGTAGCTCCTTTTCATCTTATAGGTCCGGGTTTCAATACCGCATTTTCATAGAGACCTCCCTGAACATCTGAAATTGCTCTGCTGTTCTTTCCCTCCATCATTACTCTTTATATTTATATACTACTCAATATCTTCATGAAATTGTTTATAATTTTATGTTTATTGAATTGTGTATCATTCATTTTCCCAATCAGACTGAAAGCTCTTTGAGACACGCATCATAGGTATACGGAGGGTACCTGGCTTATGATAGTTTGACTTAAGATTGTTTCAAGCTTATCTTGTTTCAAAATTGACATACATTCAGTTAAAACTGTATGTTGAATTTGGATTTTTTTCTGGCCTAGTCATAGTGGAACAATTCTCTCTCATGATGCAGGGCAGCTCCAGTGAGAGACAGTCAGATGATCACGAAGGTCAACAACTGATACTCTACAGTACTCTGTGTTGCTTGTTAGGCTATGATGCTGAGTTGGAAACACTAAATGCATTTTCAACTTATAATGGGTTTATTGGGAAGTAACCCTATTTAAGTCAAGGAGCATCTGTATTTCTAATGCTTTACAGTATATACACTTATGTTGAGAACTAAAAAGTGATGAAGAATAAATGAAAAAGCCACTTAAAGCACTGCTCAGCAAACAGAGCGAGTCCCTCTATACAGAAGGATTGCAACAACCCGTTATTGGAGTTAGAGAAGAATAACATAGAGGGCTTGATTTAAATCTCAAACTGATCCAGAAAACTAGATTGCTCTTAATGCTTTTCTTGAGGATCGGTCATTAATTCTTTTTCCCTCTATTTGCTTATTCTAGCTATTTGATTTAACATTGTGGTTGGTAGAGAGGTCAAAATTCATTTAAATAAATAAAATTGCTGAAATAATAAATTCTCACGTGTCTCAGATCTCCAGTCTCACTAAAATGATTATTATACTGTTTTTGTTTCTGAGTTCATGTCACTGTAGTGATCATGATGATTTTCTGATGGGAACAGCTGATGGAAGTTAGGTGAAGACAAGTGGGAATTATTACATTTTAGCCTTTGGGAGGCCTTTCATAGCTGTTTTCCATATAAAAATTCCCCCAGATGTAAAACTACTACAAGAATAGAAGTTTCCATCTTCAAGGTAGCTTTTAGTGATACAATAACAACCTTTAACTTTTCTCTAAATATGGTATATTGAAAACTAGTACATTCTAATTTTAAACCTTTGAAAATATCTGATTTTTTTTTTTTTTGAGTGAGATCACAAGAAAATATGGCTTAATACGTTTGCTTTCAATGCTTCTCTTAGCTTTACTAATACTCTTAACTGGACTTAAGGCATATAACACTCATTCCTGATTTAGAAAAGCTTAAATTTATTCTTTCAAACTTTGGTTAGGAGGTAATATTAGGTGTATGGGTTTATACATTTTAAGCAAGATATTAGGACTTTGATATTGAATATCCAAGTAATAGATATTGAGTTTACATATGAAGAGAAAATTCAATAAGTTAAATATATTATATGTTGAATATCACTAAAATCTATTAATGCTATAAATAATAAAGTTAGTGTCATATTGATGAAAAATGATAACTTGCACAGCTTTCTCCCATGGTTTTGCACCCACAGCTCTCTACAATAGGCAGGATGGCAAACACTATTTTCAGAGGAGGATAGCAACCTGAGGCTTCCTGGAAAGCTGAGCACACTTGTGGTGGTGAATTAACTAATGGTCAACTTGTAATAACCAGTTGAACTGACTGGGCCTGGCACTGGGTGTGTAAAGCCCACCCGAGGATTGTTGCCACCAGCATAAGAGGAGAACTGGAAGGGAAGATGGCATGCTTTTGATTCTCTGGAGAAGTTGTCATGCTGCTTTTCCTGATATGAGGTCAACTGTCACTGTTGTAGGAACTCAGGATCTAACTGTCACTGAGGATGGCTGCAGTTCCTTTCAGGGGAGCTCTGGTCCTTAACTTGAGAGTCACTTCCTGGTTCCAGTGCAGACTCCTCAGTCCGCTGGCATAGATCCTTCATAGGTCTGGCACAGACCTTCTCATTGCCACCACTGACCCCTGCATCTTCCCAGTACAAATCCTTGATGCAGACTTGCATGAGACGTTATCATGGGCTCTAGACCTCCATCTGGACTCATGGTGGACACTGTTAAGGCTCTAAATCTTCAGCTGGACTTGTGCAGGACATTGCTGGATTCTTAGAGTCTCTAGCATGTGGATAAATCTCCCACACTCTTTTGCATTAGAGTTTTTGAGTGATTTTTAGAAAATAATCCTATAGGTTACATGTCCTATATTAAATCTATTCCCTTGAAAACTCTGGCTACAACAGTTGCACAGCTGTCACCAGTGTTACGCAAGTTCATTTGGGAAGTTAGTTGACAATAATGGCCAGAACCCATTTCTGACTTTGAGCTTAGGCTTGAAATAAAGACTACATACAAAGAGAAATGAGAAAGATAAAAAAAAAATGCCTCTATTTCTTCCTACTTTTTAAGTTCAGCTGGGCTACTCAGAAAATGACTGTCTTGTTTTAGTAATTAAAAACATTTGTTTAAACGAAACTATCTTTTCCCCAGAATTTCTTTATATTGTTACTTTGTTACATTATAATAGTCACACTATTACTCACAGTTTATTATTACTGTGTTTTCCCAAACTTAAGAGCAGAGAGATGGCAGAAGCATAGAGTTTTCCAATGAATTATTATTCATGTTCATTAGGGTCTTAAATATTGAAGCACTAGAGAGATAATTGGAAATGGCACTGTAATCAATCACAGAGCACCATGTTTTCAAACTTGTCTGATTATATGAATCACCTGGGGTCCTCACTTAACATAAAGATTCCAGTTCTACTCCAGATGTCTGGACCCAGAAATCAAAATCTCCAGGAGAGAAGCCAGGGAATTTGTCTTCACAGATGTCTCAGATGATTTTTATTTTTCACATTAACTTATTACTTGGGTCCATTTCTGGAAGAACTAATTTAAAACATAGATAAAGCCTATACAATATCTTATGTACAGTACAAGTAAGACAGGAAGTCCAAGACATGCCTTTGATGTGATTCTGAGGTTAAGAATAAAAGTGGAGCCAGAAACTGGGCATGATGGCCTACATCTGTAATCCCAATACTTGGGAGACTGAGGCAGGAGGAGCACTGTGAGTTCAAGGCCAGCCTGCACTGCATAGTGAGACCCTATCTCAAAAAGACCCCAAAAAGGAGCCGGCTACAGTAGTATATACTTGTAATTCCATTTACTTGGGATGCTGAGACAGTAGTATCACTTAGGCTAAAGGCCAGCCTGGGTAAAATAGCAAAATATCATTTTCAAAGTAAGTAAATACATATATAAATAAAATGATTGAAATTATGAGCAAGCCAAGCACTCGCTGGGGGCATGGATCTAAATCAGAGAAACCCCACTGTTGATTTACTCTCCATTGTCTACCCAATGAACCCCACATGATTCACCTGGAATCTACAACTACTCAGTACCTAATCACTATTGCAATTTCTAGAGCTATCTCCCATATTCATTGCAGTACAGTATGCATGCACCCTGGCTTAGGTATTTCCAAAAATTATCTGAGTGATTCTCCTGTGTAGAATGGCCTGAGAACTATTATTTTATGGTTATTGTATATTATTAACCTATTACCTCTTAAGAGAAGTACTATTCTCTCTCTTAATTCTAAGACTGTGTTGTACAATAGTTATCTCTACTTTAAGATGAGAAAACTGATGCTCAGAATTAAGTATAAGAAACTTCCTAGGTCACACATCCAGTGAAAAGCTAAGATTCCCACCTGGTATTCCTCCACTAGCCCAGGGTGTCCCTCTGGAAGATGCTTGCTCTTTCAGCCTCCAATCTTTAGGGCCATGCTTTGCAGGCAGAAGCTGTATAGATTGCAGTGTGGCAGTTAATATCCATGTCTTTTCTGTGATACTGACTGATGACCTTCTCAGGTAGAAATCCAGCTAGTCGTAGTAGTACCCCCACAGAGCCTTTCACGTACAGGCTATTTTGCATATCATAGATCTTTGGTGGATGGATGAGTGTTTCAAATATATAAATCGATGCATCCTTGTATACAATCTTTACTTGCACACTGACATATAAGTTTTCAATCACATCAACATTTATATGACATTTGTTTTAGCCGGTAAAGGACTGCATTCAAATGTAAACATTCTTTTCTAAAAGCTCAAATTTCAAGCATGATTTATATTCAGCACTATAGTTTTCTATGTTGAAACCAACTAGAATTATACTTTCCATGTTGGTACCTAAGAACGTTTGGCATTTGTACTTATAATGATCTTGACCCTCAGTATGCTCTAAATAGGAAAAAGGGAAGAATAAAGAGGAGGAGGAGGAAAGAAGGAAGAAAAGATTCACTGGCATGGGATATCTACAATCATTGAAAGTCATGCACACAAAAGACGACTGTGCTATATTCAATATTGGAACTTTGTGACAGCAAATAATCTAAAAATTGCCTGTAGGAATAGATCTACTCTTTGTATAGTTCAAAAATGAGGGAAGGAGAGGAGAGAAACAGACAGAGAGAGGTCTTAGAATCTTCTCACAAGAAATCAAAAGCTCACTTAGGGACATAAACATTAAATATTACTCCATAAAGTTCTCTGGACAATTTATATGGTATTGAAACAACTACTCCCTCCACTAAACTGAACATCTGAAACATAAAATATTTCACACACAAAATATAGCATACTTATAGGCTAAGAACCTCTAGTGTCTGCAGTTTGATTTACCTTGCTTTTGATGGGTATGTGTTTTTAAATGATTCAAAGTTTCACCTGGCTGGCTAATTGGTTTGTGAAAAATTGTGGGACAGACACTTTTTGCCTTAATTATGCACAGAGACCTTCTATTTTAATTTTGTAAGCTTCACTTTCAGTTGATGGAGAGATTTACATTTGTACCTTCCCACAAACTTTGATTGGAGTTGCACTGTCACAAGGAGTTGACTTACAATGAGATTGTGTCTGCATAAACTTCTACTTCTTTACAATGTTCAAGACTCTGTAAGTTGAAATGCATTTAATACACCTGGCCTATGAAACGTTATAGTTTATAGAGGTACAGAGTCTGGGCGTTTACTCTCACGAGCCCACAGCTGACTGGAAACTGTGGCTAACTGCTGGTACCTAGCAGCCAGACAGTGGCATGCACACCACTGGCCCACAGGCATCTCATGCTGCATGTTGTAGCCCATGGTTTGTACTGAGTGTGTGCTGCTTTCGTATCATTGCAAAGTAGCACCATCACTGGTTGGGGACCTGCTGTAGTCTGCATTTGTGTAGGAAAGCAGGAAGGACAGCTTGTATCAGGACAAAGCTGACATAATTGACCTGAGGAAATAACATTTCATGGGAACACTTTGTGACGTTTAGTATACACATTGATTTTTGATTCTTTGAGTGCTTAAGAACTTACCTGAAACAACCAAACCAACCAGTATCATTTATCTTTATTGTGGCATTTTTTTGAGAGCAAACCTTTGTATTTATTTATGAAAATAAAGTTATGCAAAAAAATGAGGAATTTAGTCAATCATTCCCATTATGTCTGCATTATTTTACACTGTCCTAGTGGGCCCCGAAATTGACAATTCCTACCTTCAGGTAGCATGCAGCCTAGTGTGGCACAGAGATACTTTAGCATATGTACCACAAGGCATGATAAATAAGAGAGGTGACAGGTCAAAAGTTTTGGTAATGACATAGATGAACATACTCTTACTAGAGGAAGATTTGGAGAATAGTAGCTGAATGGATTTCCACAAGCATGGAGGACAACAGGGGCAGGATAGGTAACGAATCCTGGGGAAAGTGATCTCTAGCTCAGGAGCAAAGACATGTTAGGACACGTGTGAGTGGCACCGAGTATGGCACAACTACTCACCTATACAGTGAGAGGAAAGGGAGGCAGAAGGAAGGGATAAAGCAGAAATGAGGTTGGGAGGCCAACTTGGGGTAGATGACAAAAAGCCATGAATGCTACGCTGAAGGCCACAGATTTTATTCGTCGCAATCTGGTGATGTCAACAAAGGGTTTTTAAGAATGACAGACATGGAAAACTGCCCATTTCAAAGATGGATGCTAGGAACATGCAGGGTGATTTGGAGAGAGGAAATAAATGTCTAAGTGTGCAGTTATGAAATCTTGACTAAAGACAATGGACAAAAATTAATGCACAGGCTGCTGTGCATCCTGCCCCCAATTTTCCTCATTTGCCAAAGGGCATTCTCACAGGACTGTGAGATTTCAGTGAGCTAGTGAATGTGAAGGACTTAGAAGAATGCAGGGTAAACAATAGAGTATAACTACACACTTAAAACCTATTAGACACTTGAGGATAATATAAAATTTTTAAGTATGGTAATTCTTCTAATGGCAATACTAGTTATGTTGGAGTGATTCCTTTTGATCTTCTTCTAGATTATTTTCAGTACTCTTATAGTTTCAATGGACATATTCTTAATATTCTTAGTTATTCACTAAGGCATAATAATTCAAGTGAATATATATGCATTTATTCATCAAGCATCTGTGATGTACCTGACTTTAGGAACACGTAGCATACAAATCAGGTATGTTTTAGTGGCTCTTCTGGAGTTACAATAACTCAATAGGCATACTCACATGAAATAATCATATTTGTTTACTTACTACTATTGAATCAAATGTCCAAATTAGTGACAAATTAGATATGAATTAGAAATTCAAGATGGAATTTGCCTTTGAAATAATTGTCATTATACCAGATAGATTTAGCAATAATTTCTGTAGCTCAACTAAGGATGCAGTATTGCTTCAAAGTAAACATTGGTTATAACATCAACAACCCAAAATTTCAAATGTATGATTAATTATACCAACATGTTACACAGGAAGTGCAAAAATATTTCTTTTGTAAGTTTCTTGAAAGGTTTTTGGGACAAAATTATTTCTTTAGGATTTAATCTAAATATGATTTATTCTTTATTAGGATTTAAAGCTTATTTCATTTAATATAGACAAATGAAAACTACACTCTATAAACAACATATTTCTTTGAAGTGATAATGGAAACTGTTTTCTTTGGAAAAATCTGAAAAAGAAATTGATTGGTCCAGGTCATGAAAGCCTTTTCTGCTTAATTTTCTTAGGAACATTTTTGGAGCTATGTTAATATTTCATGTTTTATGTGAAAATACACATCAGATATGTTTATATGTTTTTGAAAAATGTAAAACAAAGCTTCAAATGCTCTGTGGTATGCGTCTGCATGATACACCTTCAAGATATTTTGGAACGTCGTTTGTTCTCAACTCTCCTAAATGCAACGGCGCTTAAAATGTACTATCTTGATCAAAACCTACAAGTGATGGGATCATGAAGTATGCATTTACAAAAGAAAATACATAAAATAAGCAGAAGAAAAAGGAAAAGAATAACATTTGGAAAATCGAAGTATAATATTCTGAAAATTAGTGCCTTTCAATTAGGTTTAAAATATTCTGTGTGGTAACTGAAATAATAATTTTCTATTAAGGAATATACTTGTGTTAGAAAAAATATCAACCAGACTGAATAAAACTGTAGAATTAACTTCAAAATTTACTGGCAGGAGAGAAACACTGAACTTTTATTTTTACAGTTCTCTCTCTCTCTCTCTCTCTCTCTCTCTCTCTCTCTCTCTCTCTCTCTTTAGAGAACACTGAGTAAGGAAAAGTTTGGCTTTAGTATCAGAGTATTGTTTTCAGAGTGATTAGGCTAAGTGGTTGCTTTGTCAAGAACACTAAACTCTCCGGCACGTTTTCTTTGTACTTTGAGTTATAGGTAATGATTCCGAAGCCAAGTTCCCAGCTTTGGAAAATGTTTATCTTAAATGCCTGGAAACCCAGAAACACACATTAGTAATACTTTCCCTGTCTGGGCTGATACCAGCAGTTCCAACTTGGCCAACTAGGGTTGTGCCCTGCGAACAGCGCCCTTGCTGAAGTTTTCTCTACAGAAGAACAACGCTCCGCTCTTCGGAGCATCGCTGGGGAGCAAGCGGATGCACTTTTTGGGTTGACTTTGTTAAATCTATAAACTGCTCAGCATCTTCCACACCTTATCTTGTCAAATCGCTGTTGTCCCTGGAGTAACAGGGACCCCCCAGCGCAAGGTCCTGCCCGCCCTTCCCGGGTGCCCGGCCACTGCTCAGCTCCCATCGCGCCTCTCCGGAAGCCAGAGTCCCCGGCTCGAAGCAAAGAAAGGAAAGCACCTACCCTAGTGATGACCAAAGGCTGGTTGAAGTCTATGCCCCCCGAGAGTCTGAAGCCCCAGGGAGCAGGGCCCGGGAGGACCACGTTCTGGGGCATCCTGCCTTCCTGCCCTAGGTGGGGCGCCTTGGCTCCGGGGCAGAGGGGCGCAGCGAGGGGCGGCTTTCGCACCGCGGGGGTCCCGAGGGAGTCCGCGAGCTAGGTCCGGGACAGCGTCCCGGCGGGGGTGCGGCGAGCTTTATCCCCGGGCGAGTGACGTCACGGCCGGCGCTCGCGTCCCTCCCACCACCGAGCGCTCCAACTTTGGAAGCAGAGGCGCCCAGCGCAGCCCAGCCGGGCGGGAGTGCGCGCCGGCGGGGTGCAGTTACCCGGACGGGCCCAGGGCGGCAGGCGCGGAGGAGGAAGCCTCGGGTTACAGCTTCCACCACCATCTTAAAGTCACACCTGTCCTCCTGCTTATCGGCTTGGAGCTCAGCAGTGCGCTTCAGTGCACGCTGAAGGCAGACAAACCACAGCCGCCGGGCTTTCCACTATAACGCAAGCGCGTCAGTGCGCTGAGTTGCTTAGCAGTTTTGAGCGCATTAATAATCTAACTTGCTTTGTGACTTCGGCCAACTTACCTAACTGCCTTAAGTTTTAGTTGCCTCGCTATAAAATAGGGATAATGATTGTAACAGCCCCTCTGGGGCTGGGGGTGGGGATTAATGGAGAATTAACTGGGCCACCTTGGCACAGCGCCTGGCACAGCGCAAATGCTCAATAAATATTTATTATTTTTACAATTGAAAATGTATTCATATTTATATATGCGTGTATCTGTGTGTCTATAATGTACTTTAGTACATTCATAAATGTATTTAGCATTTAGTTTTTCAAACAAAAGGATGCAAAGTAAAAATGTTGCTCAAACATGTACTCAGTGCCACGAATCTTCAAAGAGTATGCGTGAGTGGGTGAGTAATCAATATACTCGAGGCATTATGTCAGTGATTTCCAATAGAGTAACTGCCCTCTTCCTTGAATTCAACATGAGACAGGTTTTTGACACTTAAGGGATGAGGCTAAAGGTAGCGCAGAAGTGAGGTTGCCTGTGTGGCAGCCGGAGTGAGGATGCTCAGAGTGTGACGGAGATCCCAGGAGGATCCCCAAACTGGATGCAGTTGCAGAGGGAAAGGAAGGGGATGAGGGTTCACCGAGTCCTTTGCGGTCCAGGTACGAGAGATTGCTTAGCCCGAGGATCCCAGTACAGCCTCGTGAGTCCAGCAGACTGTCATTATTAGATCCACTTTTTTTCAGGTGAAGAGATAATTTCTTAGAAGTTAAGTAATTTATATAAGACCTTATAGTTAATAAATAGTACAAGAGAAGCTGAAAATCTAGGTCTGCCTGACTCTGGCATATAGGAATAAAAAGCAGCGGAATTTGGGCAGGGTCCAGCTGAAATCTTAGTATGCAGTCAAGCAGTCCTGGTGTTATGTGCGGTGCTTCTCTGATTCCCAGGGAGAGGGGAAAGGATGAGGGAAGAGAAGTATGAAACGCTTTCAAAACCCGAGAATGATGGTCTGGGCCTTTGTACTCTAGAATAGGACTCTATCAGTCCAGGAAAGGAGGGCTGCAATATGTTTTTAATAGAGCAGTCTGTTTAGAGACGATTTTAAGACTGATGAAGAAAAGAGAAAGGGAATTTAGAAAGATATGTGCCAAATGGGGCAGTTGGGAAAAGGTAAGTATAAAACCAAATCAGGTACTACTTTGCCTGCTCTGGCAGATTATAATGCAAGTCCCAGGGGAAAGGCGCTTGTCTAGTTGCAGAAATTTTCCAAAGCCCAGCCTATGTTGAATTAGCATAGAAATGAGTGTAATGTTTTCGCTTATGTTGTCTGGCTGTATTATTGCAGGACACATAGCCTTTGCCGATCACTGGCTGAGTTTACATCACACACACACACACACACACACACACACACACACACACGAACAAAAAGCCAGACAAGTTATTTGACACTGTATGATTGCCATAATCAATTTTTTATACCTTACTTCACCAGCTGGCTTATGGAACCAGTTGGTTTTATGATGCTTTTTCTTTACCACTTCACTGTGCATTTTGGCATCATTTAGATGTAGGCAACATCTGTACAACATCAACATAGTACCTAATGAGTTCTGTAGGCTTTGCAATGAGTGTGAAAAGCAGGGAAATAAGATGTTGGTTTTCCTACAGTCTATGTTCACTGCTATCAAGAGGAAAGTGTCCAGAGGTGACTGTGAGGGTAGAAGTGAGAACAGCAACAGAGGAGTTTCTAAGGAAGATTTGGCCTGACCCTACCTACTCCTAGGCATTCTTGCTTTGGGCTTGCATTTGTCCTAGCGGTCTGTTTTGGTAGGACTTCTATTTTCTGTTTTGCTTTTTATTTATTATTATTTTTAAATGTATTTGATTGCTACAGGGCCTCAGTATATAGCTTGGACTCATAGTGATCTTCCTGTTTTCAGCCTTCCAATGCTAGGATTACAGGCTTATGACACTACGCGGGAACTCTGTGGCTGGCTCAGTCCACCCTGTGGACAGGGCTGACATAGCATGTGGTGCAGGGGATCAAACTGTGGTCCCTGTGCTTGCCTAAGCAGGCACTTTAGTCTACTGAGCTATCTTGCCAGCCCTGTTTTGCTTTTTAGAGGAAACAGTGGGAGAATTTTATACAGTGATAGGGTAACAATGAGAATCAACTCTAGGAAAGGTGTCAAGGAAAACTCTGAGAGAAGAGGATGCTGGAGCTGGATCTTGAAGGGTTAGTAAGAGTTTTCTGATTGGCTAGAATTTAGACCGGACTGGAAGGGACAACTCAAAACACAAAAATTGTGTAGGTTGTGCATAAACATGCAATGAACACATGGTAAATTGTGAAGCAGCAAATAATTTGATATAGCTAGGGGTTAACATTGGGTAGAGACAGGAGATGGGATCACAGTCATCAGGATCACAGTCGTCAGGGGCCATAGCAGAGGGGATTTTGTGTGCATGGTATTCTAATGTTTCAGTTTCTTCTATCAGGAAGTTTTAAAGAACTTTAAGCTAAAAAAATTTAATAAAAGAACTTTAAGCTAAAGATACAGTAATCAAATTTGTACTACAGGGAATGGGAGGTTGAATTGCAGTTGAAGGAGATAGGAAAGAGAGAATCCAGTTAAAATGTGACAATCCAGGGGAAGATGCTGAGAGGATAATGGGTGCAAAAGAGTTGGCAGAAATGAGAGTCATGAAGCAGTTCATTGGTATCATCTGGCACAAGTCTCTTGGGGTATTAAGGAGCATTTGGAGAGCTGGATGTTCTACAACTTCTGTGTTGGGTTTTACCCTGATTGTGGAATTTTTAACATGGAAATAATATAGAAGAGGTGCAGCAAGATATATTTGTTATAATCAGAGAACGGTGGATTAGAGCACTGTTTTTGTTGTAGTGATTTTGAAGTGCCTGTAAAATATCTGTACCATACCATGCCCTGGTTGAAAAACTAAGATTTGGAGCCAGACTGTCTGAGACCCAGTACAGCTGCACTGTACTTTCTGAGGGATCTGAATGCAAGTTATTTAACATCTTTGTTAAAAGGGTGATGATAGACACAGAAGATAAATACCACATGTGCTTGCTTAGGCGTGGAAACTAAATGGGTTGATCTCATAAAAAGTTGTTGCCAGAAGTTGGAAAGGGGATGGTGGTGGTAGAGAGATACTTGAGACTTGTTCTAAAAATAAAGTTACATTTATTTTAATGAGAATAAGTCTTGTGTTCTATGACACAATAGCATGAGTATAGCTAATAATTACTGTATATTTCATGATCAGTAGATGAAAGGATTTGAATAGTTCCAACACAAGGAAATGATGTACCTGAGATGATGGATATATTAATTATCCTGATTTGGTCATTATACATTGTATGATACCAAAATATTACCCTCTAGCTCATAAATGTATGCACATAGTCATTATGTATCAATTAAAATAACTTAAAAATACAAAAAATGGTGGTAATCAGAGTATTGACCCCTACAGTAATTGTGAAATTTATGACTTGAACATATTAGATACTTAGTATTGTAGCTAGCAATAACAAGTGGCTAGAATGACTCCTATTATTAATATTAGTGCTAGTGGGGCCAGGGATATATCTCAGCAGCACAGTACATGTCTGGCAAGTACAAAGTCCTGAGTTTGATTCCCAGTACAAAAAAATATCTTAGTGCTAGTAATATGGTAATTCAATATATGTAAGTATAGAAACTGGGTTTGAGATGAGTATGTTGAAATTAGAGTGGAACCCATGGCTATGGATGTTAAACAATTGTTAAACAATTGTTGCAGCTACTATTAGTAACTCTAGACCAGGCACCACTCATAAGTAAGGTTTCCTCTTTCTAGTCTGTGTTAGACCATTAGGGCTGTTACAGCAAAATACCATAGACTAGGTGACTTAAACAAAAGACTTATTTCTTATACTTCTGGAGCTTTAGAGGTCTAAGACATTGTTAATGACGAGGGGGGCGGAGATCTAGATAGCTGGCTTCTCTTAAATTCTAACTACCTGTTTCTGGCTGTTAGGGACTTTGCCATCTCTCGGTTCTCTTCAACATCCTGACAAGGCTTTCTACTGTCAGAGCACTTGCTGATGAAACATGGCCACTGTCCAGCGAAAGAACTTTTGCTAATGATTTGCTGTTTCTGGTGCTGCAGACTTTGCAAAGGAAGGGGTCTGAGGGCTGTCATTCTCTGACACATGCCATATATGCTGTTCAGATTTGGTTTCTGCATTGCAAAATAATCATTTATAGAAACTCCTTTTCCAAAGTTGTATTTTACAATGCATTTAAAAAAATTCCTTACCCAACTCTCTCTATCCCTTCCCTTTCCCTTTCTCCTTTCATTTACTTACTTTTTAACCTCCTTTTCTTTATATCTTTAAGGGAAAAGTGTACTGTATTTTAGTTTAAATTTGACTTTCCCTTATCTACTTCAATTTTATGTGTGTTAAAAGAAATAGGGCATTGGCCAAGCAATGGCCGTGACTCACCCACATGGCTGACATTGACAAAGGTTCTACAATCTGAGGTACGGGATCTCAGGATAAATCCTGAGGGGATTTCACTGGCCTTATCAAACCCAAAAGCTACAACTCTTGTTGCATAGGTATTGCTTTATCTTGGTCTTAACCATCCAGCAGAAAAGTATAAAAACGAAGTATAAGAAGTAAAGCCATGCTGTTATGTTGAGCTGTAGGGGACTCAGGTCAACAATTTCTGACATTGCCAGT
>NW_004524690.1:6604000-6614921 GCF_000260255.1 Octodon degus
AAGTATAAAAACGAAGTATAAGAAGTAAAGCCATGCTGTTATGTTGAGCTGTAGGGGACTCAGGTCAACAATTTCTGACATTGCCAGTCAAGCAGAAGATCCAATACTATTATGAACTACTGGAGTCTTTTAGAATATTTTTCTGAGTTCACACACCTATAATATTCAAATAACGAAACTTAACAAAAAAAGGGGATACAGATGAATGTCCATTTCTCTTCTCAATTCTTCTCTCACCTCTAGTCCTACCAAGAAGTATCTTCCCTGACAATCGCTGTTAGCTCCACTGTTTACAATTCCATCTTCCTCAGCTTCTTCTGTTGCTGTATTTGCATGTACTTTCTGGCCTGGCTGCACAAACTAACTTGTCCAAGGGCTTGGGCAGTCAGCCAGGGCCTTCAAGCCCTTCCTTGCATTGTGTCTAATTTCCTCTCTGGTGAGAACCCACGTGATTTTTATGCTTTGGAGGATTTGGGCCCTTGTGAAATCTCTTCTGGAGCATTAGCTACACTGAATTCCACGCCTTCATGCTTGGCTTCAGTGCTGGCAGGAGCATATATTGTTTCATTCCCATGTCGTTGCACTCCCTGGGATGGTGTGATGGTTCAGCTCGAGTTCATTTGGTATTCCCCTCTGAATGTTACTGATTTTTCCTATTATTTGCTCTGAATTGACTAATAACAGTCAAGGGAATCATTAGTATACTGGGAAACATGAACTGAGGCATTGTGGTATGAACAGAATTAGGGGCCTTTGCAGGGCACCTGATTATTGCTATAGAGGCTGCCCATTTAAAATCACCATTTTGCTAATTTCTGAGTTGTGAAGACAGAGAGTCTTATACCCCATGTTGTAGGATAGGGGGAATTTTAACCTGTTTTCTTTTTTAAGCAGCTTACCTGGGGCACTTCCTTTTTTTTTTTTTTCATAACCAGGGATCGAACTCAGGTCCTTGCACTTGCCTGGCAAGTGCTAATTCAACTGAGCTATCTCCCCAGCACCGGCACTTCCATTTTGACTGGGTGGTTTTCTGGTTGGATTTCAAGTTGAATGAAGGCATATTTCTTTTCTGTCACTGGCAGCTTGCAAAGCATACTTCTTCTTCTTCTTCTTCTTCTTCTTCTTCTTCTTCTTCTTCTTCTTCTTCTTCTTCTTCTTCTTCTTCTTTTTCCTTTTTCTCCTCCTCCTCTTTCTCCTTCTCCTTCTCTTTCGCCTTCTCCTCCTCCTCCTCCTTCTTTTTTTTCTTCAAAATTTTATTGATAAACAGCAATGAGACAGTTTCAAATCAAATCGGGAGTACAGTTTCAACAAATAACACACTGCATATATTCTTCTTAGTGGTTAATTGCTGTACAAGATGCAGACTTGAGATCCTATTTACAAACGCCATTAGAACAAATCATTCTATTCATTAAGAGAATGCAACTATATATCTATCCTAACCACTTTGAATACACAGATACAAAATGGACATTCATCTGTATACCCTATTTTTCTAAGTTCCGTTATTGAATATTATAGGTGTGTAAACTCAGCAAAATATTCTAAAAGAGTCCAGTAGCCCATAATAGCATTGGGTCTTCTGTTTAACTGGCAATGTCAGAAATTATTGACCTGAGTCCCCCACAGCTCAACATAACAGCATGGCTTTACTTCCTATATTTCTTCTTTATACTTTTCTACTGGATGGTTAAGACCAAGGTAAAGCAGGACCTGTGCAATAAGAGTTGTAGCTTTTTGGTCTGAGAAGGTCAGTGAAATGCCCTCAGGATTTATCCTGAGATCCTGTACCTCAGATTGTAGAACCTTTGTCAGTGCAGCCATGTGGATGAGTCACGGCCATTGCTTGGCCAATGTGCTCTCTGTGAAAGCCTGAGAGAGTGTTTTCTCTCCATGTGACTCTCCTTAGGTACACTTTACATCATTGATCACTTTCCTCTTTGGCCCCATAATCTTCTTGATCAGAAAATTTGGGACATTACCGAGGTACATGACGTTACAGTACAAGTTCTCATATGTCCTGAGTCTTAATTGACCTTAGAAGGCTAGGGCCAAAATGTTGGCTTTCCTTGTATCCCTCCTTTTTCTCTAATTTTGGTCTGCAAACTTAGGTTGTTAACCATCCAGAAGACAAGCTTATTGTTATTATCAAACGATTTAGGCTATCAAGCTTAACCTCACTATCTCACTGCATTTCAAACATCTTAGGCATAATAAGGAACAGGTATTTTTCATCAAGTATTGATATGTTGAACTCCTCCTCCTTCTTCTTGCAGAATAAATATCTTATTCTGGTTTTGTGAAATTGGACTTGGTTAGAAAGCCAGCAAGAAGTGTCAGGCAATGTGCTAAGTTTTTAACATGTTCATTGACTCTAATTCTTAAAGCAATTCCTCAAAATAGCTATCAATTATAGGATAAAAAAACAGTGAGATGATTAGGAATTCTTGTTTGGAGGCAGAGCTGGATTCCAGTCTAGTTCTGCTCTTTTTTGCCACTTTCTGAATCTGACTACTTCATGTTGCCTTTTAACAATGAATATTGGCAAAAGGGTTAGCAACCCTGAAATTCTAACAAGGTCTTTTGCCAGTTTAGCTCAATGCTTTAAACTTGTGAAATGCCAGTGGGTCTGTTCATGATGAATTTTCATTCTTTCAGGAAACTAAGTCAGAGTTGCAAAGCACTGAGGAGAACTCTGACAGTTAAGTTGATTCTACTAAGCATAGCCTGGTGGACTGTTGTCAGGACCCTCCTACACTTCTGCCTAAATATGTCTCAGAAAATCAGAAATACCTGATCCTCCACTGAATGGTTTTTTACCTACAAGGGTTAACTGGCCTCAGATTCTCTCTCTACATTTTTTTGTGCTTTCAATAACACTGGAGTACAGTTAAAAAAAGGCAGGGTGAATATTTATATTATAGAAACACATCTGAACCTATTCTGTGGTAACAGAGACCATGTGTTTTGGGACTTTTCTATTTGGAGTCAGTTTATCATCACTATAAAAACATTTCAAATTAAAATGGAGTAGATAGAAACCCTGAGGAATTGTACAGGGAGTTTTTGGCTAGGATGGTGGAAGGCCTGGCCTTGGGTTAGTCACTCACAGGGCTGGAAGTGAAGCATTCGCATGAGCTTTTAATCTATCACAGACATCTTGGCCTTCCCTGAGCACTTCCACCTGCTGTACCACAGTGACCCAGGGCTGGTCTCTTAACAAATAAAATGTGTGTGTTCTATGTTAGACATGTCAGTTAAGGTAAGATTACTAAGTACCATATATAGTCATCTTAGTGGTGTCTAGTTTTCATCTTAAAAAGATTTTTAACAAATAATGCAAAGTGGGGAAAATAAGCAATGAATATTTTATATACAGTTCACATTTAAATTATATGGAAAATGCTATTGTAGAGTTAGGGTCTTAAACTCCTCTTAAGAGGAAGACATGTTCAGGAAGTAGAAGGATATTAGAATTTCTGCCCTGATTTTTCTAGTCTTTTGTTGGCATGGAGCAAGGAACGAGCATTTAATATTTTACATTCTGGTCATGGTTGGAGGGAAAGTCTTCTTCCTCCAGGAAAGTCAGTGGCAAGAAAAACACACTTACATAAATGTCCCTAGATTAAGTACATCACTGAGTTTTAGAAATGGATTGAATATTCATGATGTGAATTAAAGTCAAACACATTCATCACCTGAGCCTGGGGTAAGCTTTTCTGATCATTCATCCCTTGAATCCTGGTACACTGGAATCTTGTGGGTTTTCTCTGATATATATCCATAAATACTCCTGCTTCCCTGAAAAGGTTTTTATAATTGTCTCTTATAGTCACCCATTTTTAGACTCATATCATGTTTTGGAATCTTATTTTCATTAAAATCTGTGGCCTTTTGTACTTGATAATAAAGTCTGCTACCCCAAGCAAATATGTACATCCTTCCTTCTCTCTCTCTGCTCAATCCCTCCCCCTTTCTTCTTCCCCTTCTCCTTCTGCTTGTTCCCTCCTTTCTCTCTCTGTCCATTTTGCTGGATATAAGATGTATGATCTATGTATTAATGTATCCAACTTTTACTCTGATAGAGTAAAACTCAGATTTTTCAGAATCCAAGTTTGCTTTCTTCTCTTCTCTCTCCTTTGTTCCGGCAAAGAACATCACCATAACTGTCCTCAAAGCTCAGATCCCAACTGTCCTTTACTTCTCTCTTCCAGCACCTTGAATATATGATAGGTTGCCAAAACCCAGGGATCACCTTTCCATTTCCAGAGTTTGCATTTAAGCCCTTGCCTCCCTGGCTATTTTGCATCAAGTATTCACAGACTTCCTGGAATGACTAGAGAGTTATTCCTACCTCTTTGCTTGCTATTGGTTTCTCTCTGTCCAGTTCACTCAGCACACTACTGCCATAGTGGTTTTCCTAAAATGCAAGTGTAATCATGTGCCTTGCCTGTGTAAAACTCAAGGGCTTGGCAATAGTATTCCAGGTAAATACCAAACACCTTAGCTTAGCTCACAAGGCTTTAAGAATCTGCCCCAAGCTAGCTCCCTCCACAATTCCATGAATAGACACATTTTCTGCAACTATCTAAAATTTCTCTGACTTACACTCACTATATCACTTGGTATATATGTCCTTGACCTGATGCTTCTTTGGTTTAGGATTCATTAATTTACTAAATAATTTATTTTTTGTTTTTGTTTTTTAAATAATTTATTCATAGAGCATTTGTGGAGTATTTGTTCTGAGCCAGTGACCATTCCAGTGGGTACACAGCAGTGACAGTGAGCATAAACAAGGCCTTTCCACCATGAAGATCATTATAGTAGGTGATCATAGTAACTATTAGACAATGAGTTTTAGATAGTTCTAAAAGTTATGAAAGTAATGGTCCATGGTGATCAGCTACTAAGTACTAGAAGGTATATGTGCATCTGAAGGGGATTCTTACACAGTGTTCTTTAGAAGGTTCTACCTAGAAGGACTTATAAAACAGCAATCTTGGCCAAGGAGATAGCTCAATAGAATAATGGCCTGCCTAGCAAGTGCAGGGTCCTGAGTTCAATCCCTGGTACTGGAAAAAAAAAAAAAAACAAAACCAACCAACCAAACAAACAAACCCCCAAAAAACAAAACAAAACAAAACAAAACAAAAAAACCAACAACCTCCCCCCCCAAAAAAAAAACCAAACAAAAAAACCAAAAACAACCCATCAATTTTGTGGGCATGAAAAGTCATGAGGTCTGAAGAGACAGGAATTATGAAGTGTGTGCTGAGAATCACTTAATGCTTTCAGGGGGGCATTTATCAGAGCTGTGCGCCTGCTTCAGGTCAGAGATTGGGGGAGCAGAAGGAAGGCGCTAGGGAGAAGGAAGCAGGTCAGTTAACAGTGAGTGATTTTGTGAGCCTGGCCAAAGGTCTAGCTTTTAACCTTAAACTGGGGGAGTGAAATGACCAGGTTTATATTGTAAAAGGATTTTTTTTTAAATAAGCAGGTGTTGTTAGGATGTGGAGGAATTGGAAGCATAGGTTGATGGTGGAGACATAAAACAGGCAGCCACTGTGGAAAATAGTTTGGGGGTTTCTTAGTCAGTTACCTCACTGAGTTACCATGTGACCAGGAGCTCACTTTTAGATATAGACCCAAACAGGTGTTCAAACAAAAACTTGTCCATGGATGTTCATAGCAGCCCTATGGAAAAGCCAAAAAGTAGGGGCCTGGGGAGATAGCTCAGTAGAATAAGCACTTGCCTGGCAAGCACAGGGTCCTGAGTTCAATAACCGACACCACAAAAAAAAAAAGCAAAAAAAAAGCCAAAAAGTGGAAATAATCCAAATGTCCATCCACTGATCATATGCAAAATGTGATACATTCTCATAGTGGAATATCAGCCATAATAAGGAGTGAAATATTTGTACATTTTGTAGTGTGGATAGAGCCCTGAAAACATGATGCTAAAGGAAAGAAGACAGACACAAAAGGCCCCTATTATATCATACTGTTAATATAAATCTCTAGAAAAGGCAAAACGGTAGAAATAGAAAGAACATTAGTAATTGCCAGCCCCTAGGCCTGGGGGTGTATGCAGTTCAGTGGCAGAGTGCTTGTCTGACAAGCTTAAAGTCCTGGGTTCAATGCCTTCCAAAAACCAAACCAAACCAAACCAAACCAAACCAAACCAAAGCAAACCAAACCAATCCAAACCACAAAATACCCGACAGCTTACAAGACAGTTGGGAGGGGCTGGAAGGTACAGAAAGTGAAATGGCTACTGAATGGGTTTCTTTTGGAGATGGTCAAAAGGTCCTGAAACTCGATGGGGCTGATGACTGTACGAATCCCAAATGCATTTCATGCTACTGACATGCGCACCATTAATGGTTAAAGTAGTAACTTTACATCGCATGCCTAGTCATCTAGAGCTGCCTCAAAAGGAGCAGATCTATTTTCTCACAGTTCTGGAGGCTGGAAGATTGCAAATGAAGGGGCCAGCAGGGTTCACATCTGGGAAAGTGTACCTCTTGTGATTTAAATGACCACTGTCTTGCTGTGTACTCCTTACATGAATTTTCCTCAGAGAGTAGGGGAGGGAAAAGAAAGGAGGGAAAGAGAAGGGGGAGAGAGGGAGAAGCTAGCTAGCTCTCTGATTGCGCTTCCAAGGACATTAATCTTTTGAATCAGGGTTACAGTTCTATGACTTCATTTAACATTAATTACTTCCTACTCCAAATACAGTCATATCATTGAGGCTTAGAACTGCTTCAACACATACATTTCAGGAGCAAAATTTTATTTCATTGTGTTATATATATTTTACCACAACAGAAACAATCATTTTGTCTACTGTGTAGAGCCCAACCAGAATGAAAGTAGAGAGACCACTTAGGGGATAGGTGAGTAACTATGAAATGATGGTTATTTGAATTAGAGTCGTATTTGAGAGGAATGAGTAGTTTTTACTCTTCTTTTTATGTGAAGAGATTTCACTAATATAACTTTCTTGGCTTCTCAGTCCACCCCTCATCTGCTCTTAACTGGTGTTTGTTTTGTAAGTGAAGATCACTGGCCCACATTTCTAAATAGGTGGAGCTAATTTATTAATTAGTTTTAATGGTTAAACATTCTATTCTGTCTGCTTTGAGGCCCAGAGTGAGATACTAATCCTGTTCTGCAGACCCAAACTTTCTACCCAGAAGAGACCCTGGGTGGGCTGGGATAGGGGTCCACAGTAGTATTACCAAGTTCAGATGGCTACAAAGTAAATGGCTTCTCCAGTGAGCTGGGCCACTGGCTACCATTTTGATTTCCCCTTTTGTGGCTTCTTTAGTTTCTTCCACAGAGTCTTCAGTGCTAGTGTCTTTGGGAAATGTTCCCTGACCACCCCCATACTGTCTTGTGTTTTATGTGCCTCTTCTCTCTTTTTCTGTGGGGCTGTGTGTGCATTCCTCCAGCTTAGCATATGCCAAACAATACTGTGATCTCCTCTTCTGGTAGAGATAAAGTCATGTATTCCCCCTACACATTGTATTACCCAGTGAGAGTACAGTGGTTCTAAAGACATTAAACTTCTTAAGAGTAAGGCCCAAATTAACCTCTTTCCATTTCTTATACTTGATATAATGTCTGATACATAGTAAGCAGCCAAGAAATGTTGAATACACAGCTCCAATAGGAAATTCCATGTTCCTGATTCACCTTTCTTTCTAAAAGACTCAGAGAAAATAAGGGAGCCTTGAAATATTGTGAACTTACTATTACTAAAAGTTGGCTTGGACCATGGAAGAGATTGGATCCATAGACCACACATAGCTGCACAACCTACAGGAGGTGTCCAGTGAGGCAACTGAAATTCTTTCATTTTCTTGATAAATTTTCTATTGTGCTATTGAACTGGAGTTTGTAGTCCTCTTTGAAAGCTTACTGATTTCCCATAGCCATGCAGTGATAACCTCTTGGAGTTAATTGCCTAAAAGATAATGAAGTACATGAAGTTGGTACATGTTTTCAGTTCTCAGAACAGTGGAAGGTAATAATAAAAATAGTAATTAAATAGTCTCTATTTTAAGAAAATTGGAAAATGTACATAAAAATTATATATTCCTTTTGGTACAAAACTTCCCTCCACCCCTCAGTGGTTACTGGATGTTGCTGTCTGTGCCCATGTTCTCATCTGGCTTTCCTGTAACTAGGGACCTGTGTGCATTCTGTCATTGTCTGGGCTTATCTGTGGTCTGAGAATGGAGAAGGGACTGAAGCCAGCTTGTTAATATGGTATTTGAGTCCTTTGATTTGTGTTTCTTTTATCTCTGCTCTCCAGCTAGGAAAATGACTTGTCAAAGGTTACAAAAATTCCTGAAAATTAAACTGTAAGATGATGTAAAAGCTATTTTGAGATATGTCAAACATTTGAAACAACGTTAGTTGATTCTGTATTTCTTAAGATAGTGTGCTGCTTAAAAAGATAAGAAAAATAGTTTGAATATTATGTTAGGCTATGAGTGAAATGTAAGTAATGAGCTGTACATTTCCCTGGCAGTGTGGTACTAAAAGAAACCAGACTAAAAAGGGACATTAATACCCATATGGGTCACAGGGAAGCAACTGCAGTGACCACCTGCCATTCATGGGGCACCTGATAGTCTACTTAGTGTGATAAGCTCCTCTGTTCCAGCATGCTGTACTCTCTCATTAAATCTAGCCCTTCTTCTGAAGTCCACGTAGCAGCACAGGGCTTGATTGGAATCAAGATCCCTTTTGGCTAAATAGTTTTTTTTTGTGTGTGTGTGTGCAGGGTTTATAGGGTCTCAGTACACAGATTGAACTCATAGTGATCCTCCTGTTTTGTGCTGTCTCAATCATCGTCTCAGGGCACCTGGGGGCAGGGCTGGCATGGCACTCTGGGACTCGAACCCATGTTCCTGTGTCTGCCTAAGCAGGCGCTTTAATCCACTGAGCTATCTGGCCAGCCATCAAATAGTTTTTTGAATGTGGATGAGATTATGATTGACTTGAGGGGTTGGTGAGAACCTTAGCAAGTATTCCTAGAATTGCAGGCATGTCCAATTTCATTTTACAAAGCACATTAAAGTACAAAACACATAATTGGTCCATCCAGAGGCTTTAATATTTCCTGGTTATCCAGCTGTGAGGTCAAACCCTGAAAATCAAGCAGTTAGATCCTTAGGACAAAGTATATCTTCTTCTAGTGGGTTTCAAATTAGGAAAGGTATCATTACTGAAAAAAATTGCTTAATACAGTCATGAAATCCATATATTATTCTAACTAGTTATGAACTCAAATTTAATAGATTATTTCAGTTTTAAGTAAATTATTAGGGTCTAGGAAGTCCTTTATTCTTACTAAGTTTCTTTCCTACCTTTCAATAAGATTTTGATGGCTTCTTTTGGGGTTTTAGCTTATTTAAAGAAGATTATAACACTATTTTTGGAAATATAGAGATAGCAAATAAAGGAACACCAAATAATCAATAGGTAAAAATTGATCTGATTGCCTATATGTTTTGAAATAAGCTTTAACTTCCAAGTTCCTCTGCCAGTCAATAAGAATAAGGTTAGGACCATTTCCCACTGTCTTCTTCAGCGTTCTTCCACTGAAGCTATGCTGACAGTGAAAAGAAATATATTTTGAACAAGTATGTCCTAGAATTTGGCAAAACCTGATCCTATGTGAAAGATTTGTGAATCTACCACATATTAACTGGGAACTGTGTATTTAAATGAGAAGTATTTACATGAGGAGCCCCTTTCTGAGGACAGTGATCCTAATAGGAGAGAGCATAGTTGTATAAACACTTAAAGTTTGTTGCAAGTCCATAGAAAGATCATGTGGGGAGAAGTTATTCTGAATATAGCCAGATCAGCTGTGTCAACGTATTTCATTATGGAATGAGAAAGTGTGATTTTATAAAAGTGTCTATGGAATTCGAGCATACGTTCTTCCATTTACAGCAGTTCCAGGAAACTAGTGGCTTCACAGGGCAACTTCCTCAGGCAACTGCACCCTCATGATGGTACCCTCAGTTGGGTGTTTGAGGCCTTAGAATGTAAGTAGGTGTCAGCAGCATCATCACTGTATCTTGGTGAATATGTCATAGAGTTGGCTTAACTTTCTTGTCCACTGTTTTAGGAACTGTTCCCAGAATTAGTGGTGTAGTGAGCATCAATAGAAGTGACTGCAGCTTCTCTGGACATGGGTGCCTCTGATTTTGTGATGGCTAATTTTATGTGCTGATTTGACTAGGCCATTGGATGCCCAGAAAGTTGATTAAACATGATCTCTGGGCATATCTCTAAAGATGTTTCTGGAAGATAAAAGGGACAGCCTTGCCAATGTGGGTGAGCATCCTTCAATCTACCAGGTCTGCATAGAACAGGAAGTAGGAAGAAGGTTGAATGGATTATGCTTGTTTGAGTTGGGATACTGAGCCTCTCCTGCCCTTGTATTCTTTATTCTCAGTTCTGCTGTGGTCTCAAATCCCGGTATTTGGCTCCTTAGCTCTTAGATGTTTGAGTTGTGTCACCAGCTTTCCTGGGACCCTGGCTTGCAGATGTCAGTTCATGAGATGTCTCAGCTTTCATAATTCTGTAAATCAGTATCTCATAATAAATCTTGTCGAGATGACCTGGACCCAGTGGGATCCTGAACAGACCCAGAGCGCAGGCCCGGCGAGTGAGTGAGACGACCCGGGGCCCTTTGGATCCTGATTAGACCCAGAGCACAGGCCCGGTGAGTGAGTGAGATGAACCAGGCCGTGGGATCCTGAATAGACCCAGAGTGCAACCCCAGCAAGTGAGTGAGACGACCCCAGGCCCACGGATCCTCATTTGACCCAGGCTGCAGACCTAGCAGGGAACCCTTCAGCAGAACTCCCTGCAAGGAGGCTAGAGGCAAGACCCA
>NW_004524690.1:6616567-6627202 GCF_000260255.1 Octodon degus
AAAAGACATTGTATGATATCTTCTCCTAGTATTAGAAACTTTAAAAAGTATATTTCCATTTTCTGTTGACTTTAAAAAAAAACAGAGGTTTGTACCTATGTTGTTTATTTATTATTTCTTGCCTATATCTTGTAATATGAGAAACTACTTTGGCAGTAACAATACACAATGTACTAACCATTAAAAAATAAATCTTGTGAATCTGTCTATGTACTGTTTATCTACTTACACATATATTCATAGATGTAGGATGTATAGATTATGTTGATTCTGTTTTTCTGGAGAACCTGGGTAACAGAGATTACATTTAGATTTATTAGTAAAAACTGCCCCTGTTGCATAAACCTTGTAAGTGCTGACTCATGCAAAAATTGCATTTAGAGCACATTTAGATACTCCTGGGAAGATCAAATATTGGAGCTATGTTCGAGAGAGTTGGAATTCCCACAGACTTCGAGGGGCATCTGGCAGTGTGGTAGTCTTCTACCTTTAACTGTGGCCCTCTTTTTCTCCCAGATTAGAACAGACTTGGATGAGATTTGATCAATGTAGCCCACTTACATATTTATGTTTTGAGTCTTTAGGTATTTTAGGAGAAATCAATGAATGATTGAGAAAAAATTATGAAGTTCTTTTTCCCTTCTGTTCTCTTTCAAACTTCCTTCTAGTCATATTAAACTTGCTTAACACTTCCAGATTTCCAACTTAATTTTGTATCAAATGAGGCTTTTACATAGTAAATATCTTATTAACATTCTTTCCATGACATTTTTTTTAAAGTAAGTGGGGATAAGTTTTATTGATGCCCTGCAGGCTAAAGCCAACTAGATAGAGCCTTTGAACATACTGCCAGCCATTACTCTGGAAACTAAGCATCACTATTTTCCATTCTGTCACTTACTCCTCAGGCACTGGCTCCATGTTCATCACTAGCATTAATGTCACCTCTGTGTTTGGGGAACAGCCACTCTTTTCGGTTCAAGGCTAAGACCTATTCTGGCAGAGAAGATGGAACTGCTCATTTCTGAAGAGATGAACCTGTGGAAGCCTGCGAGAGAGACTGGCATTAGACTGAAAGCCCGAAGTATGCATTTCTTGTGAGCTGCACCCCAGGGATGCAGGTGAACTCTACAGATGTACGAGCCTGTGTGCTAAAGTATCAAATGTTGAAGTCACAAGTCAAAAAAATTCAATTACACATCTTGGATCTTGGTATGTTGTATCGTATCTGCTGAAAATGCATATGGCAACAGGGAGGTAGAGCTGGTTCCTCATAAAACTTCCTGTTTATACACCATGCACAGTGACAATAGTAAGAGTAATGTATTACTAACAGTAATGTATTTTGGATGATACAAAATAATTAGCCACTAAATAGTCATTGCAAATCCATCAGTTTCTAGATTACTTAGCTATTTGATTACCTAATAAATTTCTACATGTGCAGTATTTTGTAATGGGAGACAAATGTGAAAATGACCTTTCTGTCTTTGAGAAGCCAACATATGTTTTATAAAACAAATACGAGGGTAAACTGAATATTAAAGTTTCCAAAATTTAAAGACAAATTTTGAAAAACATAATTAGGGGTAAAAACAGCCAGGAAATTATTTGAATATTTTGCACATCATGGAGAAAGTATGTGATCATTTTTGGCAGAGAAGAAAGAATTTGGCTGTGTGTAGCTAAGCTATGTAGGTAACAATAAAGACATCTTTTATGGATTAAGGTAAGAAGAGGCACTGGGAGCTTGGATGATGACTTCAGTGGGGGAGGACTGAGTAATAAGAAGACAAGTCTGAAAAATCTTAGAGTAAGATTGTTGGACTAAAACCTTAGACAGGTCACATGAATTCCACTGATGAAGCTCTTAAATGCCTGGTCAGGGCATTTGGGTATTCATTCATTCATTCACTCACTCACTCACTCACTCACTCACTCACTCACTCACTCACACACTCACTCATGTACCAGATGTTTAGGTGTTATGCATTAGACCAGACATTAAATTTGAAAAAACTACAGTGCTTACTTTAAGGAACTTATACTAAGTAGTAGAGGCACATGGATAGTTTGTTATGGTATAATAATGGCTGTAGATGAGGCCTGTAAACACAACAAAGATTAGTTTAATTTAAATTAATTTAATTTAAGTGGAAGGATCCATTTTGCCTGAAAGGGGGACAGCGCTAAAACATCTTCGACAAATATATCTGTAAGCAGACGGAACTGATGGATTAGGGTCATGAAGCTATTGTGCCCACTGCTGTGAACAAGCACAATATGAAGAGAGTAAATACTATCACATAAACTCAGTGGGCACCTTGCATAAGAGGACAGCAGAGACAGGAACTGTGAATGTGCAGCAAAACTTAGGTGTGGTTTTCTGGAAAGAGGCAGTGACCACAGAGAGCTGGTGCTAGTAATTAGAAATGGGTGACAAGCCCCTGATATCCTTGCAAGTAGCAACACACTTTGTGGGAAAGGTCTGTTGGACTCTCTACCCAAGTTCCAAGTTCAGAGACAGCATTCTTGGTCGTTCTTTTTCTTCTGGTCCTTTATTACCTCTGGCATTTTTTTCTTTTTTGTGTCTCTGAAGCTGTGTCTCCTTCCTTCCAACCCTCAGTGCCATTATTTTACCAGAGAAATCTTCGTAACACAAATATTATGTCTTTAAACATCCAAGGAAGTTCTCAGTCCTCTAGGCAAATACCTCTTCTTAGCATATGATTCTGCATTCTTATATCTTATTATGCTTAGTTATTAATATGCAGCTCTTTCATTCATGACCATTCTTTAGGGGTTAGCTCTTATTATTGCAAGTTTGGGGATTGATAGAAAAGCCTTAGTTTTGGCTTCAAATTTCTACACTTACTCTGAAGCTTTAAGAAGCTTAGTTACCATCTCTTTGCTCCACATTCCTCACCTGTACAATAGAAGGAATAATATCTCTTCAATAAGGTTATCATTAGAAAACTAATTAAGATCGTGTATGTATAGATAGTATCTATCATGATGATAAGATCATAGAAATTCAATAAATGTTTCTATCTTCTGTCTTGCTTGCTCTTTGCATTTGAGTAGAATATAGTAGAAACTAGATAAATTTAGGTGAACTTATACATGTTAATGTTTTTTGAGTGCTATCACATTCAGTTACAATTCAAAGCTCTATATATGTAAGTCATTTAATACTGTTTATGACACCACGTGGAAAGTATGTTTAAAATTTACTTACGTATTTATTTAGTACAGGATTTCACTATGCAGCTTGGACTTGTAGTGATCCTCCTGTCTCAGTCTCCCCAGCGCTGGGATGACAGGTATGCACCACCACGCCTGGTTTCTGGCCAGCACAGCAGGGCTTGCACGGCATATGGTACCAGGGATAAAGCCCGGGTCCTGGCGCTTGCCAGGCAGGTGCTGAAACCATTGAGCTATCTCCCCAACCCACATAAGGGAAGTATCAATATTCTAATTTTATTTATGAGGAAACTAAGCCACAAAAATATTATTTCTCCAGTGAATTCCAGTTAGTAAATGGCAGAGGCAATATTTGAATCCAGGTAGACATAATTTTGAAGTCTCTGCTTTTATGTCATTCTGTAAGTTGATTCTGCACAGTTTACAAATGATGCTGATTTTTCCAGAAATTTCTTCTGGAGGATGCAATGACCTATGCAGAAAGTTATAGAAGTAGGATTGCCATATGCCTTGTCCAAGCCAAGCCCTGGCATGTTACTCCAAGAACTTCTGAGTTTCTCTCAAATTCTTTTTTTAAATTTAATTTTATTTATTTTTTCCCATAATTTTATTGAGAAACAAATAACAATGAGACAGTTTCAAACCAAACTGGTAGGACAGTTTCAATAATGAACACATTGCATACATTCTTCCTAGGGGTTAATTGTTGTACAAGATGCAGACATGATATCCTATTTACAAACACTGTTAGAAGAAATCCCTCTATTCATTAAGAGAATGTAACTATATATCTATCCTAACCATTTTGAATACACAGATACAAAATGGACATTCATCTGTATCCCCTTTTTTTGTTTAGTTCCATTATTTGAATATTATAGGTGTGTGAACTCAGCAAAATATTCTAAAAGAGTCCAGTAGTCCATAATAGTATTGGGTCTTCTGCTCTCTCAAATTCTTGTGAAAAATTATTTTTTTTAATAGAAAAGCCAATTCAGTCTGAAGCTCTTTTCTTCTCATGGGCATCCTTTCAAATTTATCTATGAAGGGACTAAGCAACACACTGATCTGACTCCTACTTAGAATTCGATTGTCATTACACTATGGGGATAGAAGACAAGGTAGTTGCACTTTAAGGATGTCCACCACCACCTCAGTTCCCACCGACTACAATTTACTGAGATTCTCTATGTCCAGCTCTGTGGATTAAGCTCTGCTGTGGTTTCATTCTGTGCAGAGTGGTCTGGAACTCAAAGAGCCAACTAATTGTTGGGTCACCCTGCCAGCCAGGCTCTCTGACTCAAATTCTCTGTGGGGATACAAGATCACCATAGTGAGAGAAAATGATGAAGACTTCATGGTGGCTTGATCTTGGCTTGTCTCAAGGGGGAAAAATACTGAATCTGTTATCAGTACTCTTCTAAAGTATAGTTTTCACTAACTATTCATACAATGTTCTTGGATACCATAGCTCAGAGAAAAAAGTTTAAAAGAAACTCTGTCCCAATCTGGAAAATCAGCATTTCTCATGGAAAAGAAAATGTATGTTATACACATTTTAATCATTTCTTATTTGAATATTACTACTGGATTTTATTTTGAATAAAAGAATGATTACATGATCTAAAATCATGCTTACTTAAAAGACTTTGCTTTAAGAAGAGTAGAAAAAGTTTCTAAATTAATTCATCTTCTATTTGGATAGAAGAATTTTTTCTAGAATAAATTGTATGTCAAACTAAGAAGTGGGACTACAATAGTTTTTTTCTTTTTCCTTGACTCCTGATGCAATTTTTCACTTTGTAAGGAAGTCTGGAGATGAATTGCTTTGCAGGAAATGTAACATTATGTAAATATTTTCTCAGAAGGTGCATGAACAGACAACATTAATTACAAGTGATTAAATGCTACAACCTTGTGATACCTAATTTTGGTTGTGTTGTAATGTATTGATTGATGGAATCCAATTTCCTTTTTACTTTATTTAAACCCATCTTGTGGTGCTTGAGAAAAAAGATAGAACTGAGTCAACTTTGTAAGAGTTAAGTGTACAAAGTGTTCATTTATTTTCAAACTGGAAAGGATACCCCCTTCCCCACTTAGCCAGTTAAGTACAGATTGTACCAGTGGGCAAGTCAAGAATAAAACCACAAACTTCAAGTAAGTGGTGGTAAAAATTAATTGCTACATTTGGCCTTTCTCCGAGCGAAGATTCCAAGGCCGGGCGTGCTGGTGGGAAGCACGTAAATGGCTCTTTTTCCCTAGCTGGAGTCTCCTTGCGGCCCTTCCTTTCCTGCTGGCTGTAGGGTGTTGCTGCAGTTGGTGGGGTGGACAAATGTCCAGGCCGGTGTGTTGGCAGATGAAGAGAAGGATAAGCTCTGAGCTTTCGAAGGTCGCTGTATCCATAGAAGGCCTAAGTTTCTATTCCTCAGGGATAAGTTCTCAACACAAAAGTGCCAATCTGCTCAAGCTTCCATTCTCAGTCTCTTCTACCTGAAGGCAGCTCACACCCAAGGGGTGAGATACAGCTGCTTCCATCTGACTGCTGTTTATGATGGTGCAGAGGAGACTCTCTTAGCCTTCTCTGGGAAGGCTCTCCACATTCTCTGGGAAAGTGGGACCTCTGGGCTGATATTTCCAGTCCTAAGAGGCTGCACCCAGTCCCCTAGGATGATTGGCATCTTTGCCTTCCTGTGATGGCCAGGAAGACCATTTGGATTTTCTACTTCTGCTGCTTTCTTCTGCTCATGTCAAGCCTTGGTGCTGCAGCTCTTGGTGATACATCCTTTTTGTTCTTGTGTGGAGCTGTCATATTTTTAGCACACACTGTGTGACAGAGTGGAGGCACAATGGAGTATCAGAAACAGCTGTACGCTTGCCCAAGTGCTGGCGATTTTCTGCACTACTTCGGCCCCATTGGGCATCCACGCACCCCTCCCTCATAATGATGAATGTGCCTACAGTCCTTTTTTGTTCTTGGATTTCACAGAAGATTATGTTAGTTCATCAAACAAATTTTGATATTTTTAGTCTTCCACTGAAAGGTTCAGGCCCCTAATCCCTTTTTTTCTAGGTCCTCTGTCTTTGTGTAATTTATGGTTGCAAAATGACACATGGAGTTATGGCAGCACTCAGTAGTTTCAGTGGCTCAAATTCAGACAAACATGTTGAAGGAGGGTGGCATTTCTGTCCTTCAATAATGATGACTAGGTTTCAAAATCTTGCTGTGCTCTTTGCAATGAGAAGATAATGAAGGGATAAGACTTCAATCCATATGGTAACTAAGTGGGTGTGCGGTACTACTATTTGTCTTAGAGTAACCTTTTGCTCTCAAGCATTCTCCAAATAGATTCCATTTGTTTCTTTTTCTGCTTTGAAAACTTCTGCCATTGCCATGAGACTCTGTTCATCAATGGGCATGACACTAAAAGGGTTCTTACCGATGCACTATAGTGATAATTGAGTTCTCTTTCTTCTATTCCAGGGTGAAGGGACACTCATTTCTGGAACATGAACTCCTGGTCTCCTTAGACATGACCCTGCAGCTCAGAGGAGAAAGTGCAGGTTTCTGGGTCTTAAAAGCAGCTTGTTTGATGTCTCAGCCTTGCACTATAGAGACAGAAGCGCTGAGTTTTGAATCTTTGGTGGTAGCCACACTTCCTGCCTGCCTTGGGAGTGTGGGTCAGAATCTCCTCCTCAGGCTTGGAGATGAGCTTCTGGAAAAATATAATCATTCTGGGCCCAGAAGGGAGCCCAGCCAGAAATCTTTCAAACAGGCTTAGGGTGGAAAACAATGCTGAGCAGGGATAAAGCAGTGTTAGTACTTAACACCTTTGCTAGGAAAATCTAAGCTTTCTACAGCTGTGGGTGGTTCTTGGTGGGCCTTCAGGTTGGTGTTTAGTGAAGAACATTTAAGCCAGTGGTGAGAGCCAGTTAGTGTGGATACTGAGATAAGGGCACGGATGGTAGAAATGTAACCCCTCGTGCTTCTGCAGTATCAACACACAGCAAGATAGAGCGAGAACTTCGGGCTTCTGTGATGTGCAAGGAAGCGCTTCGTGAATAATGGCTGTAATCCTTTGATTTGCATTTGCACCTAAAGTCATAGGGAAAGTGTCCCTGAGATGTAAAGAAGTTCTGTGGGGAACCCTTTTATAAAAAGAAGAATGCTGCTGGTGTTCAAATGCAAACATTCATTCTTTTTTTTTTTTCAAACATTCATTCTTAATTTGATAACTATTCCTTTATAGTTAATTTTCGTGAGGGGTGGCTTACACACAGTGAAAGACATCCACTTAAGTGCACAATTCAATTTATTTAAAGTGCACAATTAACTGTGCTTGGACATTACACACCCATGACATCACTGATACAATGAAGACACAACATTTTCATTACCCCTGAACATTTTCTCCTGTCCCTGTGGTGCTCTTCTCTCTCCCGTCCTTGGTCTCAAGCAACCATTGATCTGCTTTTTGTCACTTTGGACTTGGTTTGCATTTTCTAGAATTTTATACAAACAGTACCATGTTGGGGGCCTAGCCCTGGCTCCATTCTTTAAGTGGCTGCTTCCACAATGCTGGCAGCCTCAGTTTGCTGTAGTTCGATCCCCACAACACTTCAGCCATGCAAAAGTGCCCTGAAGGCATTCAAGGAGCAAAAAAAAAAAAAAAAAAAAAGTCCTTATATATACAAATAGTACCATGTTGAATGGACTCTTGTGTCTGGCTTCTTTAACTCGGAGGTTCACACACATGCTTGCCTGTGTCTGTTGTCTACTACACTTACCTTCTCATCACCTTGTTTATTTTTTCTAGAGCAGCATTTCATTGCATGGCTACACCACCATTGTTTATCCATACCTGCTAATGAACACTTGGGTTGTTCACACCTTTAGTTATAAATGAGGCATCTGTGTGCATTCATATACAAGTCTCTGTGTGTGAAAACTTGTAATCATTTCTTTCAGGTGAATACCTTTGAATGGACTGATTGGATTAGATTTTGAAGAGGTTGTCACATCGTTTTTCTAAGTGATCGTGCCACTTTTCACTCAGCAATGTGTAACAGGTCAAGAGTGCCACATCTTCATCAATTTGGCATTATTAGTGTATATTTTGTTTTCTTAAATTGTAGGTTTATATAAATTAATGGTTGAAGATATACTTAATTAGTTATATTACACATAATCCTTGAGAAACTGGTTTGTGGTGAGTGGTGATGTTTTGTATTTCAGATTTCTTTTGTCTCTGTCTGTCTCTGTCTCTGTCTCTGTCTCTGTCTCTGTCCCTGTCCCTGTCCTTGTCTCTGTCCCTGTCTCTGTCTTTGTCCCTGTCTCTGTCTCTGTCTCTGTCCCTGTCTCTGTCCCTGTCTCTGTCCTTGTCCTTGTCCCTGTCTCTGTCTCTATCCCTGTCCCTGTCCCTGTTTCTGTTTCTGTTTCTGTCTCTGTCCCTATCCCTGTCCCTGTCCCTGTCTCTGTCCCTATCCCTGTTTCTGTCCCTGTCTCTGTCCCTGTCCCTGTCCTTGTCCCTGTCTCTGTTCCTGTCCCTGTCTCTGTCTCTGTCTCTGCCTCTTTCTCTTGGTCTCACTTTCTCTTCTTACATTAAACTAGACTCTGGGGAAGGAACATTCATATTTTTCCAGTTATCCGGGGACCCTTAAATCATTGTGTCTATGTGTTTAACAAAAGTCACAGTTCTTAGTCTGGTCATGAAAAATTTATTTCTTTAATATCTAAATTACAATTTTGGAGGAGTGACAAAGAAATATATTTAAGAGTATATGTAAGAGAGGAGAAATTAAGTTAGAATATGGCAATTTTTATGATAGTTCTAATTATGTGTGGTTGCACTGCTGTCCTCAAATCAGAGTTTTACTTATGACCTTCATAGGGTGGCAGGCCAGATGAGCCAAGCAACTCTCTCTCCCATTTTCCTTGCTCTGCCATGTTAACAAGGAAACCAGCGACCATGAGAAAAAGTAGCAGCCAGTAACTCATTTTCTATTTGGCCTGGAGGCCCTGTTGCTGCCCATTGTTGCCTGCACTACAGAGTATCATCCCACCTACTTCTGGGGTGGTGTGAAGCAAGGAAGAAGTCTTAGATGGGTGGGAAGACTTGGGCGGTGTGTTCACTGGAGTACCAGCTGGCCACTGTCAGTGTGTGGGGAGCCCCTGAGTTCAGTATGAATTGGTGCTTAAGATGATGGGATCCCCAGTAAGTCAAAAGAGAAGAGAAGGGAAGAGGAAAAAAGAGGAGAGAGGGAGAGGGAAAGGGAGAGGGAGAGGAAAAAGGAGAGGGAAAGATTAAAAGAGAGGGAGAAGGAGAGGGAGAATGAGAGGGAGAGGGAGAGGTAGGGATTTGGAGAGAGAGAGAGAGAGAGAGAGAGAGAGAGAGAGAGAGAGAGACAGAGACAGAGACAGACAGAGAGAACCAGTGTATAGGCCATGAGTTCAATGCCCAATATTTCAAAAAGCAACTGTAGAACATTTCACACTTTATAGTAGAAAAAGAGAAGATACTGGCTGCTATGAGTTTGGAGACAGAATGTCCCCTAAAGGCCCACACAGAAAGGATTGGTCCCCAGGTTGTCATTATGGGGAAGGGTGGCTTAATGGGCAGTTTCCTGGTCCCTGGAATTTTGCCCTCCAAGGAGACAATGGGACTCCAGCCCCTTCCCCATTCTCTCCCTCAGAATTCTCCGAGGTGACTGGTTTTGTCCGCTCCACACTTCCGCTGGGGCATTCTGCCTTATCATAGGCCCCAAAGAAATGCAGCCAAGTCATCTTGGGCTGGAACCTCTGAAATCATGAGACAAAATAAGTCTTTCTTTTTATAAGTTGATTGCTCTGGCATTTGTTATATTAAAAGAGAGCAAAAGTACCAGCTAAAACCCTTGTCTGTACTGCGGTGCAACATTTTTGTGGGGAAGTATGCACACCATCAAATGGTTTCTTCTGCACTCACCAGCCCTCCAGCCTTCTGACCCAGATCCCAGCCCGTGTGCGGCAGAAGGGGCTCTGCGTGTGATTGGAAGCCTGGCTCTGCTGTACCCAGAGCCAGCCTCCCTGGGCCGCAGCTCCTCAGTTGTGGTGCAGCAGTGACCACAAGCTCAAGTGACCATTAGAAAGAGATGAATGACAGTTGGCCCTTGATAGGCTCTTTTTTAAAAAAGATTTATTTATTTATTTGGTACAGGGTCTCACTATGCAGCTCAGACTCAGTGATTCTCCTGTCTCAGCCTCCCCAGCTCTGGGATTATAGGTGAGTGCCGCCATGCCCAGTTTCGGTAGCTGGTTTGGCGGCAGTACATGTCATACCAGGGATTGAACCAGGGTCCTCCTCCTTGCCAGGCAGGTAGTATATTCCCTAACCCTATTTGATAAGCTCTTTGTTCACAATATTTTTGTTTTCCAGTTTTTTAAAAATGTAT
>NW_004524690.1:6636547-6643958 GCF_000260255.1 Octodon degus
AAAAAAAAAAGAATCTTGCTAAGTTGCTCAGGCTGGTGTTGAACTTTTGATTTTCTTGCTTCAACCTCTCATGTAGCTGGAATTGCAGATGTATGCTATCACACTTGGCTAAATAAGATTTTTCTTTTGAGCCCTGTAGGCATTTTAAGTTTTTGAATTCTACTGATGTTATCAGTTGAATGCACCAACACTAAAGGGCTGTTATCTCCATTGTACAGGGTAGAAAACAGGCCTGGAGGGCTCACATATGATGCCTATAGTCACAGGGCATGAGAGGTGTTGCCAATTCATTATCCTACCATCCATCCTCTTTTGTCATTGCAAATAGAAACATTTTATTTGGCCTGGCAATCCACTCAGATAAAAGAGTTCATTTTCAGCTTCCTGGCAGCTAAATGTGGCTACATGATTAAATTCTGGCCAATGATATATAGGCAAAAGTGTTATATAGGTCACTTTCAAGTTTTGCCTTAAAACAGAGAGGTAAAGTGAAGTTTTCCCTTCTACTCTCATATGTGGAATGCAGGCGTGATGGCATGGGCCATGGTATGGGGCCACAAAGAAACCTTGGCTCCCTAAGGCTTCAGTGCCAGTCCTGACTCACTTTCTATTAGCCTTCTTTTATGACAGCTAAAGAACCATAAGTGTTAAAGTCAGGACTCAATCACTGTCACTGTCACTGTTGAGGCCAGCCTGTGGAACCCACCAGATCCTTGATTTTGATTATTCCTGCACCCAGCTTCTGTCCAGTGTTGCAGCAACAGCCAATCCCAGCTGTTTCCTGTGGCCTGGCGAGGAAACCCTGCTGCGTCTCTTCTGGCAATGCTGGAGGAAGTGCGGCACACGTGTGAGCCAGCCGAATGAGTGGTGGTCTTCCGGGTCTGCACAAACTACCAAACTCACCCAAGCAAGGACAACTTGGGAGTTTCTTGGTAAGGCGACTGTGGACCCATGTCACCTCAGTACAGGAACAGCAGCCTCTGCGTTTCCCCTCTGGGCTACTCTCCAAAGCCACACAACACACAGACAATGCCTGCGACAGGGACCCAGTGGGAGGACGACTTCAAGCAGATCCCAGCCATATGCAGAGGTTGTCCCCAGCTGCTCCACCATTTTTCCTCAAGTGGAGGGCATTCCTCTAGTGACAAGTGTCCTTTTGAGTTCACAGTGATGGATTTCTCTTGTGTAAGTGGTTGGGATGAATGATTTTGCTTTTGGCACAAACAAAACCCAAGCAGGCAGACACTGAGATGTCTCTGGAGGCCATGAATAGATGCAGATTTCTGGCTGGAAAATTAAAAAAAAAAAATTCTAACCATTTGTTTCCTTCCTTCCTTCCTTCCTTCCTTCCTTCCTTCCTTCCTTCCTTCCTTCCTTCCTTCCTTCCTTCCTTCCTTGTGTACTGGGACTCCAATTCCTGACCTCACACTTGCCAGGCAGGTGCTGTGCCACTGAGCTAAATGTCCAGCCCAGTCTTACCATTTCTTTAGTTGGCCTGTCTTGGAGTTTCTTTGTTACCACTGATTTCACCATTTCCTTCAATGTCGAAAACATTGAAGGAAACCCAGGGGCTACATTGTGCTCCTTTTACTTTTGTAACATCTAGAATTCTTTCTGGAATAAAGGTGGTGCTGAAATACTCTAGGTGTGTGTATCTTGGTTATTTATCTTAGTCTCTAGCATGTTTTGTGCCCTCAGCAGGAGGATCATGTATATCATAACTGCTTCTCTCCTAAGCAATTTTAGTTCCTTGAGAAACACTAAATATTACAAATAAAAAATATACAAAATATTCTAATTATTTTGTACTTTGTTTCTCTCAATTCTCTTTGTTAAGTTTTAACATCTTCTAAGCCTTAGTTCAAAGCTGCATTCTTCCTTTCTTGGTGTCTCCTTGTTTTAGCTAGATATATAATTAGTTTGACCCTTTTCCTTAAATAACTGTAAAGGAGATAAGATTTCAAAGCTGTTTTTTTTTTTTTTTAGCTTCTTGGAGTTAAGCTTTTGTGTTTTTGGATTTTATCATTCATCTGAACTGATTTTCATGGGAGAAATGTAAACAGACAAAAATGATACTAGGTTTTAATATTTGGTAATTTAAAAAAGAATAATGCAAATGCCAAAGATTTCTATATCTCTTTGTCAAATTAATCACTGAACACTTGAATACAGTTTTTCACAACACTCAGAGATCTTGCATATCTGTCTGGAGAAGAGAGAAGGCAGGTTAGGATATAGCAGAAGTGAAAGGAAAGCGTGGCCATCTCCTGGTCTTGGAGGACAGTGGGGAAATGGAGAAAGAGAGAAAGAATGAAGAAAGTGAAGCCCTTCTGGAGGCGTGTGCTTTAAGGCAAGTGACCTTCACTCAATCTTAGCCAAAAGGCCATGATACAATGGGGCAAAGTAACATCAAGAGAAATCTGGGCCTCAGTCACTTAGAGCTAGCTGGGCTGAAAGAGACTCTGGGTTTAGCTTTCCAGGTTGCCTTTGCTTCTACGTGATGCAAATGCAAAACTGAGAAGTGAAGGAGCTACCATGTTGCACGTAATGACAGGGTGAGGTGACCTCACACTGGAGACCAGTGCTCTGATGGCCAGGACTGGCGGAGGCCATGGCAGACGGTAAGAGCCTGCAGGCTGCGGGAGCTAACTTGAGGCTGACTCAACAGGAAGTGATAATCCTCCCCAGACAGGGAGAACGGATCACTAGTTACACCATTCTCAGATTTCAGCCTTAAAGGCCGGGAGGTGCCCAGGGGACAAAGGACATGGTCCTGGAGACCAGAAGAGGGAGAGGGTACCATGCTCTAAGAGCCTAGGTTTTTCCCACTACCATGAGGACGTTAATTGTCCTTATTATTCACCAGGGAGCTATCTTGGGAAGAAAGCAGAAAAGATATTCTAAAAGATCAAACATTTTGCGTTTTTATTCTGATGAGCAATTGTTTTCTAACATGAGTGCCAGTGGGTTACACTAAAACCTTTTGGCCAAAGATGTAGATGTATTGTGCTGCATGTTTACCATATGATATATATATTTGTTATATATATATATTTCTGTTATATGTAATTTCTGTAACCAGAGGATTGGGATTTGAAAGTGAAAGTAATTAAAAAATTATATACTTTAGACTTGTGTGTAAATTAAATATTTCCCTTCACTACAATTTTTTTCTGATGTTAAAAGTAATTTTATTATAAAAAGTTTTAAAAATAAAAGTCTCAGTGATTACTGAATACATACTTATAGCCAACATTTTTATAAATGCTTTTCAACTTTTATTTCAATGCATATGTATTCATTTGTTAGAGTGATACTATGAAATTAGGGGTATTTTATTGTTTTTCACATAAAACTTGAGATCTTTGGGGTTAACCCTAATCATTTAGTATAGGCACACACATGCTTATACTTACAAACATATCCACACACCATTTTGTTCTAGGTGAATATGAATATAGGTAAACATGCACCTTCTTCCTTACAAATATGGGACTATATTGTTTTGTAGTAAGTTTTCCACATAATGTGCTGTGAATATCTTTGTACATCATTAGTTTTCTGAGGCCATTTTTAATTGATTAAATGTTATCTGTGACAAAATGTGTCACTATTTATTAGAGAAATAGCAAAAGATTTCTACTAAATAATGAATAAATATCTATTGCTGGTTATTTAGGGTATTCAAATAATTTTTTGATGTCTGAAATAACATGATAGTACATAGACTTGTAGCTAAATATTTGAACATATTATAATTATTGCCTTAGAATAAATGTATATGCCTAATATCTCTGGATCAATGGAGATACAGTATCCTAAAGTTTTTGTTACTGATTGTAAAATTTGTCATCCCATATATTTTATTGATTTATTGTCCCATGAACTTGATAAGAACAATTTTTGCATGTTTGCCAATTTGCTAGTTGCAAAAGTATAAGTTATTTTCTTTCTGCCTTCTTGGGTTGGACTATGATTCATATACTTAGTAGTTTTATGTTGCCTTCATCTGTTTTTAGGAATTTATTTCTTTACCACCTTTGTCATCCACTGTGTTCTCAATCGATTCTGCCTATGTGGTGGGTTGAATTTGCAGACTGGCCTTGGGCACTAACTCTCATGAGAGATTTTAGCCTCATAACTAGTTGTTATAAATGTTGATTTCTCTGAACCTGCTAGTAGTTTTTTCCTGACATGTTTACCATACGTATTTCATGGATAGTTTAGAATTAGAAAGATCTTGATAATCTAGTTGATTTTCTTAAACAATGAGGACATTGACATTTCAACCATGCTGTTAGCTTTCTCAGTCACAGAGGACAGGATGGGGGGTCTTTAATGCCAGACTTCTAGTCTGGATGCATCACCACAGTCTGTCGGGTCTAAAGGGGCTCTCAATCCTCTGGTAGACCAGATCTCTACAAAGTGAGAGACCCATTAAAATAGGTACCTGTTACTGACAGTGTTGTATCCAATTTTCTGTTCTCTTCTTTTTCTATTTCTGGATTCTAACTCTTTTTTTTTTAATGTCACTTTTAAAGAATTGATGAGTTTATTGTAAAAAATTGCAATGCCTCTTTTATACAGTATCTAACTTAAAAATCTCCTAATGATTTAAAACATATTTTAAATGCCATACTCTGATCGTCATCTTCAAACTTCTAAACTATTAAAGCTCGGCAGTGCAACCAGCAGGATCTAACAAGCAAATTCAGACTTTGATGCTACTGTGATTTGAAGTGGCCTAAGTGATAACTTGGAAAGGAGACAAGGTTAGGGGACTAGCATGCCAATGCCAAGTGTGTATTAGGTTGTATTTTTTATTTCATTTACTCCCCACATAAAAATTATGTGCTATTCATTAACAGCATCTACTCCACCTTCAGTTTTGTTGTACAGAGTTTCCACCTCAGGCTTCTGTTTCGCTAAGGTTTCCCTATCAATATTTCCCCACCATGGTGAAGTGTTGACAGCGGCAGCACCACTTTGCTTTTCTTTGCCATATATGAGGCCAATGTTACATCTTTCTGAAATTCGAAAATTGTAGTGTACCATTCTGTTTTGAAATTGGCAACATTTCATTTGGAATTTCTGCTTTATTCCTATGCAGAGTTCCTGCAATGGTCAACTTGTGCTCTTTTAGCAATGAGTAAACCAATTGTTGAATGTCACATTCTGAAAGGTTTGCAAGAACAAGTCTGTTCACAACATCATTCAGTTTATTACTATATGAATAAGGGAGTGATGGCTGAGTTCTACAGTAAATCTCTAAGTTTAAAGCATAGTCTTCACATCAAGGGCCTAAGTTTTTATGCCATGTTTTGACTCTTCGCTTTTTCATAATTCTTATATCCCTGTGAGCATCACAAATCTGTGCTAAGACAGCACTAAAAATGTCTTCAGTTGAGCTAGCGGAGTATCACAATATGGCTATTGGTGCACACGGAACATTTTTACTTTCCTTTCAGCCTTTGTATATTTCACAGCATCCTTGGATCCTTTTGTCTGTTATGGTTTTCAATGTCAAATGGCAGTGCTGGGATTCTCTCTAATACATTTCACCCCTGCTCCCTCACAATGTTTTTTGACTTAGTTCTAACATTGGGTTCTTCCATTTAGTTACATGGCCATTTCTTAATATTTTGACTAGTCAAATATTGTTCACATTGTTTTCTTTGCACCTGTATCAAGAAGGCCCTGTCTATATTGGTCAATTCTTGCTCCATTTTATTGTCACAGAAACTTTGGCTCACATGGTCATCATCATCTTACCCATTCCATGCTGTTATGAAAATGTGTATTTTACCATAATGGGTCACCATCATCCATGCAGGAGTAATCTGATAATTAACTTTCAACCTCCAAAACTAGCTAATCTGGTTTTCCCTGTGCCATTGTACTGAAGTGGGCTACCAGAATAATAAAAAGAAAACATGTTTAAAAAATTATGTGCTATTATTTTATTATACTTATTATACAACCTAACTGAAGTTGTGACCAGTTCAAGACCACTTCCTTAGAAACCTGAGTCTAGCTGAAAAATATGATTTTTCACTGTTTAGAGGATGAATTTGTATTGATAAATCAAGACATTGACTTAGTACTTCACTCTTATCTTTTCCATTTTGTAAACTCAGAAAGGAGTCCTAGGTATTTTAAGATTTGAAGTTAGCAGAGTGATTCCTCTTACTGCTTTAAGTCTTGCAGGGAAAAAAATGACTCCTGAAGTAAGATTATTCATGACTCTAGTTAGAAAATAGGTCATCTCAGCTATGCCTCATCAGTGTTGAGAAGTAGGCTCTGTTTTTAAACACAGCTGTCTAGCTATTTATCTTTGTTAGTGAAACACCATGCCCATTAATCTAGGAGCAGATGTCCACTAAGCTTTTTGTCATATCATCTGACAGCTGACCAATGTCCTGTGTGTGTGTGTGTGTGTGTGTGTGTGCGTGTGTGTGTGTGTGTGTTGAGGGATGTTGGGTAGCTGGAAGACTAGGTAGTATTGGGTGCCTAGGCATATTAATATTTATCTATTAGTAGGGAAAAGGGGAGGGAGGGGGAGAGAGAGAGAGAGAGAGAGAGAGAGAGAGAGAGAGAGAGAGAGAGAGAAGGAAGAAGAAGAGGAGGAGGAAGGGGAGGAGAGGAGAGAGAAAGAGAGAAGAGAAAGAAAGAGAAGGAGAGAGAGGAGGAAGAAGAAGAGGAGGAGGAAGAGGAGGAGAGGAGAGGAGAGGAGAGGAAAGGAGAGGGAAAGAGAGAGAGGAGAAGAGAAAGATAGAATAGAAAGAGAGAGCAGAGAAAAGAGAGAAGAGAAAGAGAGAGAGAGAAAGAGAGAGAAGGGAGAGAGAGAAAGGGAGAGAGAGGGAGAGAAACTGTAGAAATACTCTGGACAGGTAGTACTGGTATCTTTTTCTAGAAAACAGGACAATGATAAACTCATTAATTCCAACTTATTTCTATTTGCCAGCAACTGTCTTTCTTTGCTGAGATGCTGGATGGAAAATGCTGGTAATGCCAGGGAGAAGCCTGTGGCATCATCAATTCCAATAAGCCAACAACTAGCTGGTATGTTTGTGAGCAGCTATTGAAAGGCTTTCTTATTTTAAAAACCTAAGTAAATCTCAAGCCCTAGCCTGGCCTATGGTGTGATAGCACATTCTGAATGGCCTGCTGCCTGCACATGTGACTGCTTTCATTTTGAACTGCACATTACTGATACTAAGCTGCCAAGATGAGAGTTATCAGAGAACCTGTCTCGCTGCATTTACACTCCTGGGTCTCGGCCCCCAGAGACACTTAGAGACATTGGGGGCGTTCAGTCAGGAGTTGTCTAGCCAGGATGCATTGAATGCCACACTTGAGTGGAATTTTGGTCTTGATATCCAATTCCTTATACCAAAGCTCATCTGTTGGG
>NW_004524690.1:6644058-6646199 GCF_000260255.1 Octodon degus
TGACCGTTAGCACCCCTGATGCTTGCAGAGGCCAACTCCATGGGGAAAGGCGATGGCTCTCACGAGTTTAAATCTTTCCTTTCAGTCCCCAAGGCTCTGTATTTTAGGGTTTTTTCCTCAGTGCTCTGGATATTGAATAAAGCCTTTAAAGTGATCTACATCACCAATCCTTTGTTTACTTATTTCATTTTGAGACACATTTTTATTGCTTTGCCGAGTTGCTCAGGCTGGGTTCCCTCTTCCAGTTCGCCTGTCTCGGCCTCCCTGAGTGCTAAGATCACAGGTGTGTGCCACTGTGTGTGGTGGTTACTTCCATTTTAAATGGTGTACTCTCTGGTCTCGGAGAATTGCAGCAAAACTGTTTCTTTCTTTTGAAGATGCTCCATGCTTTTCTCTCCAGCAAACTTTGTCACGAATTTTGTTACCAACTCGCCTGCCGTTTCCATGCCTACAAGCCCTGTTTTCTCAACTAACTGTTCTCAGGCTGGTGAGGAGGGACTGACTTAACTCCAGAAGCATTTAAGCTTTCTGAGAGAGTAAACGGCCAGGAGCATGCCCGCAGATCCTCTACAGCGTTCTGTCAAGGTCAGGTTTGTGCTTTCATTACAAATACAATGAGTTTTCTGTCATTCTGTGAGATGTAGCACCCACGAGAAGCTGTTCTACAGCTGCCAACAGAAAGGCCCATTTTCCGACCTTCCCTCCTTCTCCCTAATGCTTTGATCTCCAGATGCTTTTGGGGTTCTGCTTTCCAGAACTCAACCTGTTCTGACAAATGCCTAGGCTCTGAGCTGCTTTGATGACGCTTCCCATGGTGTTTGATGCTGAAGTCTAAGAATAGCAAGATGAGCCCTTGAGTGCTCTCCAAGGAAATAAAATCAAATAACGTAACTGGATTATTCTTGGTTAGCTTGCAGATATCCGTATGACCAGACGTCTCCCACTGATGGTGAGGTCACTTCCAGGCGCTTTTTAATCTATTGGCAGCTGGGTCTGTAGCTCTTTGAGAGAGCCTTCCTTCCAAGTCACTCGCAGCCAGGCCTGCTGAAAGGCTGCGTATTAGTTTGTCATCCTGACTTTTAAGGGCAACTTTGTATCTTTCATTTCCCTTTCTTTCCTCATTTCTATGATACTTGGGAGGGAGTGTCGCTCTACTTTCTCACAGTGGTTGCTAAGGGAGCATCTCCTCTGTTTATAGGCTCCGAACAAATACTGGCAGCTGAAAGACAAATATGGTGTTGTGTTTTCAGAAAGGGGATGGAAGAAGGCCAGCAATTAGCAGCCTCCCAGCACAAGGCTCACAATGAGGCCTTTGAGAGTGCTGGCCGGCATTGCCCATCCACGGACTGCTTGAAACAATTCCGAAAGGTGTTAGCCTTGTGCTTCCAAAGGCAAATTTATTTTCAGAAATCAGCCAGCACTGTACAAACCTAATAGAATTGTAAAGTAGCATGGTCTTTTTTTGGATCTCAAAGAAGTTTTAGTGTCACAGTAGCCAAAATTCAGTGTGATTTGTATCAATTTTCAAAACAAGATTCTTTGCCCTTTGGGTCAGAGGCTGCACTGTCACAAATCAATAAAGGGACAGGTTTATCCACGTTTACCTTTCTTGGCTCTTTATTTGGGAGGATTTACTTTATCCTTTTGTTGCCTTAGGGCAGCATGGTAGTGATGAAGCTACAGTTTAGAAAGCTTTTTAGCAAAGTGAAGAGAAGATAACAGTGTCTTCCTGTACAGTGCCAATATGGAGGTGTGTGTTATGGTATGAACGTGACCCCAATGTTCAGTTGACGCAGCGGAATTGAGAGGTGAGACCTTTAAGTGGTGATTAGGTCATGACAGCTCTGCTCTCATGGATGATTTCTTTCCCCATAATTTTATTGAGAAACAAATAGCAATGAGACAGTTTCAAACCAAATTGGTAGAACAGTTTCCATAGTTAACACATTGCATACATTCTTCCTAGGGGTTAATTGTTGTACAAGATGCAGACATGATATCCTATTTACAAACTCTATTAAAACAAATCCCTCTATTCATTAAGAGAATGTAACTATATGTCTATCCTAACCACTTTGAATACACAGAAACAAAATGGACACTCATCTGTATCCTCCTTTTTTTTGTTTAGTTCCATTATT
>NW_004524690.1:6646671-6647531 GCF_000260255.1 Octodon degus
CCCCCCCAGGAGGCCCTCCCATATGTAGCCCTTGAACATTCCATTCTCCAAAAATGAAGGAAATAAGCATCTGTACTTTATAGATCGCTCTTCTCAGGTATCGTTACAGAAGCACAAAGCAAACTAAGACAATAAATATCTGGGTTCTTTATGTCATAATGATGTTACCTGGTGCTATAAGATGGACCACGAAATGATGGTTTTGGAGATGAGGCCTACTGAGAATGGGCTGAGCCTTTCCCATTCAGGCCAGGGCCTCAGCATACCAGAACTGCAGTGGGTGTGGTTGTGATGGTGACAGTGGGTAAGGAACAACTGACTAGAAGCCAGCTCTTCTAAGTACTCTTTATGTGACTAGCAACTTGACAGTATTCCACAGAGCACTGGCAGTTAGGTATTGTTGTTGTCCCCATTTACAGGGAAATGAAGGGCATAAATAACTTGCCCAAAGTCCACAGTGAATGGCAGAGCTGTGATCTAAATCCAGGCAGTTGTTCAGAACCATGGGCCCTAAGGGTGGTTCTGGGCTGCTCCTGTTGGTGTCCCAGTGCTCCCAAAATCCTGACATTTTGTTTCAATCAACAGAACATCTGGTTCCTGGGACACTGCCTAACCCTGAGTAGATGCTTTCATTGACTTCGAAGCGAAAAAGGTCTTGCTTGCTTCTCTTTTTTTCCCTAAATCCTTCTGGAGGTATGTCACTGGGGTCAAATCTTGCAATGACTTCGGAGGGAACATGTGGAATTTTGATGCAAATGAGACACTGAAAGAGTTAATATTAATTTTTTTTCAACACAGCACAGGGTACAAAATCTGAGCTCCCCAGTTCAGTACTTCAGTTCCACATGTTTTTTTTTTTT
>NW_004524690.1:6650312-6653181 GCF_000260255.1 Octodon degus
GAAAGAGTTAATATTAATTTTTTTTCAACACAGCACAGGGTACAAAATCTGAGCTCCCCAGTTCAGTACTTCAGTTCCACATGTTTTTTTTTTTTTGTTTTTTTGCGGAACCAGGGATTGAACTCAGGCCCTTGCGCTTGCCAGGGAAGCACTTATTCCACTGAGCCATATCCCCAGCCCCTCACATGTTTTCTTAAATCCCCAAAATGTTGAAATGAATATGTGTTGTGAGTTCTAAAGGATGTCAAGCCATCCACAAGCAAATAATGGCAGGCAGGGGAGCAAGCAGTCATCAGCGTAGACAGGTTTGAGCTCTTAGTGGGCCAAGTACAGTCTTGTTGAAGAGCTGACTCTCGCACATGTCAGTCAAGGCAGGGGTTGTCAGTGTATCCAAACTGAAATTTATACTGCTGGTTTGAAAATCCACATCTTCTTTATTTTTATTTTTATGTATTTGGTACAGGGTCTCACTATGCAGCTCAGACTTATAGCAATCCTCCTACAGGATCACCACAGTTTTCAGCCTCCCCAGCACTGGCTATACTGGCGTGCACCGCCAAACCTGGACTCTGTCCCTGCTCAGCGTGCCCCGGGAACAGGGCCAGCAAGCCATGGAGGACTAAGGAATGAATCCTGGTCTCTACACTTGCCAAAGCAGGCACTTAGTCCACTGAGCTATCTTGCTGGCCTTGCTACATCTTCTGACTGCTGATTTAGCAAATGTGTTATTTATTCTTTCACTCAACTTGTAAAGTTTCTCCCCATAGAAACTTCTGTGCAAGTTTTCTCTTTTATCAACACAGACGATAAAATGACATTTCACTCATTTATGCTTATTCAAAACATAGAGACCAACATAAATTTCTGCCTACTGGAGACACTTAAAACAAACTAGAGACTTTTTTGGGGGAGGGAGCACCGGGAGCCAAACTCAGAACCTTACACTTGCCAGGCAAGGGCTTCTGCTGCTGAGCTATCTCCTGGCCCATAGAGACTTTTTTTTTTGTTTTGTTTTGTACTCGTACCACAAGATTGTTTCATAAAATGTGCATATTACAACTTTAAAACAGAAATATAGCTAATTAAAAATTGCAAATTCAGTTACTTTTAATATATGTTGAATATATAATTTATGTGGTAAGGATCTAAGGGAAGCTTTGAAAAATTCTTCATTTGGCAGAGAGAGAGAGAGAGAGAGAGAGAGAGAGAGAGAGAGAGGATTCATAACTTATAAAAGATAACCTCAAGCTGGGTTGGAAAGCAAACCAAAAAATGCTCTCAGAGCAGCAAGAACATCTTCTGATGGAAGCCCAGAGGAGTCACTGGGGAATGGTTAGAAAAGGATTTGGAGGAGACAATATGTTAGCAGAATTTTGAAAGAGTCACCTACTCATGGCCAAGATATTGATGAATGTGTACTGTGAGCCACTCAGTAGGCCAGGTGCAGAGCCCACAGTGGCAATAATAGCAGTCCCAGGCCAAGAGAAGACCAAGAAGATCATAAGCCCACTTCTTCATCAGAGAAGACCAAGAAGATCATAAGCCCACAGGGCCTGGATCTGACCAGAGGAGAGAGGACGGGCAGCAATTTTTGTGGTTGGAGGCAGCATCAGGCTCAGGTGGCAGCAACAGGGGACACCATCAGCTTCCAAGAGTCCAGTCAGGACCAACTGTCTCTGGTCCAGAAACCAGTTTCCAGGCTACCAGCTGGAAGAAGCCAGCGGACATCTACCCCTTCCTGCCTAGCAAAGAGGACTTCTTGTTTCATCTGGTTCTAGGGTGATTTAGGAAGGAAGATGGGAAGGAGAAAGCAATCCTTTAGTGAGTGTACTTTAAACTTAATGAGTGTTTACCAAAATTATTTATTTTCTTTAGTATTTTTTTCCCCCTTTGGCAGAACTGGGAATTGAACTCAGTCCCTTGTGCTTGCCAGAGAAATGCTTATTCCACTGAGCCATCTCCCCGGCCCCGAGTGTTTACCAAAATTAAATGGGCTCAGATTGCAAAAAAAATATTCCTAAATTCCCAAAGAGAGGTGGTAATGTCAAAGGGCAATTTGGTAGGTTGCATAGTGTGTGATGCCCTATGTATTAAATAGCTAAAGAAGGCAAATAAATCTGTGGATACAGAAAAGGAATCAGACATTTCTCAGAACTGGGTGGAAGAAGGAGGAGTAAGTGCTAATGGGTTGGGATTTCAAAATGTTGTACAACTGGGTCATAGTGATGATTGCTGAACTGTGAATATACTAAAAAGCACTCAGCCGTACACCTTCTTAAAGGGCTATAGTCTGTGAGCTCTAGCCCCGTAAAAAATACAAAGAAAATTAGATTCATTAAGGAAAACAAGAAATCTCTGAATTTCTTACATATCTGATTAGTAGCATGTGTAAAGATTAGTGTATCTGATAATTGTTAATCAAATCTTGATTTTTTTCTAAATATCCTAAACTTGTACTATGTTGGATCAAAATTCATATATAACTTCACATTATATTTAGTGAAGTTATAAACTTCACAAAGAACTCAATTGGTATAAGAATTCAACTCATCTACAACAAGCAAAAAGAAATTCTTAGAAAACTGCTGAACCAGTGCAATGTGTAAAGGGCAGAAGGTCAATATGAGATGACATGCATAAGTCCAAATGTTATGAGAAATGATAAACTTATTTTCTAAATCAGAGTACTTATTACAAAGACTACACCTTATATGCTGATTATTAAAAACTTTCAAATTTCAAAAATTTTACTTTTACATGTATTAATAGTGTCATAACAAAACTTGTAAGGGAATAAATTACCATCATTCTGTGTTAAGAGCAAAACTTAAAGTGAGACTCTTTCTTTTCTTTTTAAGAATTCTAACTG
>NW_004524690.1:6662551-6665634 GCF_000260255.1 Octodon degus
TTTTTTTTTTTTTTTTTTTGGTGGCTGGCTCAGCCCACCCTGAGGGCAGGGCTGGTGTGGCGTGCAATGCCAGGGATCAAACCACAGTCCCTAGGCTTGCCTAAGCAGGCACTTTAGATTGCTGAGCTATCTCTTTGGCCCCCTCCTGTTATTTCTTTGAGGGTGCCAGCCCCACAAAAGAAGACCCCCGCTGCCACCCCCACTTGATGCTAGAATCTGAGTGTTTGTGTCTTGTCTCAAATTCATGTATTCAACCTTCAGTCTCAGTGCTATAGCATTTAGAAGTGGGGCCTTGTAAAATGATGTTAGGAAAATAAAGCCCTGAGGAACAGGATCAGAGCCTTCGTAAAAGAGGTCCTCCCAAACTCGATTCTGCTCCCATAACAACCGGCTGTGTATGAGGAAGGGGTCCCCTTCCAACATCAAATCTGCTGGAGCCTTGATCTTGGACTTCCCAGAGCCCAGAACTGTGGGCAACACACTTCAGTTGCTTACTATCCTGCTAGTCTGTGGAGGTCTGTTATATCAGCCCACACTGACTTGGAAGCTGGCGGCACAAGAGTTCTGAAAGTTGGTGAGAGAATAATCTAGAAACGAGTGTTGGATGATTTTTGTGACAGGTCTCAGAGAGCTTCTCTGACACAATGAACTCATCAAAAGGACATTCTTATATTTTAAAGAGTCAGCAAAATGTTATTTAGTAATCCAAGACTTTGTAGTAAAGTCTTTTATTATGAAAATTTGTAGATTAACTGGGGTACTCACTTAATTCTGATAAATATGCAGACATAGTATATAAAAAATGAGAAAGTCAAGATCAGAGATAAGGATTCTTCTCCCGGTGGAGGAAACTACTATTGTCTCAGACCTGCTGGAGGGAAGACTGAAGGTTTTCTAGCTGTGCAATTTGTGCATAATTAACAATGAGTTGGAAAACTGCTAACTTCTTGCTTTTTGGAAACTAGAATTCTGAATTTTTTTCCTGCATTATTGTATATACTTTAAAATTTTTATTTACTCTCTCTCTCTCTCTCTCTCCCCCTGTCTTTTCTCTGTATAGGGGAGAAAGTACCTACTCCATCATTATCCTGTTACATTTCTTTTTACATGCAAATTTCAAATTGAGGATGGGCTTATGAGGTTTCAGTTGCCACCCTCTGAAACAAGATAGATTTTCTGCATATTTATCCACTCAGAACTGGGGAGTAGAATGAAAATGGCCTTAAAAACAATCCTTCATTTTACTGGGCTACTATAACATAGTATTACAGACTGTGTGGGTTAAACTTCAGGAACTCGTGCGCTCACAGTTGTGGCCACTGTAAGTCGGAGGTAACGCCAAAGCTTGGGTTCTTCCAGAGGCCTCTCCCCTCAGCAGGCAGATGGGTGTCTTTTCTCTGTCTTCACGTAGTCTTCTAACTGTGCATGTCTGTGTCCCAATTTCTTCTTACCAGGATACCAGCTCTAACTGGATTAGGGCCCACCCATAAGACATTATTTTGTTTTAAGGGCAATGTGAAGGATTGACCTTTAGTCACATTCTCAGGTACTGGAGGCTGGGGCTTCAAAGTTGAATTTATGAGGAACAGGATTCCGCCCATAACAGGGACTGAGCTTCTGTTTTTGTATTTAAACACACAGCTGGTGTTACTATGAATATTGACTAGGGATGGGCCTATGCCCTCTTTTTTATTCACTAGGAACATGAATGTGACCCTAATATTACAGATGATGTGAGTGACAAGAGGGAGATAATGGGCCGCCTCCAGTTGAGCCTGACAAGGTGGCACGATTAAGGTTTTGCAGTCAGAGCCCCTCTGGGTTGCCATCAGCTCCCTATATTTTATATGTGTTTGAAAGAATTTGGAGTCTCTCTATGCCTTCTGTGAGAACTTTCTAGTAAGCAGACTGCTGTCAGTTCAGGATCCTGACTCTCAAAACACAGCACTGTGTCTGGAATCGGCACAACACCCAAAGGCCTCTCTGCTCTGGGCTGGCCCTCATGAGAGTCCTAAATGCCTTCTCGGTGGACATTCACCCCGAGACATTTTCCTGTGATGAAATATAGCTGGCACTTCATCATGCCTCTCAGATAATTTTCTTAGATGCTTTGAGGCCTTGCTTCTAGAACTAGGTATGAGAGGCTTCTTTCTGTGGAAGAGAGCTGTATCTGTCAGTCACAGGGCAGAAGACAGAGGCCATTAGGCTTGGTCTCTTTGATCTTTTATTCACAATTTTTTCTTAAAAGCACTTTCCTTAGATGAATTACAATATAATTCTTCCGAATTGCATGAGTTATCCTTGGGTAGAGCTTCTGACCCTCAACCTTCTAGACAACTTGGCCGGATCACTCCTAGGTGTGAAGCTATTCTGTATACTGTGGGCAGGCAGCAGTAGCCCAGGCCTCTGCACACAAGATGATAAGCGTGCCTCCAGCTGTGACCCCCAGTGTCTCTGTGCCTTGCTAAATGTCCCCTGAGAGCAGGACAAAATCATGCGGAGTACGAAGCATCATGTTCATGTTATAAATACATCTTAGGGCTAACTTTTCTGGTAGATATCTACTTTCCGAATGAATTATCTGTTCTGTCAGTACTAACTGAAAAAGTGTGCACGTTGCAGGACCTAGGATAATTTGGATGTCACACCCAACTGTCCTGCAGCTCACACCCTTCCCAAGTTAATGTCTCTTTAGCCACAACTTAGCCGGAAAATCCTCCTCTGGCCTGTAGGGAGATAGTAAGTATTATTTTTATTTTATTTTTCTTATTTCCCTTTTTTACTAATTGCTTGGATTACACTAGATTTTCTACTCTGGTGGCAATTTTGTAATTCTTGCTTTGTGGTTTTGAATCACATTTTCATGAATCTTGGGGGTTGGCTTGACTGTCCTCATTCTGTACTTTTCTCATTTTGGCTTTTCCTCGTTACTTGACTTTGTTAGAAACAAAATAACTTGATTATTCTATTTGAGAGACCTGTTCAAGAGTAGGTACAAGGAGCTGGAGAGATAACTCAGTAAAATAAATCCAGAGTTCTGAGTTCAATCCCTGGTACAAAAAAAAAAAAAAAAAAAAAAAAAA
>NW_004524690.1:6666114-6701110 GCF_000260255.1 Octodon degus
ATTATATAATGTATTTACTACAGGGTTGCACTATACAGCCCAGATTCATAGCGATCCTCCTGTTTTCAGCCTCCCCAGCGCTGGGATTACAGGTGTGAGCCACCATGCCTGGACTCAGGGGCTGGCTTAGCATGCCCCAGGGGTGGGGCCGGCAAGGCATGTGGTGCCTGGAGTCAAACCATGCCCCTCCCACGCTTACTAAAGCAGGCCTTTAATCTGCTGAGCTATCTTGCCAGGCCCTTGGTATTTCTTTAGCCCATTTATATTTTCTAATTTTCCCTGCAACTAACATCTGTTTTTGTGCAATCAAAAAAAAAGTTTTAGATATCACTTTCAAGCTTCCTGCAATGTCAGTGCAAGATTTGGCATCTGTCCCCTGATGCTGTTAATAGTAATAAGTTTTATTTGAAATAACACTTATTTTTGGAAAACACAGGGCAACTGAGTTAACTATCATACTTTGAGAATAAAGATGAAGCAAGAAACCTGAAAGGAACAGGTGAAGATTTTCTAGGCAGATTTCTATTTTGAACCAAAAGTTTAAGATATATCTATCTGTATGAGCTAAGATGGAACTTTTCTGACCTCAGAAGGGGCTGAATTTAGCACTGAGCTAAGTCTCTGGGCTGCTTAAGAAGTCATCTAGCACAGAACCGCTAGTGTAAACTGGGACTCTGTATATTTAAAAGCTGTCCAGCAAGCACGCCATGTTCTTAGAGCATGCTGGGCTTGCCTTTCTCCAAGTGGTTTGACAATATTGAGAACTTCCCCAAGCACCACTGGCTTCTGAGTCAGCTCTCTGGTGACAGCCTTGAGTGCCATCACAAATGCCAGCTTGTGGACGTCCAAGCTCAGTCAAGACGTCCAGGCTCAGTTGAGACGTCAATAGCTGAAATGTCTCCTCATCGCTTGCTGTGCTCTTTTAGAAACTGAGGGTGGCCTTTCTCAGGAAAGTGGAGTTGTGCTCAATTGGACACACACCTCTTTCTTGTCATCCTGGGCGTAGTAAAATGCTCTTACGAGGTGAGAGGTGACTGTGATAATGGAGCTTGCAAAATTGTGAAATGGTGAAAGAGGTTGAATGCAGGCGTTCAAGTGCACAGTTGACTGGTAGTGTGTCTGGCACCTACCATGGGGTGCTCTGAAGGAAGGAAGGAAGGAAGGAAGGAAGGAAGGAAGGAAGGAAGGAAGGAAGGAAGGGAGTATACAGCTTTGAGAGATAGAAATCGCAAGGGCCAGCCAAATGGATTAAAGCACCTGCAAGCAGGTGCAGGGGCTGGGGGCTTGGTCGCTGGGCTGCCGTGCTGGCCCCGCCCCCGGGGTGTACTGAGAGAGCATTGAGACTGGGGGGTGGTGGTGTGTGCCTGTAATCCTAGAATTTGGGAGATTGTAAACAGGCAGATCACTACGAGCCCGAACTAGTAGTGAGATCCTGAACACCCTGTAGAACTTTCCCTAAAATAGTGAGAAAAAAAAGAGAGAAATACCAGATTCTGAATGGATTTTCATCATGTATCATCATCTTTATACATATAAATTGTTTAACCCCTTGTAGCTTCAGCCTTCTCATACATAAGACAGGAACAAAGCAAATGTCTCTCTGGTTTTTTTGTGTGTGTGAGGAAAAAGACAGTGAACATGAGTAAGTAACAGACCAATAAGCAACAGAAGCTCAACATTCCTTTCCTTCTGTTCACTTTCCAGGTTTGTTCCTGATAGTTGGCATAGACCAAGAATTCAAAACTTGTTTTGGTAAAGGGATAGACAGTATACACTTTAGGTTTTGTAAGACAGGAGTCAAAGTAGAGGCTCTTATGCTTACATAACAAAGAAGAAACATATTTCGGTCAATTCTCATTGATGAAATTAAGATTTTAATGGTAAAACTGGAGTACAAATTTTCTAATATAGATCCACTGATGAAAACAAATTATTTGTTGAGGAGATAATATTTCACTTAATTAGGCTCATGATTAGTGTCTCTTATAATCGGCTTGATGACCGTGTTCATCTGTGCAAACCATTCTTAACTTGCAGGGCATACAAAAAGAGGTAGTAGGCTGATCTTGCTCTACAAGCCATCGTATGCCAATCCTTCCTGTACAGCATTTATTAAGAAAGCCAATTTTTGTTTGTGCTCTGACCCTAATCATTGATGAGTAAATAATTTGAAATCATAATTTACATATAACCCACTGCTGCAAGGCTGTGATCTCCAGAAGAGGCTGAGGTAATTAAATCTTTAAATAAACAAGACTCTTGGAAACTAACAGAGCGCTTCATCTTATTTAATCAAATTTGGAAAATAGTAGGAAGAAATTACCAGGCTACACAAACTGACCACCTACAGAGAGCGATCAAGCAGTGAATGGTTATGAAAAAGAGGCTCACTTAAAGAGATTCTTTCTTTGTTTAATCAAGTAAGAAATAGGCATATCTGTTTTTAGGGATTGGGTAGCTAAAGTAGGGGTTAACATGTGGCACGAGTGTCCCTTCCCATTGTCCTTCCACTGAGCTGGATGCACAGACTTGGATTTGTCAGTGATACTACCTACAGATGCTCTATTGCTAGTGGGGTCATAAAGATATTGGAAGGTTTATTTTTCACTCAAAAGGGACTACATCTTAGAGAAAAACTAGTAGACAGTGGAAATTTAGCCAAAGAAGTAGAAGAAATTCAGGGGTGCATTAAAGTTAAGTAGTATGACAAGATATTTTGATAGCTCAGTTATGAAAGAGAAGAATGTCCATATTTCTGAATACTTAAGAGATGGATATGAGAAAGGATTGAAACAGATCAAAAAGAAGGGACTGAGGTATATTAAAAAGGATCAACATGAGAAAGTTGCTCACTCTTTACCATTTGTGTGATCCCATGGAGCACATGATTTGAAATTTAGTGAAGTCCTGTGGTTATTAACAGAGCCTACCACATCAAGGGTGCTAAAGCTGCTTAAGGCAGGAACTGTAAAATTTTAAGATAGTTGAATTGGGAAAATGCTACAACTTTCAACTTATTGGAAAATAGCCTATGTTGAGGCAAAAATATTTTAAAGTGCACTGTTTTAGCTGAAGAATAATAGTTAGCCTAAGAGTGTTTAACAAGTGAGCTATTGTAGTGGGCTAAAAAATATTATGTCTCTGAGCTGATGGCTAGCATGTCTTTTTCCACTTGTGTGTTAAGAGAGCACAGAGCCAATGGATCTTCTTATTTTAACTAACAAATGGAAAGAACACAATTACATAGAGATAAATGTCAAAGAGGTACAAATGTCAATGAAGTACATTTCCAAGCAAAATTTATTAGCTGTCTACTCAAGAAAAACACAATGATCTTTGCTTGTAAGAATTCAATTACCTGAAAGTCAAGTAGGAGTAGTTTTCCTTTTAAAACCAGATACAGAGAGTAGAAACAGTACTTTTTCTTAAATATGACAGGCAACAGATTTTGAAATCTTGTCTCATAAATGGCATCAAAGAGAATTAGTCATTTTTTTCAGCAAAGCTGCATGCAGTTGACTTAATTTCAAACCCAAAGCCTTTTAAATACAAAGCTGGTCATGAACTTGACAATAATCATGGTTAGCTACCCAAAGACGTTCCTTTACTTTATTCCTAGTGAAATTCCTCTGAAACCAGTATTTATGTACATTGCAGTTTGGCTGCTAGGGCCTTTTCAATCCATAGACTTTTGTATACCTAACAGAACCACACTAACAAGGTGCGCCTGGGATCTGTGTGGTACATGGAGGATAATCTTCTGAAAGAGCTTTAGCTTAGTCTAAGAGCAGGATAAAGATCAAATTAGGAATTTCTCCTGTTTTCTCAACTACTAAACAGTCTGTACAAAAAAGAACACACGTATGTACAAATTCTACAGCCTACATATTGTGAAAAGATCAATCGGTGTCCATGAAGAAATGCCATAAAAAGTTTTATCTATAAGGTGCTCAAGATCCAAAGAAGAACAGTTCTTATGAAAATTCATAAGAAATACAAAGCTAGTTTTCAGAGTATACACAATTTAGGCACTGTTAACCCTATTAAATCTTTCAGGCTCTACTTTGGGGCAGAAAAAAAAATAACCTGAATGATTTAACAGTCTCTAAAAAGTGCCCAATTTATTCCTAGGAAATATTTTACATATACCAATAAAATCAAGCTTAACATATTCCTTTTCTCAAATGTGGCCAGGATTCAGGGTTCCATAGAAGAAAAATAATTATAATAGTAAAAATAATTGTATTGACCATAATCCTTGCTAAAACCAGCCTTAATACTTGTGACGCCTCTGAAGTATTCTATTCCTCTAAAATAATGTGTAGGGTTTTTCTACATTTCCATAAAATGTACAACATGTCACATGGATCATATGTTCTCATACAATCTCAAATGTGCATGTGTACACACAGTGAAATCTTATCTACTAATATTGCTTACGGTTACTTTCAAGTGTCTATGTCAGAATAGTATTCTGCACCTCTCACTAACACTGCCTTTATTTAAATTTTATCAGATAAATAAAACACTAAGAGCTCATTGTTCATGATGCTGATGATTCCATTTTAATATAAAATAGCAATGCAACTTTACAACACAATAGTTTTTTTCTGTAGTCTACCTAACCCTTTTTTATTCTCATGGTAATTACCAAAGAGGATCGTATTCACTCACTGTACTTCTAAAAAGTACAAACAACTGCAGGAAAAGACTCTTCTTTGAACATGTACATTCAATGAATAAAATCACACCCATACAAATTAACTTTCCTACTCTTGCTTTAGGTTTTGCTATCATTGTGCATATAACAACATATAAGTGCAGGCAAACAGTAGCTGAAGTACGGTTGTCATACAGTGTAAACCAGGACACTAGGCAAACTTGTGAAAAGAAAATAGACTGCCAAGCTAAGAATGTGAAAATGCAAACCACAGCATTTTGGAATAAACCATCTTCTGGTTGCCTGGGGGAGGAGCATCTTCCAGATGTTGAAAGACAGCCAGGAGACCACAGAGCCTCTTGGAGACGTTTTCTTTCTTTTGTTTTCTTTCTCTCAACTATTTTATTCTTTTTAAAATATAACACTTTTTGTTCTGATCTCCCATATTGACTTTCCAAAGTTTAGGACAGAAAGCAGGAAGATGCACTTCCCTGTGGATGCGTGTGCCCTGTCTCCCCAAGGCTCACAGCGGCAGTTACTCTGCTGGTGGTTTGGTTTGGTGGCAGCAGGTGGAGATGGTGATGGTGCATTAGAAACGATAAGGCATGACAACGAGAGCCTGCGCAGATGTTTCAGGCAAGTTTATGCAGATGTTTTGCTGAAATGCGGCATACATAAGGAGAGTGATTCACAGCCTCTTGACATAGTTTCCGGGAAAAGTACCAAAGAATTTGGTTCTTCTTGAGGTTCCTGAAAACAGAAGCAATAAATGAAAAGGTGTAACAACAATGAAGTATTGCTTAATATATGAGAACTTGAACACTTTCCATTTACAAGGCTTCAGTAAGAAAGCAAGACCAGAAGGGTTTGGAAAGCAAGGAAAAAAAGATAGTAAGAAGAAAAAGTCAGCACTTTCAGCTATTTTGCCTGATATGCTCATTGCCTCCTGGGCATACACGATGTGCTTCAAGCTAAACAAAAAAGTTCAGCCTTTTGGTCTGAAGGGGAAGACAATCTTGTAGGGGAGGTAGGTGGTGGCACTCCAATCATCATGACTGCTAAAGAGAGCAAGGAATAAGGAACACATGTGGGTATTGGCAGTGTGACAGGATGACTGGAAACGCCCCAGATGAAGGGTTAGTTGGAGATAGGAGGCTTCCTCAACAAAAGTGGCAAACTAAGGCACTGTCTGGGACACTGTCAATATCAGAAGTTTTATTATGTCATGGTCAGTGCTATCTTATTCATTTGAAAGAAAGCATTGCCAGAGTTCTTAGTAAGATATAGAAAATTTGAACAACTTGCAGGGCATTCAGTCCCTGAACACTGTTTCTAATATAGTGAGTTCAACCAAATGCATGAAGAGCCTTCATTATGATTGCTTTTGCTTTCAAATTCCATTGTTTCTTGGATACTTCTTGTAAAAGTGAGAAAAACGAAATCCTTATTTGGAATTTCCAGTAAAAATATAGTGAAATAGGTGCTGCAAAATTTGGTTTCTCATTAGTGCTCTAGGATTTGTTATCTTAGTTTGGTGACATCCTCCATCCCACTCATAGGCCTCTTCACTTTTCCTAAGGATGAGGATTAATATAAGTAGATCAGAGGCTCTTGGCTGCAAATGTGCCTTAGTCTTTTCCTGCTTCTCACCATGGCAGGATTTGTCCACAGCTCTCCTTTCTTCAGAGTTTGCTCTTCTCCAACATTCTGTATTTGTTTGTTTGTTTCTTTTTTTCCCCTCTATTTTAGGGAAGGGTCTATAGGGTGTTCACGGTCTCACTACTAGATTGAACTCATAATGACCCGCCTGTTTACAGCCTCTCAAGAGCTGGGATTACAAGCATGCACCACCATGCCCAGTCTCAATTGCTGTCTCAGCATGCCCCAGGGGCAGGGCCAGCACAGCAGGCCCAGGAACCCCCAGCCCCTCTGCCTGCTTGCAGGCACTTTAATCTGCTGAGCTATTTGGCCAGCCCAACATTCTGTATTTCTTTTTTACCTTTTCCTGCTGTGTCCTGCATACTTTTGTGTACAAACATTTTCTCAGAATACCTCTGGTCTGCTTTTATAGCTTTCTTTGTGTGCTGGGGATTAAATCTAGGGTCCCCCCTGCTCAGCATATTCTCTACTCTGGGCTGTACACCCAGCCCTCTCATCTTTAACAGTGTGAAGAACAGAATTACTTTTGAAGTGGTAAGACTGGAACTTTTTCCCACTTTTCCCACAAATTAGAGCTAATTGGAAGCTTTGGACTTTCAGGGTAGCTATGTGAGACCTTGGAAATGGATTCGTTTTTCACTTTTCTCACTCTTTCAAATGAGATTATCACCATTGAGACTTTCTGTTGAGCAAAGTGTTGATATTTACCATCTTGGGGACATTTCTTGTTTTTGCAATTGTTAAATTGCAGCCCACCTTAATTGGTGTTATTGAAGGAAACTTTCTTTTCTCAACTGGGGAAAAACTAGCAGAAGGTCAGGTACACCTGAAGCAGTAAATGCTAAACTATATTTAAAATGCAATTAGGATTATGTAGCATATACAAATATTTGGAAGATCAGAGGCATAGAATTAAAAGAAAGACTGTCACGGTGAAACATGCAGTTGGGAAAACCCAAGCAAATCATAAGACAGCCAAATGCATGCGGAAGGGAATGTGCACGTACCAACAAACCACCCGTCATCACACTTCTCCATCACATCAATCACATCACTTTCTCTGAGCTCCAGCTCATCTTCGTTCCTAGGAGTATAGTTATACAGAGCCTGAAACCTTAAACAGGACAAATGGGTATGTTTAAATTTCTTTTACGTGTTTGTGAAACTAGACCATAGCATAATAGTCATTTTACTTTTAACATTTCTTTCTTTCTTTTTTTTTGAGGAACTGAGAATTGAACTTCTATTTCTATTCTTACCTGCACACTATATATTTGATAGTGTGTCTTTGACAGACATACAACATCAATAGAAATTTACTTGGGGTTTCCATATGACTTAGACTAATAATATTTCAAAATTCATAAGGAAGAATATTCATGGATGATTGCAATGTATGTGAATTGGATTAGAACACTTTAACATTTGTAGGTCAGACTTGCATTTTAATTGTCTATTCATTTAATGTCTATCATTCAGAGACTAATTATGCAGCTCTGTAAAAACAAGATGGAATCACAACTTTAGCTTTAGCTAGCCATAATCACAGGCAAGTAACAGAGGCATGCAAATAGAATTTTCAAATGATTCTATTTCGAGATGTATGAACTCTTTTAGATATGTCTAAATGACTGTGTGGGAATTAACTTAAAAAGGAAGTTATTTCCGCCAAAGGTAATTCTTGCAAGCAAATTAATTTTATAATTTGAATTGGTGTTTTCTTAACTTTTAGAATTTAAAAATCTGATGCACTTCACCTACGCAGTTGACTAGATGCAGTCTCTGTGCAGAGTTGATCTCAAATGGTAGATTATGGACCTAGACTTTTGAAGAGGTAGGTTGGATTTAAAAACTCCTTTGAAGTAATTTTATACAAAAATTACTGATGGAATGCTATCACTTTCCTTTCCCTGTCTGAATTGTTTGAGAGATATATTATGATGACATCTATCAATTATAGATTTATTCATTGAATTTATGACAACAAACAGTAGGTATTTTATTGACTATAACATGGACTGGCACTTGGGAAAGAAAACATGGAAATGATAGTGGCTGAGAAGTTTGGGAAGTATGTGATATAGTTAATGTGGAAACCTGCACATTACTGAAATTTCCAGTACTACAAGGAGGATTATTTGAAAAACTGATAAATTTGTTATGGTGGATCTTTTTTTTTTTTTTTTTTTTTTAGGAACCAGGGATAGAACTCAGGCCCTTGTGCTTGCCAGGGAAGCACTTATTCTACTGAGCCATCTCCCTGGTCCGTCAAATTTTTATGTATTTAGTATAGGGTCTACAGGATCTCACTGAGCAGATCTGGCTTGTAGTGATTCTCCTGTTTTCAGCCTCCCAAGCGCTGGAATCACAGGCACGCACCCCCAGGCCCAGTCTCAATCACTGTCTCAGCCTGCCTCTGGGGCAGGTCCAGCACTGCAGGCCTGGGGATTGAACCCCAGTCCCTGCCTCTGCCTAAGCAGGCGCTTTAGTCTGCTGAGCTATCTGGCCGGCGGATCTTTGTAATAGTCTTAATTTTGCTGAAGGTTAGAAAACAAGAAAGCTATTCTGACATACTTTGAACTTCTTTAAGCCATCCTGAAGAAGTTGGTGATAATGAATTGAGCCCTGGAATAAAGATGATTTATTTCTAATTATTGAATTAGACAATCATGTTTTGGTAGAATAAAAAAAAAATTCTTTTGCTTTATAATTCAAATAGCATATTATAAATAAAGAATACTAATGTACTGGCTTCCTTGTTTGTGAACTTGTCCAGTTTGGTATATCAGGATAAAGGTGGCTTCAGGAAATTCTAGGAAAGAGCTGGTAGGATATAGTGCCTAACATCTTGTCCAAAAACCTTATCTTTCCTGGCCTGGTACCAAAGCCTAAAATTCCAACATTAGAAATTTCTTCCCCTGTTTAACATTAGTAAACAATTTTAGCAATTTATACTCTTTTTTTATACTCTTTTGAGAATAGCCTGAGATCTTTTCTTGGGGGAGGATTATAATTGTGGCCAATGGCAGAAAAATGCAGCCTGAATCCCAAAATAGTGGTTAAGAAGACTGGCAGTGTTGAACTGATTTGGATAGTCGCATGGGCCAGCCTTAGTGAGAATAGTGAAATTGCTTTGTTTCTGTAGATTTGGTTTTGAGGTTGGCTGGTCAGGAGTAGAATGATCCTTTTTGCACATTAATGGGGGCAGTTGATTTCAACATGGCCCAACATTTTCAAGAGATGGTCAGTTCTGGCTGCTATTTCAGGTGCATACACTTTGGGGAAAGTGATTCTCTGAACTGAGCTGCTCCACGTTCAGCCTCCTTGCAGGCACATCTCCAAGCACTCATGGAGACAGGCGGCCTATTTAAGGCCACAAACCCCAGCTGCCTGAAAAATCTCAAGGTTCCCGGAGCTAACAATCTAAAACTGGCACAACCCCTACTTCATCTTTGCATGATGTGAGCCAGAATGCTTGTCAAAATTTACTTACCACTCGGGCTTAATTAGACCACACACACACAAAATAAACTTTTGAAAACAAACAGATCTTCCTGAAATCTTTCTACCTCTGCTGGCTTTCGAAATCAGCATTGCACGACAGGAAATGTAGTCAAATTACAATGAAAAGTGATGTTTTGGAAGATGTGTTGGATGAGATGAACGATGATGGTGCAGTCAGGATGCCTCACAAAGAAACTTGTTTTTAAATGGGAAATGCTAAGCCAAACTTGGTCATGTATCTTGCACCTTTCTCTATAACACGACATGCCAAGAACGAATTGTATGGATACAACTTTATGTTCCTACCTTTGCACAAGACCTGTGTTTTTCTTTTGATTCTAGGGATTCAAACCAAGGCCTCACACATGCTAGGCAAGCGCTCTACCACTAAGCTACATCCTCAGCTCCAAACCTGTTTTGAAATGACATTAAACAACATCTCATAATCCTTAAGGCTGTAACCAAATGGAAATTTAATGAACAATTAAATAGGGAAAATGTCTCCGGCCAGTAGGCGCTGTAGTTTTATACCAACCAAATGATCACACTGCATGGTACATAAAACAGTGTTACAAAACATACTTTATGTATTTATATATTTACATAAACTCCTTTGAGCATTACCAACATTAAGGCATGTTGGTAATGCAATAAACAGTCATGGAATTTATTTTTATGATGTGAGTCTATCATCATTTTTATAAATAAGAGAACAAACAAAAATTTTAAAGGCAATGTGTGATACCTTCATATTGGCTTAATTTCTATATCAGAAAGGAGAAGAAATTTGGAAGTAGTTTGAAAAGGCACATTCTAGGTGCTGTGGAAGTAATATCATATAACTAAATGACACTATTTTAATATGTCTATTTTCAAAAGACACTTAAAGATATGTAACTTTTTATTTTTTAGTATCAGGGGTCAAACTCAGGACCTTGTGCATGCCAGGCAAGCACTTATTCCACTGAGCTATCTCCCCAGTCCAAAAATATGCAACTTTGGAATGGTATTATTAAAGTAAACTAGGTCTACACTCTAAGTACAGTAGGTGGTAAAACAATTTCAGGGCCTTTCCTTGTATGTCTTCAAAGCTGTAGTTATTAGTTACATAGCCATCAGAGTAGAAGGAGAGTAGACACATCTATAAATCTTTGGAATCACTGCAGTATTGGAAGATTTCCTTAGTGTATGAATAAAAATATTCTCTGTTTTCTTTTAAAGATTAGCATTTGATCTCTGCCATTAAAATTGGAGATAACTGCAATTTCTTCAAGTTGAGAGTTCTCATGATATTTATTCTGACCTCTTTTACTTGCAAAGTTGTATTCTTGTTTTGGTATATCAATCACCTATCTTGTGGGTCAAAGTTAGTCTTGAATTTAGAAGATAAGAAGAATACTTACGGTTCCCCCCCACCTTGAATGTTTTCATGGGTAAACACAGGACGCTGTGGCTGAAATGAAATGATTTTCAATGTAATAAATGTTTGAACTTGTACTAATTAGAAGATAATTTGGATAATGGCATGATACTTTTCTTGACATTTAATATTTCCTGTTATAAAAAACCAAGAGGAAGAAAAAAATCACCAAATAAAGGGTTTCTGAAGGATTAAGAGCTAAAATATTTTGAAGGATGCTTGAAATTAAATTTAAAAAAAATCCAGGGTTCAAATGTTTTGAACACATTCCTAATGTAATCTGCTCAAGCTTTAAGGGAAAGTCAGGATTTAGTCCCATTGATTTTTCAAAGGTCAGGAACATGGCAAGAACATGGACACCAAACTGGTAGGATAAGCAGGATAGACACCTTCATACAGCCTTAGTCTCCAGAGCTTTCTCAAACAAGCAGCGAGTGAGCCACATTTAGTTTAACGGCAAAATGTCTACGGTCACTCTGTAAATTTTTCCTCCACAGACAGCATTCCCACGGACAGTACAGATGAAGATACCAATAGGCAGACATCCCATGCTACACTTGAATTAACATTCTGTGTTCTCCATGTGGAGAGGGCACATGCATTTTTCAAGAGAAAACAGAGAACTTTAAATAAAATACAACAAACAATATCCAGGTAACATGTAACATTTTACCTTAGAAGAGAAATTTTGGTAGAAATTTCCAGTGCACTGAACTCTCAAAAGAGTTTCCTTTCTTTTTAAACTAAGCATCAAGACCAGTATCTGTAATAGATACTTATAATATTGGAAATGACAGGCCTTAGCACCCCATATAGCCACATAAATACTTCAATGAAGGAAAGTTAGTGCATTTATTGAATACATAAAACATGGTGTAACTTATATTGAGTATCTCTGTGTTACACTTTAGGAAAAGAAATGCATACAACTCATTCACAACACTTATCTACAGCATCCTTTTCTGAATGATAGCTACACAGTGCAATAAGAAAATCAGAGTTTGCATGGCAGTTATGTAAGTAACTTTTTGATGGCTACTAAGTTAGTTTCTAGATCCATATAGTTAGACATCAGGATGAGTTCTTGGGTTCTCATAGTTATGACTGAATTATTGATAGCCAGAAATTTCTTCCTGAGAAATTTCTATAGAAGCAATAAGTTCAAGCTTAGGTGGGGAACCCTGAAATTTTCTTTAATATAAGACTATTATCTGCCCCATTCTTAAATTTTTTTAACTCTCCTCCTATCTGTACTGTCCCAAGACTGCATTCTAAATAGTTTCACTAGCAAAATTTCAAGAATTACGTGGAAGCACTCACTAACAATATTTTTTGCAATTTTACTTGATAATCTTTAAATGGAACATATAAAATTAGAACTAAAGAGTGGGTGATAATTACTGGACACCTGGATGACTTGCGATGATAAAATAGTTTACTCTTATTACTAACAGTGTTTTTTTTATGTATTTGGTACAAGGTCTACAGGGTCTACAGTGTCTCACTACAGAGATTGGACTCATAGTAATTTTCCTGTTTTCAGCCTCCCAAGCGCTGGTGTTGCAGGCACACACAACCACATGTCTCAATAGCTGTCTCAGCATGTCCCATGGGCAGGGCTGGCAGGGCACGCTGAGGATTGAACCCCGGGTGCTGCACTCTGCCTCAGCAGGCACTTTAGTATGAGCTATCTGGCTGGCCCTGTTTTGAAAATTATAAAATATGTTATTTAGGAATGATTAAGACTAAATCACTTCCAGACATTTCGAGATGAGGATATTACATTTCTTCAAGTTCCCTTTTAATTAATAGTATGTTGTATCTGGGTAAACCATTTGTTCAGAAGAGTTGTATAGATTACAGGTCATTCCTGCTGTTTTGTAAAAATTAGTTTTCTTTCCCAGTTTTGTTTCATTTTAAATGACTTCAGAATAATGTTCTCTCACATTCATCGCTACATATGATAGCTTTCTTAACCATTTCTTGTTCTCTTTTATTTTGAAATTAAGATTAACCTAATTTTTTACACTACCCTAAATAACAATATTATAAACATTTTTATTCAAAATGCTATTTTCTTGTTTTGAACTATTCTTTAGAATACTTTCCTGGGAGTAAAATTTGGGGTCAGAATATACATCCAAACCGTATGATTTTCAGCATTCATGTACATCCCTCCAAAATACTGTGTGTATAAAAGAAACTGCAAAAATATCTCAGATGCTCTATTTCAAATCACCAAGATTTCATAGATACTGCTTTCTCACAAATCAATCAGCACCATTGCAGTGCACAACAAAATTATAGATATGAAAAGAATCTATTTTCTTAGAAAAAAATTTAAACTATTTCATTATGTTTTTAAAAATGGTATGCTTGTTTCCACATATTTAAATCATTCTAAAATTTTAAAATTGGGTAGAAATTGTAAGTTTAATGCCACGGAATTCAGTGCTTGGTAAAATTGGTTGATCTATATTCATAGCTCCTTTTCATTAAAATGTAACTACAATTTTAAAAATTAAGCCGAAGAGTAATAAAAAGCAGACAACTTTTAAGGTCTGTATATACCCCTTTAGTTATCACCTCTATGATTCTGCTAGTTCAATTAATTCAGTTCACTTCATGAGTCAATAAATAAACTATCTTTGACAGTTACGAGCACTGGGCTATTGCTCTGAGTGTGCAGCTCCTTTAATTCGACAGATCTCTACACATCAGGAACGTGTGTCCCTAGGTGTGTCAGCCAGTAGTGTCCTTGTGTTAATCATCTTTCCAAGTGTGTCTTTTACTTTCCTTCCTATCCTTTACAACTTGGCCTTCCTTCCCCACCCCAAAACTGCCAGCTTGCTGCTTATACACTCATCAGATTTGTCATCACTTTTGTTGGCACTGAATTTGTGTATCTCTGATTATAATGGCAAGACCTGAAACTTTCAAAGTTTACCTTTCATAGGAATCACCTTCATGTTAACTAGGAGCTATTTCTGAGGGCAGGTGGCCAATTATATGGTGTTTGACTACTTTGAAAGCATTTGAGCAATGAAAGGATCAGTGCTGTTAATAGTTATTCATGAGGGCACATCTGTGTCTTTCTATTTGGGGCACCGACTAATATGGGCACATGCTAGCTTTCTTATCTCTACACTCAATGAAGCAGACAAGATAAAGCTCAATCTTTGCCTCCTTAGGGAGGCCATAAAAGCATCTCCAGTTCCTCAGATCATTTCCCTGCCTGTAAAAGTTGCTTTTCGTCAATTTTACACATTCAGTTATCAGTGAGCTGTAGCTAATTCTTATGTGCCTGAGTTGCGGTAATGACTGGTGGTAATAGTTCCACTTCATTTTGTATATCACTAAGACAAAACCTCAAGATACTGGATAGTTTAAGATGACAAATACATAAAAAGAAATGGAATGATAATTTTGACTATTCTTTATCGAATAAAATATTACCATAACTTATTGAAAAGCCAGTATTTTTATTTTGTTCCTGAAACAGGTGCTTATTTTTACATGATATTCTAACAAATTAGCTCAGGAGTTTCTTGTGTCCTTTCTCGCTAGTGCTGAAACTTAATGCACGCACACCCAACCCTAGGCACTGTACTGTACCTGCTCTCTATTGCCACTGTGACCTGAGGCAGCAACAAGCCTGAAATGATTTTGCCCTTTGGTTTACTTTCATCAAACTCCTTCAGCCTGTATTAATTCTGAAAGGCTCTTTTAAAGACCACAGAAGGACGTGGAATAGATACTTATCTATTCTTCTGAGCACTTTTTACCCTTCCCAGATTTCAAATTCTTGAGAAGGAATCATTTGTTAGCCACCAGTATTTTTAGTCTGTGTTCATTTCTATTTTAACTGTCTGCTCAGGCATTTCTATTACTCATAACTTCTTAGCTGTGCTGGGATAAATATAGAACAATATACATTTGTGACATTCAGAGAGGCTTACATGAACTTTGAGCTTAAGAAAACGGTTTTCAAATTAACACATTACTGTCATTGTGCTGGAAATTTTGAGCAAGAATTGTGTCCTGCTTCTATTTCCTTGATGATCTTTAGAGTACTGTGAGACTTAAGAAACCCAATGAAGCATCATGGTATCCTATAAACGTTTACTTTTCCCTTAGCACTATAACACTATAACTTTTTCCCTTGTTACTGAAGCTATTTTTTTGTAATGCTGTAAAAAATGGACACAAAAGAGATAGGGTTTCAACATGTGGTAATTTTCAAAGCCATTATCAACCATAAGCTACTGCTTCTAAGACAGTTGTTTCGAAAGAGCCTAGATAGCTCAGGGACATCACTATAATATATAGTTAGCTGTTTCAGGTTATGAGATATAGTCCGTGCGAAAGTCATCTGTTTATGCTTCTGCACAAGTTTCTCTGGAGGGTTAGCTCTACTTTGTATTAAATAATTCTTAAATAAGAATGGATTATCACTTTAAATAATAATGGGCAAAAATCTTTGAAACCATATTAAACTGTTTTAAAGTATGTAAATCATTTTCTAGAAAATTATAGTTGTAGTGTTGTCACAAAAGTTAGATGACATTCTTATAATAAAAGTACCATATATATATTTATAGCCTTATTTTTCTTTCTGAAATCATGAAGGTAAAACATAACTTGCATGAATCAAAAGAAAATGGAATATTTATGGTTCATACAAACACATGCAGTCTAGCATAGAAAGTTATAACATAAATATCTGGCCAAGAAAAATTGTAAGGTGACCCAAACCATATTATGTCAACGCCCCATGCAAATTTATAGATGGGCTCTGTTAATTTTGGGAAAAACTCTGTGTGTGTGTGTGTGTGTGTGTGTGTGTGTGTGTGTGTGTGTGGTTTTGGCTCTGGAAGGCTGTTAATCGAGCCTATGAGTCTCTACGAATTGACATTCCCTTTTCCCTGTGGCAACACAAGTTTTGCTTCAGCAACAAAATGTGATCTTATTCTGCAAAGCAAAAGGCACACAATGACATAAATACAGACCAGAATCTACATTTTTTAGAAAAGGGAAATTAAAAAATCAAGCCCATGAGAACACGAAATACAGAAATATAGCTGCGTGGTGCAGCGGTGAAGTTAAAGCAAGGTCCATGGAAACAGAAATGGTGAAAAGAACCCTGACTTATGGCGCAGATGAAAATCATCAAGCATTTTGACTGTATTCTGAAGAACTGATGGTACCATGTAAGAGGCCATTCAGTCTAAAATGTGATAGATTCCATAGAAGTGAACCAAGGAAAAGTGATTGGATCTTTAAGTTCAATCAAAGCTGCCAAGACAGCAGTGCTATATGGTCTCCAGAGAGCAGTACTGGGCCCTTGAGGGATCGTAGTACTTATCACCAGAGCAACAAAATATTTTGAAACAGGGCTAGGGATTAAAAAAAATCCAAGCAAACTGAATGACACAGAAGCCAACAAGATGGGAAGCAGGTGAGTTCCATACATGATCTGCAGCAATTTGGTTCTTTTCAATAAAGCAGCAACTAGGACACAGGGATATAGTACAGAGCCATGAGGCTGGTGTAGAGCACAACACACTCAACACCCTTATAAATGTGGTGGAGCAGTCCATTGTGCCTCTTCAGAGACTTGGGATAGGATTTTTTTTTCTGTGAGCTTGACGTCCAGGCTCACTATAGGCTGTTCACTTCACCTGAAGGGTCTCTCGAGCCCCACTTTATCACAGAACACAGAAAAGGCAACTTAGGCTGAGCTCCCCCACTGCAAGGGAGGGTGGCTGGGATGCCTGCCATAGGGTGGGGTGGGGGGTGGGAGGTCTGACCCTACCCTGTGTGTACTGCTGCCAGGCGAGCCGCAGGATCTCTTAGACATCACTGGGCTACGAGGAGGCTTACCCAGGACAAATATCGCACTTTTTAAATCAGCCTGGAAAAGCCACAAGAAGTCAGTTAGTTCTGCTCTTCATCCTTCAGCTTCCTGGCGGAAGTCTTTGACTTAGCTTTTCCCATGCACACGCAGCATGCCAAACTCCTGATCCCCACGAGAGCACAGCAGGGAAGCATAATTCTGCAAGCAGCTCTTGTGGCCACTCTGGTGGCTTCCACAGCCAGACATCGGCTGCTGCTTTGATGTGGACTCACAGACACAGCAGGCAGCATTTACAGGGGCAGCTTGGGACAGAAATGGGTGCTGACTACAATAAGCATGGCTAAGACCACATGTAAGATATGTGACCTCTTCGAACATGCTTCACAATCAGGTTTAAGATATTCGGAAAGCTGACCTGTTTTCTGTGTGCTTACTAAACAGATGCAAACTTGAGACAAAGATAAATTGGGCTTGATGCCTATGGACAGTGTCAAGCATTTGTTAAGGGCAAAGCATTCTAACAAAATACATAAAAACAAAATAACTTTTAAAAAAATGTTGAAATACAGTCAAATATTGCCTATCACCCTAACTATAAGTTTGTTTGGGAAATCTGACAGAGTAATATCTTTAATGTGACAGTGAACAAGCTAACTTTCTTGTATGGTGTATATTTTGTTTTCATTTCAACCCAGCACAGGGTCCAGCAATGTAGTATCTGATGCTTGATTTATTTCAGACAACTTTGGTGGGAATGAGGCTTTTAGATAAAAGCAAGTGGTTTTCTTAACTCTCATTTAGAAAAAGTTTCATAACAGCTAGTAATAACCAACTTCAAATCCCTGGTATCTTGGGGTGAAATGTGCTTGGTATATTTCCTAAAGGGTCATGACAGAGACTTGCTTTTCCCCAATATATATTCTTTTCTCCATCCTCAGTGATGGGACCCAGGGTGTGGTGCAGGCACATGGCCATTCTGAGTGAGGTTTGCATTTCTTAGCCTTCCTTGTATCTGGATGTGCTGATGTGATAAGTTTTGAATGCTGGGATGCAACACTCTCTGGGCACTGCCTAGGACTTCTGTGATTGCAGAGCCCTTATACCAGCCTGGAGTAACTTGCAATGTATGATGAAAGAATATTTTTTACTTTCTTTAAGCTACATGTATTTTGCATTTTCTGGGACTAAGCAAATGTTGATGTTACAGAGGTTCTCTAGATATGAAGTGCAGAGGAAAAAAATCATGTGTCTAACAGCAGCTAAAAAGATCATTTGAACATAGCAGGAAGAGTCAAGGTCTAACTTCACACTGTGGATCAAAGAGGTCACCTTCTGATGGGACTGACTGATGAGGATAAGACTTCCTTTAGGACCACAAAAAGCTGAGTTTCTTGGAAGAAACCCAAGAAATATGCCTCCTTTTTCCTCATTATGTGCTTCTGCTACAAGTTGAGCCCACATTCAATAAGTCTCTCATGAAATATTCTCTTGGGTGGAACTGGAAGCTCAGTTTCGAGAGGAGCTGAGATTTATAATAATTTTATTGTGAAAAATTATTTTGAAACAGATTCTGAAGAGACTAGGGGAAACATCAGATTCCAATCTTTATATCAAGCTCATAATTTATCTTTCAACTCTATAATCCATAAAGTGGCAGGAAATTTTACTTTTATACAAGAGTTTGGATTACATATGACAGATATTTCATTCTCTTTGAATCAACTTCCAAATAATAAAATTACACTTACTTCACCAATGGAGTTAAACACTGGTTGATAAAAATGTTATTATAATGCTCTCATACAATACCTATTAAACATTATCAAAATTTCATTAAAATTTAATTTTCTCTTTCTTTTAGAACAAGGATATTTTCTTTCTTTGTAAGGTATATAGAATTTATGGGTATTTTAAATTGTATTTATATTTATAAGCTCACATATAATTAGTCAGTTTAACATCTATGAGCAGAAAAATTAATTGGAAAGGTTTTAAAAAATCTCCATGAGATTAAAATTATTTGCTCCCAAATAGGAAAAATAGTTTTGAGAGTTAGCTATTTCATATGGTTATTAAAGTATTTTTTAAAAATATAGCAATTATGGACACCTCCATTTTCTTACATGCTGCAAAGAGCTGGCACCGAAGGACCATAGGAACTGAGCTTGGTTCCTGCACAAGAAAAAACTTTCAAGATTTAGCTTTGTCCTTGATGCTGTAATGGTGAGTCCTCCAGCTCTAACTTAGAGAACTCAGTTCTAAAGTTGCTTTCTCACTTACTGATTATATTTAAATGCTGAATAATGAGTAATAAAAGGCAAAAAATAAGTAGGTTGGCTTTAAAAATAAAGTCAGAGAGGAAAAAGACAGATTTTTAGTTAGACATTAAAGTAGCATTATAATACCTTAAAAAACTTCCTACTTACTTTATGCCAGCTAAGATAAAAACTCAAAGCACAGGAAAAATTAATCTTAAAACATTTCATGTTTTCCAAAGTGCTTGTCACATCGAAGGTGCATTTGCACAGGTGGGCAGTTTTAGTGAGTCTTAGTTTTAGTGGGTGGAATTGGCGACAGGGGTTTGCCCTGGGCTGCATCAGAGCTTTAACTTTTGCTTGTCTGCAGAGGCCTTCATCTCAGCTTCATAAAATGAAATATGAGGATGAGTTGCTATTTGAAGTCTACCACCTTTTATCCAAAAGAAAAGCTTGCAGCATTATTTTGAGTAAAGAAACAAAAATTTGGGGTGATGAACTAATTTCATGCCTCTGTTGTCATTCTCCCATTCTCTTTTTGTTTTGGTACAAATTTGTAACGGGCCTCCTTTAAGGAAAGTTAAACAGCAGCAGAGCCACTCTGCTGTGGGTGTCAGAGACCCACGATTCACCGACTGCTCCCCAAGCACTGTCCTTGCTGCATCCGATTTATTTCGCCCTTGTGGAAGAACAGGGTTCCAGAAGATCGAGCCCAAGACCATCCTGTCTCTAGGCTCTGCTGAGTGTGAATCTGAAAGTGGAGGGAGACCAGGAGTCCCCCAAAGAGTGATGGCGGATGCCAGGCAGAAAGCTGAGACTTGTGAATGGGGCGATTCTCAAATTGACTCCCACATTTTAAAAAGAATCTAATGATTACTTTTGATTATGCTGTAAATGTTTGTTTTCTTCCTCGAACTGACTATGGCTGCTATGCAGATGTATCTTTCAAATTTTTGGACAGAGGCCATGCTAATGATGTTAAAAGTTAGCAATTGGTATTGACATAACTTTTTAGATCTTGTCAGATGGCACGAAGGTAAATGCATAAATCTAATTATGTTCAATTAAAGACATGCAGTAAACCACACTCAAGATGCAGTTACCTTTAACTTTGGTGAACTGATTTCCTGTTGATAAGAGTATTTAGGGAGGAGAGGAGGTGAGGAGGGCTGGGTAGGCTGGGCAAATGGAGAGACCAGGTCAGAGACAGAGGCCAAGGGAGAATGAGACGGAGGGGAGGAGAGCAGACAGCTGGGCAAAGGCGCAGGCATTCGGTCTCTTGAGGAAAACGAAGATCGCTTCAGTATTGAAGAGAGACAAGATGTGGTTACGCTTGTGTCCAGGATGGTGTTCCACGGCCTTTAGAGACTATCTCTACATGGAAATAACTTTCAAGTAACCAAATACCCAGGGACATGATATTTATGACAAATTCTTGCTTTGAAAGCAGTAATTTTTTCTTTTGAATTTGATTCAGAAGGCCTAATGGGTATAACCAATTTACTTTTTTGGATGTGGGTGGTGGGAGCCAAGAATGTGTATATTCTAGGGGGCTGGGGAGATGGCTCAGTGGAATAAGCACTTCCCTGGCAAGCGCAAGGGCCTGAGTTTGATCCCCAGTTCCGGAAAAACAAAAACAAAACAACAAAAAAAGAATGTCTGTATTCTAGTTTTCTAATATGTTTAATTATTTTAATTTTATTTATTTTTTTATTTTAGGGAAGAGTCTACAGAGTGTTCAGTGTCTTATTACTAGATCTGACTCGCAGTGATCTGTCTGTTCACAGCCTACCAAGAGCTGGGATTACAGGCATATGCCACCATGCTGTGCAATCTCAATTGCCATCTCAGTGTGCCCCAGGGGCGGGGCCAGCATGGCAGGCCTGGGAATTGAAACCCCAGCCCCTGCTCCTGCTTGCAGATGCTTTAATCCACTGAGCTATTTGGCTGGCCCTTCTAATGTATTTTTGGAGGGGCTCCTTCTAAATGTGAAGGCAAAAATGGACCTAAAATGCTAGCATAACTCTTTTTAACTTGATTGTAAGTTGGCTTCAAACTGTGAGTAGTTTGTTACCGAGCTGCGGAAGTTCTGCGCTCTGTGTGCGTGGTGTAGACAGATAAATGAGACGCTCACTCCAGTGAGCAGGACACCATGCCCGGGGGACTGTCTGCTCCCAGAAGACAGCACTGTTTGTGAATCAAGCCATGCATCTAGCCCACCTTAGAACTTACTATATTGAAAGAAAAATCTTTGCTGAAATATTTTACTTAGCACAGAACTGAACTTATTGCAATGAATTACCTCCATGATTAAGGAGTGCTTGTTTTGTTATGTAGGCATGGTTGGGTTATTTGGAAACAGAGAAGCCATGAAGTGCATGGCTTCAGTGCCATAATATGAAATGCACAGTGCCATAATATGAAATGGTTCTCTTATTTCATAATTTCAACATGTGTAAGTAACTATACCTGATTTTTAATTGACATGGTACATAAGTGTGAGTCCAATTTTTAATTTTATTTCATTATGTTATTTTTGATACCAGGAATAGAACTCAGGAACTTGCACGTACCAGGAAGGCCAATTTTTTGTTTTTGTTCTTTTTTAGATAGAAATTCATAAGCTACGGTTTAGCGGTATTTTTCCCCTTTTGTGGATTAAAACCATTGTAAAGTTTCTTTGTTTGAAAGATGACGAGGTAGGATACAAAGCTTAAGAAATTACCAACTTGAGGTCCTCTTCAGGACAGTCAAAAGGGGGTTAGAACAGTATCGTTATAATTTTTCTTTCTTATTTTGACAAAGTTCCATTAGGTTGAATATATGGTGTACTATTTTCTCATCCTGAAACTAGACTGATCTGTTTGTATATTAATTTTCTATTTCTAAAGTTTAATATTGATGTAGTCTAATAATGTTTTCCACCTCAGTGGATTTTATAAATTGAAGATGTTGAGTCCTTAGAACACTCTACAAGAGTCAACCATTAGCTATCACTATTAATATTGGAAAATTTGAGACTTCATAAATTATGGAGCCTTTTAAAATATGAGGTTATAGTCATAAAGTAATGATGGGTAATGGGATTACTGTATATACAGTTTTATATAATTTTATTAAAATATGGTATGTTTCATATATCCCTCTGCTTCTGGCTTATGTAATTTTTCAAGGCAGCATTAAGAGAGATGTTATAAATATGGTTAAACTATTCTTACCGGCAGTCAGACTGGTTAGTTTTTCAGTAATTAGGCAACATTAAAATACCTTATTACTGTTTTCGGCTGCACTGCTGTCTTCCTGAGAGATGCTGGGACCTGTGGGGCTGCCCACGGGATATGAAAAGCAGACAGGATTCTCCTCTTCCTCTTCCTCTTCAATGTGCAGCTCTGGTGTCACCTCTGTACCACCATGCCCACACCACAAAGCCTCTTGTTCTTGACATTCTGGCTGCCATTTCTGGATGCCTGTCATAAGCCTCTCATTTTCCTCATCTTCCTCTCCAATGACAGGGAGGGTTATAGGCAAGAGGCTCACATTGGTGCATGCAGAGGTAACAAATTTATCACCTAGCATCTCGAGAAGCCTTTTAGGGTCTGAAAAGCTCCTTCTCATTTTTTTCAAATCTGTAAGCTTGTTTTGAGTTGCTTCTATGGGAGTCTGAAGTGGCTTTGCACTGTAAGGGTGGGCTGCAGCTGAGGTCATAATTGAGTGGGGGAAAGGTAGCAGAGAATCAGATGGTCCTGTAGGCACAGGTGCTGGAGGCAAAGGGAGGAGAGCAGAGGGCTGCTCCTTAATTTCTAGGACAGTCTCCTCTAGGACATCTGGTTTGGCTTGGTTGACTGGCAAAGTTAAAGCACTCAACTTCTCTAATTCATTGAAGAAATTGTCCAGGAAAGAAGATGGCAATGGGGCCAAACTGTTTGCTGGTGGACACCCACTTGTCAGGGATAGCCACTCCGGGGCCCTTCCCTGGGATGCTCCTTCATCTGAACCAGGTGATAGTTTACGGGTGGGAGGAAGGGTTAGTTCACTGGATGCCAACTTAGAAAGGAACAGGGGTTGTGATGTTGGAAAAATGAACAAAGGAAATAATAACCATCATCAAAGCATAGAGACAGAAACCTAGGAAAGGTGTGGAAGTGAGCCTAAAAATTATTTTATGTTGAAGCATAAACATAGATTTGGAGATACTTAGAGGAGCTCTACACTTTAATAAATTTTGTTGAAATTTAATTACACAAATTCAGTTATGCTAATTTAAAAAGTTATTTGGGCAACAAAACTCTACTATTTTTGGAAGAGTTCATAAGTATCCTGTGAGAAAATAAAGTTGTCATAGAGATTATGAGAAAAAATAGTGAAGTCTTAGAGATTTAATGTAATGATTATCTATTTTAGTTTAAAAGATATTATAACTTTCTAGCTATTGATTCAGTAGTATAAACATCTCTGAAAAAATGTTAATGGATGATGAAAACCAACAGTGCCTTTTTGTAGTTTCCTGGATTTATTTATACTGCTCTTCCTTACTGCAAGAGTGCTCAAGCTTTTAAACTTTCATAGTTTTCTCACTGATGTTTGCAATACTATAGCGTATGATTATAACATATGATAGAATATTATACGTGAGTACAGTTCTAAGTGAATAAATTCCCAAAAGCATTACAAAACCCCATCATATGAAGGGACTGAACTTAAATAACTACTGCTTCAAAGTTAAAAAAAAAATTCAAAGTAAATGTTTATAAAGGAAGGGAACACAAGATACTCAGAGTGTGAACTTCGGCCATGTCACCCTCTCTCTCTCAAAAGCATGACATTTTATGTAAACTTAAGCAGGTGTAATTGATGAAAGTTAGTCTCCTGAAGGAAAAATATAATTCTGTATATCTTAATATAATTGGTGCATTTCAGATACATCAAACAAACGTAGATTTCTATGCAAGTTCATTAGAGGTAGTTCTATACATGTTGCCTAACAACTTTTAATACATGAGTCTATCTTTGCTGGACAAGACAAAAAAATGCTATGTATGAAAAAGCTTCAAGGGAAGCAGGTGGGGGACCTTCTACTTCAGTGTTTTACAAATGGACAACATTGGTTTGGCAGAAAAAAATGCTTTAAAGAAGATTCTGGAAGTGCACTCTTTAGGTGATCGTTTAGGGTACTGTACTTCACACAGGCAGATGACCCCCAGGGAGCCTGGCCTTAGTAGGAATATGTACACAATGCATTTTCCACTTAGCTCCTCACATCTGCATCCTACTAGGGATGGGACATTAGTTGAATTTCTTTAGCTGTTCTTTTTTTTTTTTAAAGAAATACATCATTTTATCACAGGGTGGCATAATGGTAAAGTATCACAAAACTCATGTGGTCATCGAATGCAGAATCAGGATTTAAGGATGCTTAGCACCTGATACAAAGTGAGATGACTGCACATGTTGTGACTGTACTGGCAGCTACTCCTAGTTGTAGATGTCAAATTTTTGGTAAAATGTAAATGACCAAAGTCTCCCTTGATAATCTATAGAATGTCCTGTAAAACTTTTAAGTTCTGTTTTGTGCTGTTTGCTAAGCAACAAAAAGATTTCAATAACTAAATTTTAAAATTCTGTAAAATAGTAATTTAAGATCAATATTTTTCACTTTCTCTCCTGGACAGGAATATTATGTAGTTAAGATAGAAAGATCTTCAATTCTGTCATGGTCGCTATGACTACCATCACCATTGCTATTAGTTGCTACTGTTATAGTGTCATTACCACCATCGTCACCAATGTACATGCTAGCAAGTTAAAGGTGTTCAATTTTACAATGGTCTTGATTATTCTTAAGGTCAAATTAAGTATCTCAGGAAACATATCACAAAAATATACTAATAAGAAAAAAATACCAATAATGCAAAAATCATACATTTATCTTCCCTTCCAAAAACATTATAGTTGGACTGTCTTGTACCAAAAGCAGATATAACAGAACTTAAATTTGAATGTCCCGTAAACAGAATTTAATATCAGTTTAAATTTGAATGTCCCATAAAATGGAAATAAAATATTAAAATGCTATTCCAAGGTGTAAAATAGTGAGGAAAAGTTATTAATGAGATCCTCACTCCATTGCACTTATCATTAGAAAACAGATTTAGTTTAATTTTGAATCTCATCATCTAGAAGAATATATTTCTCTTTCTGGAAATGATTTAATTCAGCATGTATGTTCTCTCTACATTAGGTCAATGACATCATAGCATGCATTGTCCACTGTAATAAAAGAAGTGTTTTTTTTTCATTTTTAATTCATTTAATATTTGAATTTTAGGTAAGGTATGTGAAGAATTTAATAAAACAAAATTTTTTAAAAATAGTAATGTCTTAAAGAGGAAAGAATTAGACAGTGCCTAAAATAACTGAGCTAAATCTTAATAATCAACATTTAATTCTTATCCTGTAGTTGATCAAGTATACCTTTTTATTTGGAAAGATCAGGATAGAGATTTTTTTTTTTACCTTGTCTTTCAGTGATCTATATATTAAAATAAAGAATACATAAAAAGTAAATAAAACAAATACTGAATTATTTGATTTGAAAGACTGTTATAGAGACTGTTCCATGTCACTTTTAACTATTTAACTAGCCTGGATAATCTGCCCTGTTATACTGATAGCCAAATCTTTTTTTTTTTTTAATTGTAAAATTCTGTTTACTGGCACAAAATGTTTTACCATTACATCTTGTTGGTGGGTTTTCCTTTATGAGATCTGCTTTTGTAAATTTAGTTTTAAATTTTTCATAGATCTTTTTAAAATTTTTTTCCATAATTTTATTGAGAAACAAATAGCAATGAGATGGTTTCAAACCAAACTGGTAGGACAGTTTCAATAATTAACACATTGCATACATTCTTCCTAGTGGTTAATTGCTGTACAAGATGCGGACTTGAGATCCTGTTTACACCATTAGAACAAATCCCTCTATTCATTAAGAGAATGTAACTATATATCTATCCTAACCACTTTGAATACACAGATACAAAATGGACATTCATCTGTATCCTCTTTTTTGTTAAGTTGTGTTATCTGAATATTATAGGTGTGCAAACTCAGCAAAATATTCTAAAAGAGTCCAGTATCCCATAATAGTATTGGGTCTTCCTCTTGACTGGCAATGTCAGAAATTGTTGACCTGAGCCCCCTACAGCTCAACATAACAACATGGCTTTACTTCCTATATTTCGTCTTCATACTTTTCTGCTGGATGGTTAAGACCAAGGTAAAGCAAGACCTATGCAACAAGAGTTGTAGCTTTTGGGTCTGATAAGGCCAGTGAAATCCCCTCAGGATTTATCCTGAGATCCTGTACATCAGATTGTAGATCCTTTGTCAGTGTCAGCCATGTGGATGAGTCACGGCCATTGCTTGGCCAATGTGCTCTCTGTGAAAGCCTGAGAGAGTGTTTTCTCTCCATGTGACTCTCCTTAGGCACACTCTACATCATTGATCACTTTCCTCTTTGGCCCCATAATCTCCTTGATCAGAAAATTTGGGACACTACCGAGTTACATGACATTACAGTACAAGTTCTCATATGTCCTGAGTCTTAATTGACCTTGGAAAAAGAAGTGTTTTTAAAAAAAATTTATGAACATATTTTTTCTTCATATCTTATTAGCAGTGAGAACAAAATACTAATTTCTTATTAGCAAAATTTTTATATTCTTGCATTTAAACCTGATATTAAAGAAAAAAACAAAGTACACTTAAATGTTACTCACGATGATTATTAATATATTAAGATCTAAACTATATTGTCCTTGTTAATTAGGGTGCATGGAAGAAGCTCTTAAGTGGTAAAGTCTTTAAGTGCTAAATAAACACTTTCATAGTGTTTAATATGCTATGACTTTACTAGATACATAATTTTATTCTTATAACATTTTGTTTAAAGACACAGTCACTTAAGATTTATCTGACAATCAAGAGTTTATAAATTTTAAAAATTGACTAGATGGTATATAAGACAAATATATAATTTAAGAGTCTTATCTTTTATCAGTAGGAACTATTGAAAAAGGCTATAGACCTCTAAATGCTAAGTCCAGGTAGTAAAGTAAATATATATAAGATTCTGAAAACTGCATAATCAATTAAATGAATTTAGAAAACACCAAATAGTTCTGTTATCTAATGACATAAACCTGAGGGTAATTATGTACACCTGAAATTCAGTCTTCAGAGGGGATGAAAATAAATAAAACTAGGGCTCTAGCTCTTTTAAAAGAAAATGCCTCTCAAGATAGACTCTTAGATCATTATTTATTAAAATGCATCTAAGATTCATTTTCCAGAGTCAGTCTTGGCTAGTTAGGGACAATATCTTCAAATAATCTTGCACTGGGACCTGAAGTGACTTTACACTTTCATAATGTTTAATATGCCATTTTACTTTTCCAGCTATAGATGGTTTATTTTGCCATGTCCTAGTTTTGATCTAAATTAAAGCAATAAATAATGTAACTTCATGCAGTTTGAAGTACTAAATATTTTAGGAGTAATTCCTTGGCAATTTAAAATTTTACACATGCAGTTAATAGCAAGGAGAAAGAAATTCTTAAATGCCATTCATAAAGGAAGTATGATTTAACAGAAAAATAAACAAATCACACTGTAAGTAAAAACAGTAGAATAGTCTTTTATAATTAATGAATTCAGGAAGCAAATTTTCCTTTAAATTACATATTGAGGATAACCATCTTTAGCTATGAGCTCCACTGAACAATGGAATTTGTATGATTGCTCTCAAACTCATGAAATGAATTTGAGGACTGTAATAATCTATATTTTCATTAAAACTAATGAACTGAATTATAGACTCTAATTTTAAACTTTGGCTTAAACTCCATTTCTATATAAATAAGGTTCAAGATTTATACAATTTGGTAACCCTTACATTAAGCATGTGTTCTTAAGAGACATGTGTGCATATATATATATATATATATATACACTTATATATATGACATTTTATATTGTATATGCTTATATATGTGATACAAGTGATAATTGTATTTACATACATAATTAAATGTATTTATAAAAGCATATGATAAAAATAAAATTTGCACATGTAAATCAGGCTTCAGAAAGAAGCAGAAAACATATATACATGTAAGATATCATATATATGTGTGTGTGTGTGTATATATATATATATATATATATATCAAAATAGATAGGTGTCCTATAAAGTTTTACAGCACTATTTTTTTCCCTTTTAATATTTTAACTTGAAAACAAGTTAACAAAATTAAGCATTAATCCTTTATGCCAGCTTTATTTAAGAAAAATTAAATTATATCTACTGGCAAGGAACTCACATGTATAGAAACATAATATGTAAGCCCTTTTCTTTGTAAAAGACATAATGTTCTATTTATTATGGTAAAATCACACAGTGATGATCTTCTTCCAAGCTCCCAAGTATTGGTTAGTGTGACAGAGCATCTTCTTACCTTATTGGAACTTAGGCTGTGAATTCTATCACTAGAGTAGCTGTGGGGTATTGGAGGGTCAGGGTAATCCTCAGCACCTTTTGTATTCTTCTTGACAACTTCTACGTAGGAAACAGGGAAGATGCCTTGTCTGTTGGTGCCTGGAATTTTACCTTCATACCAGTTTTGATCAACTCGTTTAAGGAGAATAATTCTATCTCCCTATAAAATAAACATTAAAAAATGCATTATAAATGGAAGTGCAACAATAGAAAAAGTGTAACTGCCCCTGTTTCCTAATAAATTATAGTTTGCTATTTGGGGAAGTTTCTGTTTAATCAGAGAAATGCAAGTAAGACCTTTGTGAATACCAGAAAAATAGAGATGATTAACATATATGCAATTCACCCACCTATTTTTTAGAGTTAGTGTGGATAGTGTTACGCATGTTTCATACCAGTATTGTGTACAATGATTTGTGTGTTATTTCAAAAAGCAGATTAGCTTAGCAGGTAGCATTTCAATGATGGTAGCGTCACTCTGTTTCTGTCAGCTCTGACAGAATGCCTTTCTCTAGGAAGGGCTTCGGGATGTGTGTCTGAAATTGGTTGCAGGAATCAACCCTTGGAAGGGAAGAGTTGAAGGGCACACTGGATTTCTTCTTTAATCTACATCTTCTGAATGAAAAAAAAAAGCAAATTAAGAAGGGTGGGACAAAGAATATCCAGAGTTGTAGTCAGGATTTATACTGCTCTGGTCTTTATTCGAACACTGACATCAGCATCAGCGCTTACTGCTTAGTGGTCATGTCTCCCTAGTCATTAAATATTTGGATAGCATCATGGCTTCTGTGGTGATAGAAATTTCTACATGTACTTTTCTGTTGTCTGCAATCATGCAGAACCTATTTTAAGTTTTAATTCAAAACTATGCATGGCCCAGGACTAAGTGGGCAAGGTCTTGTTCATTAGCAAAATTGCAGCTGCACACACAGAGCTGGTACAGCGATGGGTGACACCGGGTCAGCAGCTGCTGACCAGTGAGGTGCCCTGTTGCAGGTGCAGAGAGCTTCACTGAAGTTTCTCTTTTTGTCAAAGTGCTGTATAGTTTATTTAGTGTACCCCACCATCAATGAGCAGAACACAGTGAAGAAAAGTGAACCTCTCTACTGACAGAACTCATTTTCTAGTATACCAAGAGCAAGTAACCACTGGGTTGTTGGGTGAGTTGCACTGGAAAAGATTTCCTTTAAAACAAGAAACAGAGGTGGCACAGTGTGTGCAATACCGAGTGCAGTAGCTGGTAGTATAACAGAATCAGCTAATGGTACAGAATTAGGACCACATCGAGGGAATTAGACAAGGTTCTGCCAGGACCAGAACTGTGGAATTTCCTTCCTTTCATCTGGCCAAAGATTTTCTCAGTTGGCACGGGAGGTCCAAGAGCACCGAAATTAATACTACTGTCGAGGCAGGAGGTTAGGGCACAGCACACAGCTGGACAACTGGGCCTGCCCTGTCTGTCAGAGCCAGGAAACATGACAAGCCCTGTGTTAGCCAGCCCGTGTCTGACATCAGAGGAGCATACAGATGTGGCAGCTATTGGCCCTGTGGTTATCGTGCCTTTGCTCTCACATGGCTGGTCCGCTGTGCAGGATGTATTTATCTGTACTTTCTTCAGGAACTTCTTTGGAACACTACTTTTTTCCTCTTTTCTTTTCTCTGTCTGTCTGTCTGTCTGTCTGTCTGTCTGTCTGTCTCTCTCTCTCTCTCTCTCTCTCTCTCTCTCTCTCTCTCTCTGTCTCTTTCTCTGTCTCTCTCTCTTTCCCTCTCTCTCTCATGTGTTTGGGTATAGGATCTCATTATGCACCGCTCAGACTCTAGTGATCTTCCTGTTTCAGCCTTCCCAGCACTGGGATTACAGGCATGTGCCACCGCACCCAAACTAAGTCACTGGCTCAGTGCACCGGGGGCTCAGGCCGGCATGGCATGTGGTACCAGGGATTGAACCCCGGTCCCCGAGCTTGCCTAAGTAGGCGCTTAGTCTGCTGAGCTATCTCGCTGGTCCTCCTCTTTTTTTTTTTTTTTTTTTTTTTTTCTTTCTTGTTTTTGTATTGTAGGGTGGGGTCTACAGGTTGTTCAGGGTCTCACTACTAGATCTGACTTGTAGTGATCTGCCTATTTACAGCCTCTCAAGAGCTGGAATTACAGGCATGTGCCACCACACCCAGTCTCAATTGCCATCTCAGCACGCCCCAGGGGTGGGGCCAGCACAGCAGGCCTGGGGATCGAACCCCTGGCCCCTGAGCCTGCTTGCTGAGCTATCTGGCAGGCCCTTTCTCTTATTTCTTGCTGTGGTCCATCCTGCATATTATTTTCTCTTTTTTTCAGCACACTTCTTTGCAGCACTTCAGAAGGTTTTACATTCTTCATTTGTTCTGTCCAATTTTTTGAACAGGGCCATAGCACCTGGAAAGGCCCACTAATCCCCACACATGCAGTAACACTATCTGGTCTGTGTGGTGTGCAGCATAAACAAATGCCTACCATTGTATTGGAAACAGTGTAACTGACTTACCCTTCTCAATAGGTCAAAGGAGCAAATCAAAAGGCTTTCTTCTGACTTGTTAAGAAGGGATGGTAGTATTGGAAAGGCTGCCTATGAAATTTGGGTTAGCTTGTGGCCCAGAAAAAAAATGATCAAGGAAACAGCATCACACAGCTAGCTATTTGAAAAAGCTTCCCAGAGAGGATGTGTTCTGCTACTTTAGGATCATTGCTTCATTCCAAGATAGGGAAAAATGGGTATTGGGACACCTTTTGAAAACAGCTGGATCATAAGACAGTGGAACAATAATATTTTGAAGTATATGAAAATATTTGTTTGATGCTCTGCATGTCTAGCTCTGAGCTATTCAGCCAGGGCACCCTGTAGACAGCACTTGGGGCCCTGCTTCCCAAGCTAAGGCAAGGAGAGACAGGCTTTGCCACCCACAGAAATCTCTCTGGAGGGACAAAGGGGTCAGAGTGACACTGGGCATTGCCTTTTTGGAAAATGGAGAAAAAACAAAAATGTCTAAGGGAGATGATAACCTATTTTAGTTTCAGAATTACAAGTTTTCTAATGCACTTTCAAAGAAAATAACCAGCTTACCTTTCTCAGTGAGAGTTCCACATTTGTGTCTGCATTGAAATTATATTTGGCTATAGCTTCTCCAATTTCTCCAGGCTGGGCCGGGGGAGGTGGTCTTGCAGGCTGTGCTTTGTCGGGAGGTGTGAGTTTCTATGAAGGAAAATATTAATTTATGCTTGAATTTGTGGTGACTTTTAAAACAACCACCAATCAGGACAGAAGGGAAAAGGAACGCACCTCTACATATGAGATTGGAAAAATGCCCACTCTTCCATGGTGCTCGCCTTCGTACCAATTTTGGTCGATTTTCCTGAGGATGTAGACAGTGTCACCTTTCTTAAATGACAGCTCCCTGGAAGAGAAGTGTTTAAATGTACCACAATTATTCTTCCAATCAATACCCTTGTTAGACCCACATTAGTCTGGAAAGTACACTTCCAACACATAGTAATCTGTCAAGCTTCGTTAGCTAAGTAGTTTCCTTGAAAATGTCTAGAAATCACTCGCAACATAACTTTAGAAATAATTTTGAAAAGTGTAACATCTGATATAAATCACAGAGAGATTTATATGACATTTTAAAGAGGACACAGACAATTTGTATTTTTAAATCTGAAATATTATGAAGTTTGGCCAAATGATGGACTAGGATTGCACTGATCTTTTTAAATCTGAAGCTACTTGTTTGGTAACCACCCTTTCCCCATCTACTTTCGATGTGCTAATGCTTACATTAAGGAAAGCAAACACTGCACACCTCGGAACAGAGGCATCAGTGCCAGGAGGATAGCAGGGAACCTTTGAGGTTACAGAGAGATATCTAAGTAGTATTTGATAAGAAATTCATTTTGCATGAAAGAAAAGATTTTGTACTTTTTTCAATAGAATAAATCAATAAATATGTTTTAAGTACAAAGATATGAACAGATGTTTATTTTCTTTTTTAAAAAAATTAATGTATCTAAAAACACTATGTCATTTTTTCTATTTTGACTGTTTTTGAGAAAAACAGTAGGTCATTAGATATTTTAAATTTTAAGTGCTAATGAAATTATTCATTTTTAATAATCCGTACCTAAGGTTATCACCCTCATTACATCAGTTTTTCATGACTTCATTACCCAGATAGTTTTGGTTCATTATTTTGCCCCCTCAGTTACTTTGCTAAAGGGCATTGAATTGCATCTTTTCCCTAAGAGCCCCACTTTTTTTACACATCTGTCTTCTACCCTAGAGTTCTGCCTTGTTTACTTCAGAATTTTAAGTTGGATTATTTATTAGTGCAAGATATATGTTGAACAGAGGTTTATGTTAAATGTATTTTTTTGAGTCAAAGAATTAATTAAAAAACATTTTACAGAGTAAAAGAATGATTACACATTTAGAAGCACTAAAATCTTTATATTTGTGGTGTACTGGGAAGGCTGAGGCAGGAGGATCGTTTGGAATTCAAGACCAGCCTGGGCTACAAAGTAAGCTCAAGGCCAGCCCGAACTGCATAGCAAAGCCCTGTCTGGAAGAAAAAATTTAGAAACAATAAAAATATTTACAAACTTCCAGAGCCAAAAGCATTATGTTTAAACATTTGTTGCTGGTTTGGTAGCACAGAGGACTGAACTCATAACCCTTCCACTGAGCTACTCCCTCAGCCCTCTTTTATATTTTATTTTGAGACAGAGTCTCACCAAGTCCCTATGGTACCCACAGTAAGCTTGTAATCTTCCTGCCCCAACCTCTCGGAGTGCTGGGGCTGCAAGTGTATATCACAATGCCTGGATAGTATTTCCTTGTTTTCTTGAAATATTTGATGCAAAAACCAGAAAACAAAATAAGATATGTAATGTTTCCAGCTGTTATGGTTTGTGTCTAGTTGTCTCCCCAAAGCCTCATACAGTCATGAGGCCTGGACTTCTATATTTCCTTGTTTTCTTGAAATATTTGATGCAAAAACCAGAAAACAAAATAAGATATGTAATGTTTCCAGCTGTTATGGTTTGTGTCTAGTTGTCTCCCCAAAGCCTCATACAGTCATGAGGCCTGGACTTCTAGCGTTTGTGATTAACTCATGATCCACTGGGATTACGCAAGATCCAAGGCTGGGATTATGGGTTTTAGTACTGCTGGAATTATGGGTGTAAGTACTTCCCCTAACCTGGGGTAGAGAGCCTGAATGTAATATAAGAGACAGAGAGACAGACTTTCTGTAGCCATTGCTCTTTGTTGGTGCTGTTCGGCCGCCATGAACTGCTGCTCTCTGCCCTGTGCCGCTCTGCCTTGGAGTCAGCTGAATATGCACTGAAACCTGCAGTAACTGGGAGCTAAGCAAACATTTCCTTCCTTCATTTTGGGTGTCGGGTATTTGTCCCAGCAAGGAATGAAGAGTAACTGAGACACCAGCTCAATAGTTTTATTGTATCAGGAACATTTTGTTTCTGGATATTTTAAATATACCTGCAAATCAGGGCCAACTAATTATTTTCTTTTAAGTATGAAAAGCTTTTTTCTCTTTGTAGAGGTTTGCATTTAAATTTTTTAAGTCGTTTAGACAAAGGAAAGTTAATTTCTCCTCTAGTTTTCAAAGCAGAGTCTCATCTCAGACCTCGAGTCACATTTTAATCAGGTTTTTGTTGTTATTTTCACTTTCGCAGAGTAGCTATTGACAGAAGATCTAGGGGAAATGGCATTTTATCTCTTTTCCCACTTAAAGATGGAGTCTTTATATTTAGTGAGTTCCTTGGCTATATTTTTATAATTATTTGTAAATATAAGAGATAAAGTCATCCTGAAAACACACACATACATATTGCCGTCTCTTGTTCACAAGACGTTGGTCACCAAAAGGTGCTCCTAGGGTTGGTGAGATGGCTCAGTAGTCTAAAACACCTAGTTAGAACAAGCTTAGCAGAGCACAGGGACCACGGTTCAATCCCCCAGCACCACATGCCAGCAAGCCCCGCCCCCTGGTGGGCTGAGCTGGCCACACACACACACACACACACACACACAAATAAAATT
>NW_004524690.1:6711495-6712565 GCF_000260255.1 Octodon degus
CCAGGTTCTCAGTACACAGATCGGACTCTTAGTGATTTTCAAGCACTGTGATTATAGGAGGGCGCCACCACGCCCAGTCTCAATTGCCATCTCAGTGCGCCTTGGGGGCCGGCGTGGCGCGCCTGAGATAGAACCCGCGGCTGCGCAGGGGCTTTAGTCTGCTGAGCTATCAGGCCGGCCCTCCGGGCACATCCTGGAGGCGCACTGTGGGTCCTGCTCGTTTTTTCCTTTTCTTATCTGCGTCCTGACCGTGCAGCGAATGCTTCGCTGTGCTGCACACTCCCCGGCACCATGTACCGCTCTGTGCCCCACCTGGTGCGAAACCTTCCAACTGTGAAACGAAATTTACCTCTCTTCATAAGTCTGTGACCTCAGGCGTTTTACTGCAGTAGTAAAAGAATTACCAGCAAGTTATCTATCCAGTCAAAAAGAAGATGTAAGCTTTCAGACTTTTTTTTTTTTTAATACCAGATGTAAGCCATAAGAGGTATTTTATTTCTAACAGTGTTTTTTTTTTTTTGTTTTTGTTTATTCTCTATCTCATCAATATTACCAAATTCTGAGTGGTTTTATTCTTATGTGGCTTCTGCCAGACACAGTTTCTGGAAGTAGTAATCCATATTAAATGCATATATTATAAATATATATATCACACCAACACAAAGGAGACACAGGGTAGAACTGCGCTCATACCTTCCAAGCTTTGAGTATCGGAGAGATGGAGAGTTCCCCATCAAGAGATGGACGCTTCACTACAGATTTTGCTCATGGATCTAGCCATTGATGACACAGGCTATATCTGATACAGCTGGACAAATATGAATGCCGCCAAATTCTCCCAGCCAGGGTGCATTACTCCCCATTATGAGTTAAATGTGAAGCGTGCCCCAGAGGCTCACGTATGGAGTGCTTGATCCCCAGCGTAGCCATCTTTAGAGGCACAGCCAGAGAGCTGGTTGGCTCATGAAGGCACTGCCGGCCTCAGCCTTCACTGCATGGGTCAGTAAAGTCCAACGGGAAGAGGTATGGCACTGGGGTGTGCCTCAACCTCCTGTCTCTGTCTCTGTCTC
>NW_004524690.1:6712690-6715055 GCF_000260255.1 Octodon degus
AAGAGGTGAGCAGCTATCCTCTACTATTTTATTTCTGCCTTCAAGCCAACCATAGACTGAAATCTCTGAAATGACGAACCAAAAGAAACCTTTTCTCCTTTCAGTTGTGTACATTACATATTTTTTTCCCCAGCAATACAAAGGTGTCTATAATGGTTCCATCACTTTATTTTTAATTCTTAACACAAAAATTCTAGACACAAAGTTTCTTTCTTTTGAACTCACTGTGCTCTAACATGTTTAATATAATGTAAGACTTAGTGTTTCAACTAAACTCAACACGAAAATAAAGTTACTCCATCTTAATTAGTAATTTTGAAGGAGCAAGGTAATTAGAGTGGACCATTGAATTGGGAAGTAGGTTTCATCTATAGCACATTCCATTCAGTATTTATCTTTTAATGTGTCACCAGCATATTAAAGCCAACTGAAACCATATGATGAATTCTTATTTTACTTACTTAGATGTCTGTGCCTTAAAATCATAAACAGCTTTTGCAGGAAATTTCTGAAAAGAGAGAAAATAACGCTAACTTAAAATTTGAATTTCTTGCAGTTACACTCACACACACACACACACACACACACATACACACACACACACACACCCCCCACACTATGTAAATCCTATGTGTGACTTACAAATAAATAAATTTGTTTTTCATTTGGATATTTAAACTGTAATAGGGATACAGTATCTCACCTCTTCATAATCCTGTGAATTTTAGGAACTAAGGTAGCTTAACGCCATATAATAGGATAATAACACATCTGTGGAAGATTCTTATTAGATGCAGTTTTGGCTATTATAAAGGCTTTTCAAGGAACAAGTGTGGAGGGTCAATAACTCTGTGGATTAACACAACTCTGAATTACCACAAAAAGGACCAAAGGCAACAAGGAAGTCATCATCCCTTGCACCGAATATTTATAACACGGTATTCAAGAAGCCTTAGCCTAGCTATTACTGAGAGGCTGGACAGTGGCCAAGAGCACCTGTGCAGTCGTCATGCCTGTTCTGGGAGTTACACAGCACGCTGTGAGTCAGATACTCACGGTTTAGCTAGGATGTGATGTGACACATGCTCATGCTGAAAGTTGGGGCACACGGATCTACAGAAGACACCTGCATCTTGTAGCTCTCACACAAGCCCCTCCTTCCACACCACCCACTAATTCCTTTACCTCATTCTATTTCTCTATGATTCCGAAAATCTGGACCATTTCTGCTGTCCCACAGCCACTGGATGCTGTCAGACACCTTGAGGCGCTCCTAGAGTGATTGCTAAACCATGGCGCCCTTCCGGTTACCATCAACTCTCATGGCTCCAGGACAGCTGAGGACCAAGCACCAGCTGGTACCTGGCTCCCGGGAACAGTGCTACTAAGAGCTGGTTGGGTAAACTTTATTTTATAGGGATCTTTTTTAACAAAATTAACCAGAAAAAATGATTTGTGTAGAATTTATATTGATTTGCAAATTGTGAAGGAAACCTTCCTCCAACAAGGCAGCTCAAGGCAAGGCTCTTTTAGACCACTTATGTTAACTCAGGTGTCATTTAAAGGCCCAGAGAGGTCACAGTTGAGGAAGGGAAGGACAGGAGTTGCCCTCAGAGCACAGACTGCTTTCAGTCCAGAGTCAGGCTCTACGGAAAACTCCAGTTTCTCATTTTCATGTTTCAAGTTTTACTGGCTAGGGCTCTATCAAGTATGTTATTTTAAAAAGACTTCAAAGCTGATAAATGTTCTACCTCTTTTTCTGGAGTTCCTCTTCTTTCCCTTGATGCACTTCTCCCCAAGTCAGTGAAAGTGGACGAGTAACTTCTAGGGGACTCTCGGTCTATCAGATAGGAAAGGGTCAGTCAGTGAGAACCCAGCCACTCATAGCCCATCAGGTCAGCTGTTGTCCAGTGGCACCGCTTCTCCCCAAGTCCCCCTCCCAAGTTTGAAAAGACACCACTACTGAGAGCATGGGTATAAAAATCACTCATAATTATAAATGTGATGAAAAAAGCAAAACAAGAATATTTTGAAATAATTATCTGACCTAGCAGAAGAATTATACTCATACAGGTAAACATAATTGTTAATTGGTGATTCACTATACTGTAGTTTCTGGTGTAGATAAGTCATAGTTATAGGGATTTTAATACCAAATAATTTCTCTTCTTACTATTTCTGGTCTGTTCCAATTTATGATTACTATTAGGTGGTCTGTAGAGTAGGGAGAATTTGAAGATAGCAACAATTTCAACAATTCAATGAAATATTGAAACACTTGTGGAACAACAATTTAAGAAGGTAACAATAAAAAATAAAGATAAAATGAATGAATGTATGATGATGATGATAAAATTATGGTTCT
>NW_004524690.1:6715275-6724927 GCF_000260255.1 Octodon degus
ATAATTATATTATAAAATTTTGAGTGCAAGTTTTCCTCAACAATATCTTCTAATCTTGTATTGACTGTTACATACTTTATGATCTATGCAGGAGTGTAACTACAAGTAAAAACGATTTCAGTAGTTTATGATATAGAAGTTAGGCAGTTCAACTGGGTCAAAAATTATCAGTTCTTTTTATATCTTTAATGCATTTAGTTATATTAAATAAGAAGCATTGACATATAATTTATTTTATCCAACTCTGAGAAACTAAAAATGTTGATGTATAAGAAGAAAACCTTGTTTAAAGGTTTTGAGTACTCTGACTAAATGCAAGTGCACAACCTCAAAGGATAAATGTCTCTCTGTGAGCTGTGACTTCTAATGTCTTTGTTCTGTGAAGGTGACATGGCCATAAATGTTCCAAATAAAACTTATTTTCATTCATGTTAGAGGATTATGTGCAGTATGTTTTTCATTTTAAATTAATATACTTTCATGAACGTAAGGCTCGGATAATGATGATACATTTTGGACTACTTTTTCTTTAGATCATTTGGAGTGTAGACTATTTTTTACTTGGGTTGAACATAATTGAAAAGCAAATGTTTTACTAAAGAACAAAATATTCTTGCAATGCACTTCAAAGTCCACTTAAATTATGTTTCAATATTATACTCTATCTTCAAATAAAATTGAGACATGATTATGTGAAGTATTAGAAAAGTAGACGAGATAGCTAATTTATTTAAAAAATTTTCATCCTACCTCATCTCTGTGAAAATTTCTGACTGTTGAAACTGACCTTAAGAACCCTACTTTACATACTTGAAGCATGTTGAATAGCATAAGTGAAGACAAAGATGAAGGACATTTATATAACGATAATCAATAACTGAGTCTGAAGTTATACTACCATGAAATTTAAATTACGTCTTTTTTGAATATAGAAATACTTTATGCTACCAATTAAGCAACATGAGGAGTTTGAATCTCTTTTCTCATTATTTATTATCTGTGTGACCCTGAGCAAGTCTCTTGTCCTGTGTATGTCTCAGTGTCCTCAGTTGTAAAACAGTGCTTGCAATAATTATCCATCACATTGGTCTACTCCAGTTTTAACTAAATAACGTCAGTTATGTATTTTGTAGTATCTGGCATACAGAAGGGTTTCTTTTGGGAACCCAAGTTCCTGCCAGCATGTTCACTCTACCCTCTTGAAATTCACACAGTAAAAAGATGCACTTTAAGAAGTAATGAAAAGGACTGGGTAAAAATATTAAAAGCACCTATGTTTGTAGATTATGTAAATCTCAAATAAACATCTCTACACTTGAACTGCCATCTGTCCTTGGGTTACTACTTCATAATTATCTATGAAAACAAACTTGAGAGTCACTTGTAACCTCATATGATTCAAATTATCATGTTGATTTGCTTTAGCAGGAACAAAACAAGTAAATAACGGAAAAGGAGAGAAAATGAATACATTGAGAGATGGAAGTGGAATCTTCATAAATACAGCTTAAAGATATATTCACAAAAATTTGTATCCTAATTGTGTGCTTTAAAAGGAGAATTTTTTTTTTCTCCGAATGCTTCCAGGGCAGGTTTGGCGGGCTTGAGTTGTGGGGATTGAACCACAGCAACCTGTGCCTCACTGCTTTGTTGAAGCAGCCACTTAAAGAACTGAGCTAAGGGGCACGCCCTCTAAAAGGAGAATATTACTAAATAAATCCAATGTCTTTATTTTTTTGTCAATTGCTAACCACATATTCAGTTTTGTTACCTGTATGTTTTGATACAATATCTTCTATAAGAATATGATCAACTGATTTAAGGGAATGGCTATGTAATTTTAAGATTGATAGAAAAATAAAAGGCTATTTGTTAGCCTATTGATTTTAATTAATTTTACAGTGAAAAAAATTCTCTTTAAGGATACTCATAGTCACTTATGGTTTCTGCCTTGAAATAGTCTTTCAATTTGGTAATTCATTAACTAGTTATCTCAGTGTAGCAGTTATAACCCCAGCAAAGAAACTTTTCCTTTCACTTTTGAATGAGCAAATTTTTGTGAATCAATGATCACTTTAAGCCATACACTGGGCTCAAATACTACATGGGCAAGTGAGAAGTAATAAGACATGTGGGCACAACAAGCACTTGCTCTGAAACACACAACAATGCCAAGTGGTCTCACAGCCCAAGAAGGATGAGATGTGGATATGGAAAATGAATGAGCTGGACGGTGGGTATCTGAGCCACATGGAAAAAGAAAGGAAAGCTCATCCACCTTGGAGACTCAGGGCACTGTCATGGTCTTGGTGGTAGTAGCTGTTGTTGGCTGTGTCCACGTCGGGGAAAGAGGCACTGTGTGGCATTCTCCCACAATCATTCTGGTACAGTGGACAATGAATAGCACCATCGGGAGGCAGTGGGTGGAAAGGCTGGTGTGTGGGGCTCCTTTTCAGAGCTTTAAGGGATGAGTTCCTTTCAGGAATATCTGGCAGCAGTTCACTGATAAGACGGTGCAGTATACTGTTGTCTGGCAAACTTCCTCTTCTCTTTTCAGCTTTGATTTGGTCACAGATGTCTTTAAGGGCAGAGTCCAAAGCCTCATATACAGATGCTTTACATCTTGCCTTTTCAGTCTGTTTTTTGGGAGTCAAATTTTTTTTTCTCCGGAAAGGCACAGGGCTGACTAGAAATGCAAGTTTAGACAGGCTGGGGTCCATTTCTTGTCTTCTAGGCTGTTCAACACTTTCATGCTTAGCTCTTTCATGTTTTAACATTGTGGTGAATCGAGTGTAGGAGGCTGGGCACCGGCCTTTGCAGGAGCTGATGAGGTGCCGGTGATGGTGGTGATGGTGATGGTGGTGGTGATGATGGCTGGATCCATAGAAACTTTCTGAGGATGTGAATGAAAAGTGATCAAAATCACTTTCACTGCAAAAGGACGACCCTTCCACATGGATATAGTCACTGTGATCAGACACAACTCCATCCTGGTCACTGTCAGAAAATTCCATGTGCATTCTTGGCTGCTCATCGCTGGTGACTTCAATGTGAATGGGCACCAGGGTTTTGGACTTGTAGCTCTGCTGAGCCTGAGCAGGGTGTCTACTTTCTTCCTCCAGCAAAGACTCAATGGAAAATCGCCTCTTGGGACACAAGCCATTTTGTGGTGGCTCAAGGGTTACAGGAGATAACATTTCGTCTCCTAAATTTGGCATGGATTTTGATTTTTGAATCAACTTTTCAAATTCTGAGATGCGTGTGGGTACCACATCCCTGGGCACGTCCTCTGTGGAGGAGCGGCTCCACCCATGCAGCAGGCCCTGGTGCTGCTGCTCCTTTTCATACTGCATGATTCTCGACTTCACCGAGCAGATCACCTCTGAGTTCATCAAGTCTTTCCGGTTGATGCGGTGCATTTTCTTGTACATTTTTAGGAATCCTGGGGCGTTGTGGGCTGCCCTGTGTCTGAATCTTGCTCTGCCATTAGCTCTGCCTTCCTGGCTGTAGGAGGAACCCCAGGTCATGGGGCAGCTGTCCTTGGAATCTTCTTCACATAACAAGGAGCCCATACTTTCTGACTTAGTTTGAGGGTCAGGAAAGCTGTCACAGTCATCATTTAGGAGATCATCGCAGCTACGGGATTTGATTTTAGGGGACACTGATTCTTCAGTGCTGCTCCAGATCTCTGCATTTTGTCGGGCCATCTGCCAGCCATTCTTGAAAGTGATGGCCCTTTGTGAGTCCCTTGGGACATCCAGATGCTGTCTGTAAGGACTACAGTACTCTAACTCACTGGAGGGTGTGCCGTTCAGCCCTGAGTAACTGCAAAGGGATGGACACATTTTGCTATCATCCCCACCTTTTAATCCAGAGCAGCGTGGCAGGAGAGAGACATTTAGAGAAGTTAAAAGGTTCACAAAGTGGAGAGTATGTCAGTATCAGAGAGCAAAGTGAAGCCACTTAGTGTGGCTTAAGCTAGACACTGATCATCAATACATGTAGCTTCAGTGATAGAGGGAAAAGGTCTAATTCTAAAAGGATGATAACAATTTTTCAATGAAAGTAGCCTTGAAGATTTTAGAGTGAATCTCTATACCTTTCTGCCAATGGTATGGAAAACAACAAGAAACCAAACAATTGTATCTTTTAGACTAACAGCATGTCTTAGTAGTAATTTAAATGCTTAACAATTCATGCTAAAACTGTTAATAGACTTAGCCAATTTAATAGGGTGAGGATTTGAAGCTCATTTGATTTGTAATAACACATAGGCAAAAAGTAATTACAGTTTTACTTTTAATTAACACTCTCATAACTTTATGAAGTTATTTTTCTTGGGCCTTAAATAGAAGAAGCTGTAAGGAAAAGTATTTTCCAAAGTTGCAAAATCAAAATACTGCGAACTGCCAATATTTTACCAAAACAAGATCTATAGAGCCTCTTAAACAAACTAATTTACTTCTTTAATTGCTCCCTGTCAACCTTTTATTAAGCACATTGTTCTTTTAAGGATAACTGGACATAATGTAAACTTTCACCAGCAGGAAATGGATCGTGTTTCTTTTATTTTTTTAAAAATTAAACCATTGATTTTCATTTAATAACAGAAAACTAAACTTGACCTCAATTTGGAACATTTACGGGAATAGTCTTTGTTTTTGCTCTGTTGAATTATCTAATAAATGACAGACCAAATTACACCTAGCATGCTGTTTTCTTCTTTGAAGTAATACCTAGTGAAGGAACGTATCTTTACTGACAACTAATGGTTTATGTTCCTTGAGTTCCTCAAAAGCAGACAAGCACATTAAGTTGATATGTAGTATTTGGGAAAGGAAGTTGACTTAACACTCCCTATAATAAACAAATATTTAAATTCATCTGCGTATTTTCAGGCTTTGGATAGTCACCAAGAAAAATGAGTTAATGGAATTTCACGACTTATCATCTTAAGGTATTTGTGTAAATGAGTGGAGACCGATAAAGGCATCTCTATTAACCCATAAAAGGTAGCTTTCCCTCCTTTCCTCTGCAGCACCCAGCCACTCTTCATAGCTTTACTAGGCTTGGAAGGGCCAGGCCTCCTGCCTCCACAACCCAGTTATTCTATGAAGTCTGCCTTGTGCACATAAATCAGCTATTAATTAGCGTTAACTGCTGGGTGGTAACAGTTTTAATGCTTACAGGTCTGTACAGTTAAGTCTGTTCTTTTCACAGAAATTTCTGTTAGAGCTCATTTTCTTCACACATTTTAGAACTGTTCTCTCTTCTGTTCCAACTTCAAGAGATTGGAGGAGACTGTGGGCTCCAAATTTGGTGTGGCCCTCAGTCTGTGTGGATGTTGGTTGAGTACTGTCGCTCTATCTCAGAAACATTCCTCAAAAAACCCCCACAAAAACCAAAAACCAAAAAACAAGAACGGGTCTGGGAAGATGTGGAATAAGTGCTTCCCTGGCAAGCGCAAGGGCCTGAGTTCAATCCCCGGTTCCACAAAAACAAACAAACAAACAAACAAACAAACAAAAAACCCAACCAACCAACCAAACAAATTCCTATCCCCAGGATGTATATACCAAGTGAACTTTCAGAGACCACAGTGAGTGACTTATTCTCTTTTAACACATAGCTCACTGCATTTCAAAAGAGGAGCCTGGACATTGGAAAAGTGGCTTGTTGATTTCTAAATTATAATTCTGTGGAGTGCTGTGAATTGACCACTGTGTTAAATGGTAGAATATGAACAGTCTACTGCATACATCGAGATTGGCCAAAATGTAGCTTAAATACTTAATAAATGACTAATAGATTACATAAATTTAAAAGATGAATGCTTTAGGTAATACTTTTCCCTATTGCTACTTATAGGGGCCTGGGAGATAGCTCAGTAGAACAAATGCTTGCCTGGCAAGCGCAAGAACCTGAGCTCAATCCCCAGTCCCACCAAAAATCCCCCCCCCCAAAAAAAAACCATAAACCTATTGCTACTTATACTCCTCAGTCTTTATATTTGGTTCATTTGCTAGTTATAGTAAAATTTTTGCTACTTGTAAATGTTTATAAATGTCACCTTTGTTGATCTGATAGCAAATTATTTAATACTTTGAACTTACTTAAAAAACAATTTATTTGAGTATGGAAACAAAGAAAACATTCACAGATGCTGGTCTAGGTCCTTTGAACCACCCAAATGGATAGCTAGCTTGAATCATACTGAATAGAAACAAATTTGTCATTCTCAAGCTGTATTTTATTTAGACTGTGTGGTTAAAAGCCAGGACATATCACTATTACTACCCCATAACAGCTCTCATACTTAAACTAGTAAAATTGCTGTTTATTTATGAGTGCTCACCTTTTGCTCTTGAGGGGGAGGAAGGAGAAGAACTAATGAATGACTTTGTCAGGGTGGTGCTTGATCCTGGGAGCTCCCCCCTACTGGGGCTGGTCCTGCTTGCAATCTGATCCCCCAAGCCTCTGGGTGGGCCCACTGCAGGCTCACTCTTCCTCCTTTTCCTGAAGTCACTGGCCAAGCTTGCAGAACTGAAAGAAGGGGCAGCACTGGTGAGACTGGCATTGGAGGAGCAGGTCAGCAAAGGCTCTGGAGAGACTGGTGGGATGTGCTCAAGACGGTGACTTAACTCCTGAACCTCCTGCCCCCAAACTGCGCTATGAGGGACTCATCCTTTGACATTTGAAATAATTTCTTTTTTTTTTTAACAATATAATTTTTAAAAATTAATTTTCTTGAGAAACACACAGCAATGAGACAGCTTCAAAACCGATCAGTAGGACAGCCTCAACAATTAATACATTGCATATTGTTGTCTTAGTGGTTATTCATTGTACAAGATGCAGACATGATATCCTGTCCACAAACACTATTAGAACAAATCTCCCTATTCATTGAAGAGAAAGCAGCTGTATATCTATCCTAACTATTTTGAATATACAGATACAAAATGATTGTTCATTTGTATCCCCCTTTTTTTGTTTAGTTTTGTCTAAATAATTTCTTGATGATCATCTTTTTAAAGAAATGTATAGATCTTATTATTTAAAGCAGTTTCAGGTTTATAGGAAACTTGACTGTAATGTACAGGCCCTCCGTATCTGCTGGTCTTTCAGTCAAATGAGTTGGAATAATTTTAAAATGTGTCTTCACTGAATAGTTGAGGATTTGTTTTCTTCTCATAGTTTACTGAGCAGTACAATATAACAAATATCAGTATAGCATTTATATTGAATTGGACACTATAATTAACCCAGAGACAAAGGATATGGGGGAATTGCATAGGTTACATACAAATGCTATGCCATTTATGTGAGATTTGAGTATCCGTAGAGTTTGGTACTCTGAATGACACCTGCATAGAGTTCTGTCTCACCAACTTCCTTTTCTCTCGCACATTTCCTCCTTTTATTTCCATCAACTTTTGACAAATCTACCTTGCATGCCATCATTCTAAGTCTATATTTATGCCATGATTCATCTTGTGTGCCAAATATCGTATGGGTTAAAAGTGTCTTATGTGTTCATCACTATTATATTGTGTAGAATAGTTGTACTATCATGAGTCCCTGGTGTATCGCCTTTTAAACCTGTGGTCATTCCTCTCTGCTCCTGTGGCCTGGGAACACTGACCTTTCCAGTATCTCCCTGCTTTGTCTTTGCCAGAATGTCACAGTTGAAATCGTACAGTGTATAGTCTTTTCAGGTGGATTTCTTTCACTAAGTCATGAATTTTAAATTTTCTCCATTTTTGATCGTTTGCTAATTTATTTCTTTTTCTTTGTTTAATATATGGATGTACCACAGTTTATTTACCCATTCATCTACTGAGGGGCATACTGATTGCTCTCAAGTGTTGGCAATTATTTTTTTATTTCTTATTTTTTAGTTTATTTTTTCTGTATTTTAGGGCAGCTCAGCATGCCCTGGGCGGTGGGGCTGGCACAGCAGGCTGGCGATCAAACCCCAGGCACTGCACTCTGCCTAAGCAGGTGCTTTAGTCCTCTGAGCTATCAGGCCAGCCCTTGGTAATTACAAATAAAGCCTCTATAAGCACCCATGGGCAGGTTTTTTTTTGTGGACATATGTTCATCATCAACTTTTACAGTAAATTTCTACTACAATGAATAGATTGTTACTGACACTTTAATCTTGTGATTTGCATCATATTTCTTTTCTCTATAAAGGAGAATCCCAGTGACACGAATATTTCTAGAGCAGAGAGTGTGTCAAAATCGAGGGAAGAACTGGATAAAATGAAGATACTTAGCAGAACAAATTTCTATTATCTCAAGAATTACCTGCTGATTTTCCCAATAACTAGCTTTAGAAGACATTACATAGGAATGCCAGCCTTCTTTTATCTAAATAGTGAAAGACCAGTAATTTGGTCAGCAAACAAAATATTGAAGATTTCTTTCACTTAGTTGTGTAAAGTGGTGCTGACAGTCTATAGCACCAGGGAGTTCTTATCAGGGTTTTGAGTTTGAGTACAATATCATTTAAGAAAAACATTACTGAATGAAGAGGTACATGATACAGTATATATGGCCTGTCAAATTGCTGGATAGAATAAGGCAATTAAGTGACAATTCTGGGCATGGTTTTTATAGAACCCAGCAGGATTTATTTATACTTCTGTCTTATTTAGCCTATACAGCAAACAGTGAGTTATCACAGGTTATCGCATTTTGTACAGATGAACAAGTTGGAGACACAAGCCTGTGAAGTACAGAATTGGAGCTAGTTTTCAGAATTTATCTGCATTCTTCTAAAAAGGGTGGTCCAACCCCTTGGCTTATATTTCCATGCTATATGGAAGGCAGCTATGCTCACCACTATACCACTAATGCCTCTTTCCATGCTATATGCTGGTCTGTTCATCTTTACAGTAGCCCTTAGGTCAGACTGAAGCTCTAAAATTCAAATATTTGGTATATTTTTGGTATAAAGATAAAAAGAGGTTAAAGGAGTCCCTTTCTTTGTGCTATTGATATAGTTATATGGCACTTGTGAATTCAATTTATGAAGGGCTCAACTCATACAGTCTTCTACTGATGTTGATAGACATTTATAGAACAGCAAATTAATGTTATAGAAATATTTGTTGATGATATAAATATGCCTAGATATTTTCAATATTCAGTACTGCTATTGAACTATGTTTAAATTTCAGCTATATTTTAAATTAAGTATAACTTTAAAGTCTTCTAAGAGAACTTAATGTTTGGCACAGGCTGAGCTAAGCTCAGGGGCTACCTTGACTCAATTCTGTTTTCTTTCTCTTGCTTCTAACTGTGAAAACTTACAGGTTAATGAGCTTAAGCATGAGTTTCTTCAGCAATAAAGTGAGGACATACTATTTAACTCATAGGAATATAACCGGGTTGAATATGTACTTATATAAAAAGTCATCATATACTAACAATAACGACATTTCTGATTTGTGTGGTAAGAAAGTGATTAACAAATACATGAGTGATAATTTTTAATTTATGAAAGTTTTACAAATACTATGTGTAACTTAACTAGTATAATCCTTGTTTAAAGAAAAAAAAGTGGGGCTGGGGAGATGGCTCAGTAGGATAAGTGCTTGACTGGCAAACGCAAGGATCTGAGTTCAATCCCCGGTTCTAAAAA
>NW_004524690.1:6725072-6735014 GCF_000260255.1 Octodon degus
TAATATACAATGATGCAGAAAAATAAGACAACTTCATGAGAAATAGTACTTAACATGAGTGATATATAACCTTCACCATTTCACTGAACAATATAATAACTGAAAATTATCAGTATAGACTCTTCTGGTCATATATTGTATAAAGTAAGGATGTTTTTACCTGCTGGGCCTCTCCAGGCTTCTGTCTATGGAGGACTGATATATGGAAGCCTGTTAAGACAGAATAATAGCTTCATGAAAATTACAGTAACAGACTTTGTCTAGCAGCATTAAACTATTTTGAAAGGATATTATAACTATTGAGATTGGGAGTACCATTTATTATAATTAGAAAAATATCTTCCCAAAGAGGAAGAAATTAGGCAACCTGACTTCCATTTATCTACTTTCTCTGATGTACTGTCTTTTTTTGTTATTGTTGTGCAGTACTGGGGATTGAACTCAGGACCCTGCGCTTGCCAGGCAAGCATTTATTCTACTGAGCTATCTCCCCTGCCCTATGATGTACTGTCTTGCATTACTCTGGGTAACTTAAATTATCAACAAGGGCCTGGGGAAATGGCTCAGTAGAATAAGTGCTTCCCTGGCAAGCACAAGGGACTGAGTTCAATCCCTGGTTAAAATTATCTACAACCCAAGCATTAAATTTATGGGGAGATAATAAAAATTAGTAATGTTTCTCAGGGACGAAAAATCAAATAAGGAGCTGACCTCCACAGTGTTAACTTGTGAACCTTGGCTACTGACAAACTGTAAGAAACTTCTTATTTTAAGGAAGGGTTTTAAAAGAATATTTGCAGCCACAGGTCAATCCTTATAAACCATAACTCTTCATGATTTTCTTTTGACATTGCCAAGTGTTATCTTTAAAATATAACATGTAAGCAGAACTTAAGATACATTATCTTTGTCAACATAAGGATAAAATTTTAATAAACCCACAGAATTTCATTTGGAAACAAACTACTTAAGATTTCAATCATGTGTAGATTTATAAATTCCAAATACTGTGAGTTTAGGATTAGTTTAAAGTGAATGACTTAAAGAATAGAATTATAACTCTTAAAAAGTGTATATTAAGCGTTTTCCTTTAGTCTGAACAGTATACTTTAAAACTAAAGCAGAAAGAAAAGACAGGGAGCTTTAATTCTTCGTGTCCATTGACTGGGACAAATACTACATAATCTAAAAGGCAGGAGAGGATCAGTGTTGAACTGCTGACTATTAGAGGTGCAGTGCGGGATAACAGTGGCAGCGACACGACGTGAGCATGCACAGGAAATGTATGATGGCTTAGATATGGCTGCGGTCGCCACTGATGCTCAATTCATCGTCCTAGATAAGCTTCAGTTTGACTGAAAACTGAAGGACTAGTTTGAGAATAATTGTTTGCATGGAAGTTTAAAAATGTCAGCCATAAAAGCAGTATTTTCTATTAATTGATAAATTGTTAGCAATTAACTAAGAAAAGCATTGGTGCGCAACTTTGCAATTCTTTAGGTAGATCAATTTGACATGTCTCCTATGCAGAGGTCTAAAGTCACTTCTAGTAACTTAATATTTTCACTTAATTCTATTTTACTTACTAAGAATGGAATATTATCCAGCAACAGACAAAGACTTATCTCAGCATGAGAATGTCGCAATTCCTTTTAGACTAAATACATAGAATCCTAGGTTCTCAATAATATAAAATTAGAAAAATTACAATTTGTTATTCTCATAACCTTATATGGTTATTTTAAATTGAGCTCTTACTTGGATACCAGAAAGATAGAAAAACACTAAAGAAGATTGCAAACAGTAAAAATCCAATCAACCAACCAACCAACCAAACAAACAAACAAATCAAAAAACCCCACCCTCCAACAGGTTACAATTTAGAAACTGTTCTATATATTTGCAGAAGAGCAGTACTAAGAGTCTCAGAGCATTGCTGTCTGTGTGGGTCATGGATTTCTTGGGGCACCCTAACAATAAGGGACACACCCTACTCACAGAAAGAGACAAATTCAGAATAGCCTTAGAACATTCCAGAGATTAGAAATTTTGAACTGCCAGATTATGATGAGCCTAAACAATATTGTAATATGAAATGAAACAGTATAAGAACTGAATATTAATTGCATTTTAAAGTTAGTTCAAGAAACTATGATTATTCTTTCTAGTACTGGTTTTCACATCCAAAATAAGATAAAGCCAATTTTTGAACATATATATATATATATATATATATATGGAAGATTAGTGTTAACAGTAAAATGTATAGAGATAACTAAGAAAAAAAGAGGTCCAATATTTATAAGAATAATATCCATTTTGAAATGGAATTGTTCCCAGAAATTTCAAATAAGCTCTAACAACTCATCTTACCTATCGAGATACCATAAGTAATTACACATCACTATTATTTCAACATGCCTACTAGATTATTAGAATAAGGCATGGAAAGTAAATCACTTTTTGTTAAGTAATCATGTGATTAAACTTTGCTTCAAAATTCTGAACTATTCTTCATTAATACCAGTTTCTCATTTATATTTATGGACTAAAAAGTAGCTTTTGATGATATATGATATATACTTGATAAATAGTTACTAAGATAATGCCTAATCAATTACACTCTTATCAGAAATGTTATAAAATGGTTACTAAAGCCAGAATCCTGATACTTTTTGGAGTGTCTTCATATACTCTGAAAAACCATGATCTTAAAACACTAACATAATTAATGTGCTATTAAATCATGCTATACCCTTCCCAATCCCGAGAGATAATGGGAGATAGTTTACTAGCAAAGTGCTTTTTTAAGGGGCCAGGGAGGTGGCTCAGTAGAATAAGAGCTTGCTTGGCAAGTGCAAGGACCTGAGTTCAATCCCCAGTTCCACCAAAAAACAACAACAACAACAAACAAACAAAAACAAGCAAACAAAAAAACCAAAAACCTGGCAAAGTGCTTTTTTATGCAATTTATTTTTACCACTACCATGATATTACAGAATGCACAGAATTAGGTTTCTTTTGTTTTTGTGCCCAATAATGTGTAATGCTAATTATCAGAACTCATTTCACATTAGTTGAATAGTTAACAAAAAAGTATTAAGCGATTAATTTGTGAAAGGTTTGAGCACTAATCACATCTCTTTGAAGTGGTAAAAAGTGTACATAAAGAAAACAGTGCTGAAGTGAAAGTAAGAGATTATTGTTTTACTTTTTTTGGTTACCACCTTAATAGATGATTTTGAACATATTTCTTAACATTGTTACTCTACTTTCCTCAACTGGAAGATGAATGAGTTGGGTATAGTGCTTTCTGGAGTTCAAGTATTCAGTGAGGCATGATTTTAAAAAGATCCTAAAGGCATCTAACCAAAATATCTGACCAAATTTTATTTCAAAATACCTCTTTGGGTTGTTCACAAGTTGAAATAATAATATTTCTTTATATATGAAGGTAATATAATGAATGGCATATATATGGCTTATTTTATTTAATTTTGTTCACAGTACATGCCTAGTTTCAAACATAAGTCTTGGGAACAAATTCTGTATCTCACAATGTTAAATGACTGAATTTTATATTTTAAAATGTTATTCCATTTAACTTTTTATTTGGTATGTAACTGTTTTATTCACTTACCTTTTGTAACACACATTTTAATGCTTATTACCTGGGAAATAATTAGAAATTAGCAAAAGCTCTAACATCTTGGGTGTTTCCTTTTGACACTCTCCCTGCAATTGCAGCAATCATCAGTACGTGTCAGTAGTACATACCGAGGCCTATGCTTTTTATTAGTTTTGTCTTTGTAGTTTCACTTATTTAATTGGAACATTTTAGTATATGCAAGTTCTTCATTAAGAGCTGTATTAAGACCACAAAGCAAGATCTGTGCAAAAATCATCTTGTTTCATTTGCTTTCATCCTAGTTGCTCCTAAGAGCACTCTCTCACCAGAGGCCTCTGTATGGGTGATCGTTGGCAAAGTAGCGCCAGTTTTGCTTGCATCTTGCAATGAGTTGCTTATTTGCTTTCTACAATAAACTTTTCTGTTTTTCTTTGCAGGGAACAAGGTTAAAAGAGATTGAATTTAGGATTACATTTGCATCTTTCATGATCTTTTAACATAATTCAAATTTACATTGTGTGGCATAAACATTTCACCCAGGTGATTATCAAAGTTTTTTAAATTTAATTTTTTTTTTTTTATGAAACTGGGGATTGAACTCAGGCCCTTGCACTTGCCAGGCAAGCACTTATTCTCCTGAACTATCTCCCTGGTCTTCAAAACATTCTTAACTAGTGATTTCAAGAGACTTTCATCTCATATGACAAACACGATATGTTTATGGATTACAGATTTACTAATGTCTGTCGAGGACTTGGTATTGGGGAGCTGCAACACACATGTCAGGTATTTTTCAGGTCTATTTTTGTCTAATCTAAAAATTACAAGTATTAAAAAAAGGAAAATAAAAATAAATTTTATGAATATGTGGAATATAAGCATCTGATTATCTAAGAACCCATACCTTTATTCTATGTCTCTCATCATGATAAAAACAAATCTTTGAAAGACCTAATAGCATTTTACTCAAGCCTAATAAAAACAGAGAGGTCATATAAGCTCTAAGACCAATATTTTTCATATGTAAGCTTTATGTTGCAGAATACTAAAGCTACAATGATCTTTAGGTTTGTTGTGTTACTAGAGACTGAATATAGGGATTGCAGTCCTGCATCCCCAACTCTTTTTGGTTTTCTATTTTGATACAAAGTCTTGGTAAGTTTCCCAGGTTGGCCTTGAACTTGTGATCATCCTGCTTTGGCCTCCAGGCCTCCAGGGTATCTGGGATAACAGGTGTGTGTCATCATGACAGTCCTTCTCTGAGTAGTTTAACTGAAGGAGGTTATAGCTGGAATCATTCCTGACTTGGAGTTCGGAAATAAACCACAACTTTGTCATAAATGATGTCTAGGCAAAGACACTGGATAATACAATACAATGATATGAAGCTTGATTTCCAGAATCAGCTCAGCAACCATAGCGAATTGTATGGCACAGTTGTGCTGATTAACAGTAGCACCTTGCAAGATAGAATCCGAAAAATGAGAATAATTTGTTTTTACCTCATTGGAAACACCAGAAGAATGATCTTGAACATAGTCCAGAGCCTTTTTAGGAGGCTGGGTGTAGATGCACCACATAAGCAGAGTGTAGAGATGGAATGGAGGAGAATCAATGGCAGCAAGGAATGAACATGTGGAAAAGGTGACAACAGTTTAATAGTTAGAAACCAAGTGCTGACAGCATCAGATACACATAAAGAGTGACATGAATGGAGCAAAATGGGGTAGCCTAGGAGAAAGAGTGCAATGTTGTAAATATTCTCAAGCACCGGGCAAAAATTGCTAGTGTTCAATTAGTGTATTTATAAACTCAGTTCTCAAATCAAAATTAGCTCTCCTAGTCTTTGGCCACAAAGATAAGAAAGGCCTATTAAAGACACGTTAAAGGAGCAAGTGGATAGCATGCTGGGGAGTTTCCACTGTGCGGATGAAATGATCATAGAAAATGCTGACAATTTAGACTCATTTCTGAAAGTGGTACAGGTCCTGTAAACTGTCTGATCAATAAAAGCAGTACATATGAAAAAGGCTAGAGAATCTTTTCCCTCTGAAGTAAAATACATTTATTCTAATACTAGGAACAAATTAGAAAAAAAATGGAGAAAAGATTTTTCCTGTTAGGTAATAGAATTGCTAGAAAAATTATTTGGTTTATATTCATTTACAGTCACATTTGACTAAGTTCAATAAAATATAATGACTCTAAACAGTTCTCCTTAAAAAAATTCTCCTTTGCATTTAAATGGACAAAAGGGACTTCCAAAACCACCTGCTATATAGTGGGTATTTAGTGTACAAGTATCTAAATCCAGATATGATATAGTAAAAGAAAGATCATGCTCTTTGGTATCCAATAAAAACTGTTGTGTTATGTGATTGGTATGTAATATGAGTTTAAAATTCATAAAGCATGCTATTGACATACATCCAAGACATTAGTGTTGGTAGCGACAATTCCTAAATAAAACTCAAATTATTAAAGGAGGCTGTTACTTGAAGCTTGAGTTAACTCTTTAGTCTCATTAATTTCCATAAAGCCCAACGGGGGCTTCCTCTGCTGGGGTTTTGGGGATCAGACATACGGTGGCAGATTCAAAATCAAATCAAGGCCACATCCACATGGTTTCTTAATGTCTTCCTTTCTTTACATTCCTACTGGTGATAGTCTGGAAGCATATTACACCATATCGTTGTAGAAACTGCCCACAGAGGTTTTTTTTTTTTTTTTTGACAGGCCTGAGCTTAACTTCTGACTGCCTTTTTGTGTTTTGGGCAGATTTTTGGATTTCTTCTTATCAGAGGGGTCTCAGAAGGAATCATAGCATTAATGAATACAGAACCTGGCACTCTCCAGGGGCTTGATGATTTCTCTGCAAATGAGAGCTATAAGAATAATTATTACTGTAAGTGCCAAGATGGCTCTCCTTTGAACTTGACCAAAATAAACTGTAAACAAATACAAATCATCTATTAAGCTAAACAGCTGCCCAAATATTTCAGAGTAGAAACTACCTCAACATATCCAATTTGTAATTAATTCTATATAAAGCAATCCTAATGCATGATTTGGAAATAAAAGCCATATAGAAATGTCCAAGCACATTAGAAGCATTCGGTATGGGGGTGAAAGTGGCCAAGCCATAGCGCACTATGCGTCATGCATTCAGCTTTGGTTCTCTCCTCTGATCACAATAGTTCTATTTTATAAATCAAACAACATTCTCCTATTTGTTTTATAGTAATAGTCTAGCCTCACTTACCGGACGTCCAAACTCCAGTTCTGAAAAGAATTTATACCAGGGCTCATTTTCTAAATCTATGTCATCTGGATTTATGCGATCAGTCTAGAGCAGACGTGAAGGAAAAGGGAAGGAAAAGGCACACTGAGCGAAGTGAGGGAAACAGCTGTGCGGCATGAAACGCGCGCATCCACTCGCGGACATGCGTGACTCATCCAACCTCAGCAAGAAAGAACGGAGGAGGTAAAGTAAAACGCGGACCAGGAGGATAAGCAGCTGAGCGTCAGTGGCAACGCTTGATCCCTCCTTCCTTCCTCTGTCCACCACTTCTAGTGCTCTCCCTAATGCGTGGGAACCTCCCGGCGGCAGGGACAGGGGCGTCCACAGCAGGGCACAGTCGGTAAAATAGGTTCAACTGAGGCGCGGGGCGGGGCCCTAGCTGGGGCGTCGCTCCATCGTCCCTGTCCTCAGGGTGGAGGACCCTCGTAGTCCCAGCGCTTGGGTCAGCAGCTGCAGACCAAGGCTGGGGTGCCGGCGCCTGGCGGGCTGGGGCAGGGCTGGGGCCGGGATACCCTGGCAAGGCGGAGGCCGGGGAGCGGGCGTGGGCGTCGAGGCTGGCGCAGGGCGGCGCCCTTGGCCAGCCTCCTCTGCGCCGCCTTAGCCTCCGGGGAAGTAGGGCGACCCGAGCTTCCCGACAGGCGACCGACGAGTTGAAGGCAGGAGCTCACCCGGACGGGAGAGGCAGCCGGGGCGCCCGGGCGCGCGGCGGGGACGCCACTCCGGGGCGGAGGGCAGGGAGCACGCGCGGCTTCTGCGTGGGGCGCGGAGGAGACAGGCTTCGGGCCCGCGGGCGTCGGAACGGGCGTCGGAGTTGTTGGGAGAGGGGGCTGTAAGAAAGAGGGGTGAAGCAGACACGCGTTCATTAAGTAGGGGTGTTTGACGGAACCCCGGGGGCTGGGCCAGCAGTGCACCCCTCACGAAAGGGGCTGTTTGCATCCCTGCAAGTGTGTGAAGGTCGGGGGCTGGGGGTGAAGACTGACCGCGTTTTATAAGACGCCCCCAGGTTCTCCTTGCTCCTGCCTCCTTGGAGGAGAGGGCCGGCTGGGGAGAGGCAGGCTTGCACAGTGGGTGCTGTTGTCTGCAGGGGCAGGAGGGGCAGCGGGGGTGAAATCCCACCTGGGTTTCCTTGACGTTCTCATTTAGAGAACAAGCTAGTTTTTATGATCGACTTGCTCCACTCTAGTGGTTTCTGAGCATTGTATTTAAGATGGAAAAACTAGCAGTGTTAAACAATTTGAAAAAAGTCATAAAACTGCATTGTAGTAAACAGACCCAGAGTGTTTGCTTAGCCCACGGATTTCACCTTGATGTTTCAGAGAATCCATGTCTGTCTAGGTGAACTTGGGCCAGTATTAAAACTGGGTATTTCTAGGACTACATGGGTAATAAATTTACTTCTTTATCGTTATCTAATGACACTAATGAACTGTGTGGTACAATCGGACAGTACAGAATATTAAATCTGAAAAAATTCTAAAAATTATTTGGTTCCCTACAATCCAGAAGTGCTGCGATACCTAGGACTTAGCCCAGGAAATCTCCTAAAAGCACTCACTGCTTCAGAGTAGATTTCTTACAGTCCGTATGGGACCTCAAGGACATCCACCACGAGTAGTTACTACTTAGTTCTGGGAAAATGCTCTATTACTCTGGTACTGTTGGGAGCTTTGAACAGTCCATATTCCCATAAAAGCCACTATCTTGATGTGTTTGTCCTAGCGTTTTTATCAACTTGTTGCATTTATACAAGTTTTGTTGAGAATGTCATTAACAGTAAATAATAAATGCCATTAACATTAAATATAATTAAATAATATTACTATTGGTGCACATTTCAGAAATAATGATGAAATAAATGAAATCATTCAAGTTATACCTAACTTGTCTTTAGTGATGTGGTTTTGTTTCAACGTTTTAAACTAAAAGGCTGTGACAGTAGCTATGCACAATGATATAAAAGTTTGAAAGATCATAATAAAATAGTGAAAGGCCTATGTTGTCTAATATATGTAGTAATTACAGTTATGAGGGCTGAGGAGGGGGGAAATATATATATATATATATATATATGTTATATATATATATGTTACTGTGTGTTTACACTGGCAATTATGTGTGATGAGCTGTCAAGCAATAAAAACATTATGAGAAGGTATTTGCACAGTGCCTATGATGGTATTTCACAGCTGGAATCTGGACAAACACAGTACAGCAACAGCACACATAAAGGATCACAATGTTCTGGGATTAACAGCATTTGGGTTTTCCTTCATTTGAATATTATTTGCTGTGTTGTTGTAATACTATTTTTATAATATGTAAAAATCAAAGCAAATATTGCATTATGTGTGGGAAAATGCTACAGAAATATTGAAATATTTCCCACTTTGTCAATATTATTATTGGTGCACATTTCAGAAATAATGATGAAATAAATGAAATCATTCTACTAACCGACTTGCTACATTATGCTTAAAATTTGTTTCCGTTATTGAATTCAGAAGTATTAAGAGTTTACTATTACTAGGATGGAGGAAGAGGGGCTGGGGAGATAGCTCAGTAGAATAGGTGCTTGCCTAGCAAGCGCAAGGTCCTGAGTTCAATCTCCAGTACCAAAACAAAACTAGGAGGGCGAAGGAAAGTGAAAGGGGAATAATGGGATTAAAAATAACCAATGTATGTAAAAGAGAGATTTTTGAGTAGCTTTATTCTGTTTAGAGAGGCGAAGTTTTTCTTCCACAAGAAACTAAACTCTTACTCTTTCAAAGTTCATAGTTCCTAGTAATACGCAGTTAGTAATTATTGACTTTTGATTTTGTTACCATTGCTTTCAAGGATAATATTTTGTTTTGATAAGAAGAGATAAAAACGTCTTTTAAGGGTAACAAGTTTGTTAAGAAACATTTTGACAGCAGAGGGCAGCAAATTTACTAAACAAGTGTATCTATTAGCCTTTATGGTTTCACTTCGACTTCTGCCTTAAGAAAATAAGTAACAGATCAACTAAGTTCTG
>NW_004524690.1:6735114-6754320 GCF_000260255.1 Octodon degus
AATGGCAACTTTCCACTAATCATTTTACCTGTTCAAAAATTCCACTTCTAGTTACAGTGGGCAACTGTCTAGAATCCATTCCAGTAGAAATACTAGCCAAAAAAACACTGACAATCATCAGCAATGTTAGAGTGTAATGAATGGCACAAAGTTCAGCAGAACCTTTATGTCAAAGAAAGGTTAAGGGGCAGAACTAGACTTTTGTCTTTGCTGTGTTTGACCTATTAGATCCCTTTAGTTAGGCAACAATTATTGTATTACGTAGCAGCCCAGAGCCACTGCTAGAACACACAGAAATTTCCCATAGTCAGTGACTCATAGGCACATGGTCAGTCAACAGCAATATAGACACATGAGTTATCTCACTAAGTCAGTACTCTCTTGGCATAACTCAGAAATGCATTTGAATTCAGTGTGAACATTAGCACTTAAGAACCCTTTCAGGATATATTATATGCTTTACTTTAACTACTTATAAAACACAAAATAGCAGAAGTATCACCAGTGCTAAGTGTTTAAGAAAAGTTGAAACTACAAATCGCATGTGATCGTTATTGAAAAACTACCAAAGAGGAACAATTTTAAAGTTTTGTTTTTCACCATTTAAAAGCTTTAGCTTCTTTGTAATACAGAAGTTCCATTGTTGTCAGTCTTCTGTTTCTATATGTCATTCCAAACAAAAGGTATTTGAACACTTATATGTTCATTAACTTCTATGCTTCAATGAATTGGTTGCTACATTGTATGTATTTATTGTGGCTCTACAGTAAATACCAAAGTCATTGCTGGTGGGGTAATTCTTTATGGTTCACAGCATCAGATAAAACTCCCCAAATGTTTATACCTTTAACTCTGACTGGCAATTTTTGTTGATAAGGAAGCTTATATCCTCTTGTGGTTTAAATTGCTTTTCAACTCTACACAACACTTTCAATGCTATTTCTGCTTTTATTGTTGTGTGTAGGTTCATTTATCATAGAGAAAGGTAGCATCTTTGCATTAAGCTTAGAGAGCTCCTAAACAAATACTTTCTTAAAATTAAAAAAATTGACATGACTCATCTAGAAATATAGCCAATCTAGATGATATATAAAGTTAATATAAAGCACAGAGGAGTTTGTATGATTGTCTCTTAGAATGAATAAATTGTGAAAATGTGGTTTTAATTTGAGGGTCAAGATAAATCCCTGGTGTTTCCAAAGTCTTTTTCAAGGACAAATTTAGGCCCATTTAGTCAAAATTTCTAACATTATAGTCAAATGAATATTTATAAGCATCAAAGAAGTGCATCTACTTTTGCTTTTTGTTAAAGAGCGTAAACCCACACGTCACTGGCTTCTGAAGAGGGAGCGTCGTTTGCCAAGGTCTGGGTGCACTTTGACTCACTCAGTATACATTTATTGCCTTCTCCGCCTCTTTTGTACTCAAGGGAATGGTATAAGTCAGTGCCACAGTTACTAGTAACAGTGTGGTAGAATACGAGCCTGCCTGGCAAGCGCAGGGTCTTGAGTTCAATCCCCGGTACCTCAAAAATAAAAAAAAATCTTCATTAGTAACTATGTTAGTGGCCACCTACCTGCCTTGATGGACACTCTCTGAGTCTTTTGTTACTAGAAACATACAGACTTTACAAATAAGGAATGGAAAAAGGATTTAGTCTCTCATTAGTTTTATCCTGTAGCCACAAGTGTAACATCTGTGTTCATTCTTTTCTTCAGGATGTAACCACTGTACTCCTACCATGTGCCAGGCATTATGTTATATGTTAGGGACATAATGCTTCATCACACATAGTCCTACCTTCAAGGAGCTTAAAAATCTAGTGAGGGGCACAGAGATGTAGGCAGGCCATTGCAGTTCAATGTGGACAGGGAGATTGGGGTACAGCAGGGGGAGCTTTATACCTAGAGTTGAGGAGGGACAACCTCCTATCCTGAGACCTGAAGGATGAGATAAATTTTCATGTGGAGGGAGAGGTGAAGAGGAGGGCTTTCCTACCAGAGGGCCTGGGCTGTGGAAGATTTAATAAGAAAGGGAGTACAAGGCCTCTGTGTGGCCGGCGCCTACATAGTGTGGGAAGGAGGGTAGGCCGAAAAGAGCTGGGGCCAGAGAACTTAGCTGGGGCTAAAGCTGCATTCTTGTAAATTAGGTTAAAGCATTTGGATTTTGTTCTAGGGATAATTGGAGAGCCAGCAGAACATTTTGAGCTGAAGGCTTTATAAAGATTTTATAAAGATGGCTTTAGCTGTGGTGTGGACTAGGTCAGAGAATTAGCAAAATGGATCAGCTAGATGTCACTATAATCCAGGCAACGGAGTATATTGTCCTGAGGAGACCTGGTACTGGCATCTCTCCTTGTGTGTGTGGTTTTGAGTCCACTGAAGAGACGGGTATCCAAGGTGATGCCTAGGAAAGCTGGACCAATGGTGGAATTACCTAGGAATTCAAAAGAGCAACTCAGAGTTGCATAGATATTGCAAATAATTTTCCAGGATGAAAAATGAAAGGGACAAAGGGATGCTCCCAATCTTGGAATAAGAAGAGAGGAAGGTTTGCTGAAGTCTCTAAGTATTGTCCACCGGCCATCACACCAATATCATGTAGCCAGCCTGCTCCTTCTCTTCTGTATTTTGTGTGTTCAGGACACTCAGATTCTTCTATAAACTACACGAATACACGGCTAATCTCTGCATCACTGCTACCCTCTTGACCTTCTGTTTTATTTTTCTTCTGATTTATAGTAATTAGGATGAATTCAGAGTTCATTTTAAAAAGCAGTGGGTTAGTATCCTTATAAAAAAACCTGGCCAAAATGATAAACAGGACTCAGTCAAACACTTTGCATATGCCTAGCCCTCAGTAAACTATTTAGAAGAGGTAGGATTTTGTTTTCTTTCCATTTTTCTGTAAGACTGTTGTTCTTGTTCCCTTTCAAGTTTTCTTTTTCAAAAAAAAGACCCGTGTAAAATAATTTCAATAATTAAGAAAAGTTATAATTGTTTAAATCTTTAAAATTTTTCATAAACTATTAGAAATCTTATTTTCAGTGATAATCGTATAAGGAAAAGGAAAATAGCAAAACTAATATTTGTACGTTAATTTAAGATACCAGATTCTGGCAACCTTTTTATTTCTTTTTATAAAATATGCCAAATGTAATTTCAGTATTGCTACCCTTCTCTTCATATAACTTGCTGTACACCCTCCAAGTTTCTAGTTTCTCTTACTTTTCTTTACTTGTGGCTCAAGGGATTTACACTTGTGAATCTCTCGTCAACACCATGGTTTCTGACCTTTTTATGTGATTAAGACCAGTCAGGTAGATTCGTTTTGTGTCCTAATTAGTCAAGGCCCAGGTTTCTGGCACATTCAATCCAATACTTCAAATTTACTATAAATTAGACACTGAAAGACTATTTTATATTGTAAAATAACAAACTGTAAGGTGACAAGGACTTCTGGCTAAATATTTCCTATGCAGATAACTTGACACAGTAGCAGCCAAGCACACCATGCATGGACATGCCTGGGCTCAACCCCTGGCTCCTGCAACCACCAGTAATGTAGCCCTGGGGCAAAGTTAGTTAATATACACTTTACTCTTTTCATTTATAAAATTAGAAAACTGTGTATATATGTTCTGCGGTTATTGGAGGCATGACATGAGATAAATCACTAATTACAGAGCTGGTTCATACAGTGCTTAGTAATGGTTTATGACTACTGCTATCATTGTTGTTATTATTTCTGTTCTGAAATAAGAGTCTTCAAAGATTTCACCCACAGAATTGATGAGGTAGGAATTTTAGTCATAATGATAGGGCCGTGAATGAGCTCTAGATGTACCTCCATTTTAGCCATTGAAGAAGTTGCTTACTTGTGGGAATGTGGATCTAGTCATGTAGTGACATAAAATGACAAACTTGAAGTTCCTCAAGGTAGAGATTGCATCTTGTTCCCAACTGTGTCCCCAGACCCCAACATCAAGTGGGACACATAATTGGCTTATTGCCTAAACAACTTTGCTGAAAAAGTAAATAATAGAAATATGCTAATGGGAAAACGTCTAACATTAATCCTGTTTTCTGGCACCACAGCTACATCAACATTCCAGTATAATTACTATATTTGTCACCCTAAGGGTCTCTGGTAAATTATTAGAATGATGATTATAGTTTTCCCATTTAAATTTAAATGGAAGATTCATTATTTTTGTCTTTTAAAATTTATGCAGTGGTGACATTGTGATCCACTAAATTCTTACCCTGGGAATATTCACAGTACCTTGAGATAACCAGGTTTTAGTCATATCATCCCCCAAATGGCTTATTAGTTTGCAATGGAGCCTCAATTCAGTGATAGTCCTGTTGTACTGGTGATTGAACCTGGGTCCTCACGCTTGCCTGGGCCGGCACTTAGACTGCTGAGCTATCTCTGCAGTCCCAGTCAGTCCTTTTCTATTCTTTTTATTCTTTCTTTCTTTTTCTTTTCTTTTTTTGATGTTGTTGAAGTTTTGTTATTCTAAAAAAAGGGAGTTATTTGAAGAAAGAAAAAAAACCCACATAAATATCATGTTGGAATTATGTGATTGTAAGGATTTAGAATATGTTTCTCAACAACACAACCACAAATGCAGGGTTCAAAAATGAAATCAAGAACATTTGTAATGGGTGTGGCGGAGCAAGGATTTCCAGTTCAGTTTCACCACTGGCCACTGGCCGTGCATTCTCTATAACAGCATGGTTCTTTTGGAAACTCTTGAAGGAGCTAACAAATAAAATTTTATTTTTCCATTCACTGATTCTAAGATTCTTTTAAGGCAAGGAAATGAGTGAATTGCTCTTGGCGTAAAATTTTTTTCTAGAAGCAGCCTGGAGAGGCAGAGGAACTGCAGAGTTTCAAAAAGATTCTGGGGGTCACTGAGCTCTGAGGAGAGGCAGAGGAATGGGAAGATCAGACATGAAAGGAAGAGCCAATGTGTGAATTTGAAATCAGAGGAAGAAAGTTTTTTTTTTTTTTCCAAGTGTATGTATCTTTTTGTTTGTATGTAATTAAAATAAATGATTAGAAAAATAATGTAGAATGAAATATAATCTTGATCCATTAGGAAGACAGTCAGGAAACTTGAGGCTTGGTAACCTCAGATTTAATGAAGATGAATTAAATAACTTGTTATAAAAGTAGTATTTGGAAAATTTCTCCTTAAGTGAAGAAAAAATAGTAAGAATACAATACAGGAGCCAAAGGATATATCTGGATATATAATAAATGATTTTTCTTATAGTAATTAAATGGCAAATTTATGGGTGTTTCTTAAAATTAAGGTAAAGCTATAGATGTACGTTGATATGAACCCTGCACACACACACTATATAAAAGTGATTATTGAAGTGAATCTTTCAAATCAGACGTAAGATGCACAAATAACACAAAATAAACTTGATCCAAAGTATTGCTAAAAAAATAAATTATTTCTGTGGCAAAAATTGCTAAGTGACAGGAAGCTTAGGTTCTTCTGGGCACCCTGGAAGACAAGTGAGCTAGCCCTGGGGTCAATGGCAAGTGCTTACTGGTCTTTCGTGTTGCAGAATTGATGATTTCCCAGGCTCATATTCAAAAATACTCCTTGGCTCAGACCGAAATTTTCTGGTATCCACCTTTCTGTCTGGAGGATCCCAGTCATGCCTAGAAATGAATAGCAAATCACACATTAAATTAATCCTGTATCCTTGATATGGCTGTGTAATACCACTTACTATTTTTTCAAAGTAATTTTGGCATAGATTTAAAAAGCAATCAGGATAACCAGTCTATGGAGAGTACCACACTTTGCTTTGCTTATGACTTAGGTAAAGCAATTCACTTTATTTTATATTATTTTTTTCTCTATTTTTTTTCATGTGCCTATTACTCCTGGTTTGAAAACTGCCACTATTTTGCTTGTTGACATGCATATAGTGACTGTTAGTGAAGCCCTCTGTCACTAATTCAGCTGCATCTGCTTGAGCTTAAAATAAATCACAGTATGCTCCCTGAAGCTTGAGAGTTTAACCTACCATACTCCACGACGTGGCTTCCGCTATCCAAAGTGACAAGGAGGAATCACATATCATGTTTGGTCTTATTCCCTGCAAGTAGCATCAGCGTGTCTGTGGCATGTGTAGCAGTGTCACTTGAGTGAGATACACGGGGACAGCCTGAGTGCCCCTGGAGAGCCCCTTCAGTGCTAGCCTTCAGAAACCAGAAGCCAACATCTGTCTCACTGAAGTCTGCCCTTTTTCCTCAACTAACATCACTCAGAGGTTGTTAGGGCACCATAGGTAATGCTTCAGAGAAGGATTTGGCAGGTCCAGCTTTTCTAGGAAGCTAGGATGAAAAGGAAAGGCTTTTGTTGGGAAAGGAGGAAGGGCTTATCGATTGTAGATTTATCTTTTTAGGAAGATTAATTTTCTGCTTTTAGGTTGGAGAAGTTCTAATTCCAGTGCATGTTGGAAATAGAAGTATTCTAAGGGACAGACTCAGGGGAAGTCCCAGTTTTCTACTACACTGATGTGTAATATTCAGCAGACTCCAAGTTTTTCAGTCTGATTTCTGTGTAAAACACTCAATAAAATTTTGTCTATTTTTTCATGCAGAACATATTTCTTTATGAGAGATTATTTATTGGCATGTAGAACAAATATTACATTAAAATTCTCAGTTTTGATTCTTTTTGATAGTAAAGATAATATTTTGTAACTAGACAATTATCCCTCAGTTTTAAGATTTCACACACAATTGATCATAATAACAAAATGAGACATCCTTCAAACACGATGCATCCTTTTTTTTTTTTTAAGGAAGGGTCTACAGGGTGTTCAGGGTCTCACTACTAGATCAAATTCATAGTGGTCTATCTGCCTGTTTGTAGCCTCCCAAGAGCTGGGATTACAGGTGCATGCCACCATGTCCAGTCTCAATTGCCCTCTCAGTGTGCCCTGGGGGGGTGGGTCTGGCACAGCAGGTCCAGGGATCGAATCCCCTGTCCCTGCACCTGCTTGCAGGCGCTTTAATCCATGAGCTATTTGGCTGGCCCTGATGCATCCATTTTTTCAGCATCCTGCACTCTACTTGATCACTGATTTCTCATAACCAGAAAACAGTATTGAATTTATTTTTTTTCTGAATGGTATAATAGATAATGCACAAGGATCAGTGCTACCGAAGATTAATTTTTATATTCTTATTTACTAATTGTCAGTAGAGGTAGAGTATGCTTGGATTTAAGCAGAGCTGGGTTTGAATCTTGGCTTAAGCAAAATAGCTGCATGAATGGGGAAAATTACAACAGCTTCTTTCTCTCTGTAGTAGAGCATGTGTCACTGAGATGATCCTGGAATTATAGGAAAAGTACTTGTCTTAGTGCTTGGATTGCAGTGAGCCCTCAATAAAGATTGCCTATAACTGAGAATATTTGTCACGAGCCTAATAGAATGACACCATAGGAATGTGTTCATAATTTTTATTTGAGTGTGAAAAGTTCATATAAAAATATTTCAGGGGAAAAGTCAAAATTAGAATCAGCTCTAAGAGCTGGTAGAGATGAGTCATGGATGGACACTCATTAACTAAGGCCTGATTTAGGATTCATGAATAACTTTCCCTGATTTCACAAAAATACTTCATTAATAGACTACATATTTTAAATCCCAGGGAACTAAAAATTCACTGTACTTTTTCTAACCTATTATATCGCAAGAGAAGCATACTTTAATTGTTTTTATTTCTTAGATGCACTTATTGATCAAGAAGTAGATGTGCATATGCAGTCCAGTGGAAAAATACATGTAAAAAACTCCGACAGTATGAGATGCATTCCTGTTAATCTCCTTCTGAATACTCCCTCTTGCCTCAGACAGATCCCATCATTTTTGCCACTTCCTGGAGCAACTCTCAAAGTGTGCTTTTGTGTCTCTAACTGCATTGTGGCTATTTTGATGCCCTTTCAGTGGTCATTTTGACTTTGGCAGGAAGCCATAAGCCACACAGTGGACACATCAAGAGGGTAAGGACATTTTTACAAGCCAGTCTTTCTGTTGGGTGACAGCAGTATCATTCACTATGTTTTTAATCACACTGCAAAGGCACATATGAAAGAGGACTTCAGCACTGCTTCAGCCAGTGGAAAGAATTATGAGAATGATGAGATACATGTATTAGAGTGAGAGGGAGTGTTTTTAGGGGAATTAAGGGCAATGTGTCTTTTATTCTAAGAAATTTTTAAAATTTAAACAATCACCGAACATTTGGACTATGTTACTTCACATTTAATTTAGGGCACTGTGATGTCATGACCCCCTACTGTAACAGTCTTTGCTACAACCCTAGTAGAAGGACTCAATAAATATGTGTATAGACTAAAAGCATTGTGCATGCATTCTGTCTGCATTGACCCTTGTACTGAATGCTATGTGGCTTTATTTTTACTCTGAGTGAACTATAGGCCACATTGGGAGAGAAAGCCTTACTTTTCTGTTGAAGATTGATCTCTGGGTCTTGGGGGAACATGTGGGGGAGGCACTGGGGAGGACGCTTCCTTAAAGGCATTGGTGCCATTGTCAGAGTGGCTCTTGGAAAGAGGTCTGTAGGTCTGGGTCTTTGCAGCAGGGTGTGACTGAGCACTGTAGGGTGCGTTGTACAGACCTATCATGGTAAAAAAAATAAGACCATCTTAGTTCGTTAAGTGTCAATTTACTAATCATTATTCATGAATTAAATATTGATTTATTCTTCACACAAGCATTGATTACAGCAAATCATCATCAATTATTTTGGAATTAGTACCAATCCAAACCATTGATAAGAATAAACTTACAGGAATTCAGCCAATATTTTTCCTGGATTATAAAATGTCAGATTTGTCAGAGAAGATATTATGGAATCTATGACCAAAAGGATTAATTTGGGTGAATGAAAAAGATTTGCAGGGATAGCATGGAAAAAGAAAAGGCAATAGAGGTAGGACATAAATATAGTAAGGTATTGGGTTAATAAAAAAGGAGGAGACTAAAACTTGTAGGGCTCTGTACAGTAATAGATAAGAGGCTGCTATTTTATAAAGTATTAAAATTCTGAATTTTCTCCCACTTGCTACTTTTGTGCTATTTGTGTTCATCAGCTCTGAAAGTTCATGCAAATTTCCACAACAGATGAACAACATGTCTTTGCTAATAATTGTTGCCTCAATTCTGAAGATGTTAGCTTTTGAGTTCAGTACAGGAGGTGAAGTTGGTGCATCTGTGACCATTAAGGAAAGTGGAAGGGAATATCTTAATGGATATTATGGCACCAGGACCTAAAATCAGAGGCGTGATAGCTTGCTAGGATTATTTTACTCACTTTTTCTCAATTTGACTTTTGAGATGAGTAGTAAATCTCTAACAGTTAGAGGGCCCGAGTTCAAATGCCACAGAGGAGCAGCATCAGGCCACTGAGCTGCCAGGGGGCCTGAGGCTCCCTACATGAGGGCTTAGCTGGTCAAGGAGTCCTAGGCTGAGCCTAGGCAGGAGAAGGAGGCACTGAATGAACACCTCCATTTAGAGTAAAGCAACAAATAGGAACATTTTTAGGGATCTTGACTCGAGTCCTCAGACCACTGCATAACGTACTAATACCCTCAAATACAACTGGAAATGCCTAGGATTGAAATTATTAAATAATGCTCATTTGCAATTTTGAATCAGAAAATGTTGTCCAGTCAAATGATATTTTTAAAAAAACCTTTCATTAAATGGTTGCAAATGCAGGTAAAAGGCCTGGACAAGGTCACAAAACAGTTTGACTTGTTTTGGGGAAATGTATCTGACAAAGCTTCCCCAAGTGTAATCACTCTGCTGATAGCAGAAGATTATGATCTTATTTTATACTGGAGTCACAGTATGTTCCTTCACACTGTCACTCACACTTTGGTTAAACATTCCTGAAACTGATAAAAAGCTAACAGTGGGAAGAGATGAGATAAAACAGTATCGGTTCTCATTCCATGAGAAAGGGTCGATCTTTTTGTTATGCAGACTCTGAGAGGAGATAGCATCCTCCTAATGGGAACTGACAGCGTGTGGTCAAACGGGGCCAAAGCAAGAAATTGTGCAGTTCGTCCCAACATTGACAAGCATAAAGCAGTCATCACATGCAAGGAAAGCCATCCTACCTGCATTATATGTGTAAGGAGTATTGTACATGTCTATGTCATCATCTAGAAATGAAACACAAATAAGGTAACACAGATTCTGTGACTGTATCACAAGACAGCAGGATTTCAGAGAAACAACAGAAATTTGTGAGAAGAAGCAATGCATTTTTCCTATTACATAATGGCATTTTTTATTTCCAAATACTGCTTTTGCTGGGCCTCTGCAGAGAGGTTGTTTTGCTGCTTGCTTTCTTCATAGCATGCAAAGTCAGTCCCTTGTCTTCACTTGCCCAGGCAGCTATCTCTTCTGGGTCATGATTTTCCTTTAGCAATTACTTTAGAGAACTTCTGTTGATTGCACTAAGCAAACTCAGCCAGACCTACCTGAACTCATGGTCTTGATAAGGAGTGGACAGTGTGGACAGAGAAACACGGAGTCATGGAAGCAGACAATATGACAGCGTAGGTGTGGGGAGGAAAGGACAGAAGGGCAGGACCAGAACACCTGGCAGTCCTCCCAGGGCACTTCCTAAGAGGCACTGTGGATTCAGGGGGAGGCACAGATCTGTGACTTGAGGGGAGATACAAGAACAGAGCAATATGGAGAAGAATGAGGGGGAAGGACGTTTGTTGGGGTCTTGACTTTTTTGTGCAAACTAGATATATATGAAAGAGGTATAAACACTGCTCCACAAAGACCTGGTCAGAAAGCAGAGTAGTGAACACACCTGGCTTGTGCACCATGTGAATCTGCTTAAACATTGTCTTGTACCAGTCCTTAGGCCGGTCGACCGTCTGCAATAGAGAATGTCCAAAAGTTACAGAACAGATTTTAGGTCATCACTGATCTTCAATGTTTTTACAGCGTATATTTAATCTTTTTAATAGCATGTTCTTTCAGTGATAAAATTTCCTGCATCTGTCTTAGTATTTGATGACAATTTCAGTAATTTATCCAGTTACTTGTATAAATATAAATATAAGTATAAATATAAATGTATTACCCTATGTTCAAGTTTAGGCTGAATTAAAACATCTGATGTTATGATTTTACTTGTGAACATTATAGCTGTGGCAGCACTAGATAACAGATGTTAGTAAATATATTTTTATAAAATTCCCTGAATCAAAGGTTAGGAAACTTTTAAGCAAGGCTTGCTTAGTTTCTTTTTTTATTAATATGTATTGAGTACAAGATCTATAGGGTCTCACTACACAGGTCAGACTCACAGTGATTCTCCTGTTTTCAGCTTCCCAAGTGCTGGAATTACAGGCGTGTGTCACCATACCCAGTCTTTAATTTCTTAATTATAATTATTCTTAAAATTTATTGGGTATTCCATCAAGACTTTCTTTAAGTAGAGAATATTCTTTATTAAAACTACACTTTCAGCTTAGGTTAAGAGAAACAAATTTGGTATACACTGGTCTAGGTTACTAAAATAACTGAAAATAATAGAAAATAATCTAGGGTCCCAGAGCAACTTAAATATGTAGCTATTGATCCTAAACTCCATTAAGTAGATGATCAGCTGTACACAATTTTTGCCTTGATAAATTCTGAGGTCTTTGAGAGAAGATCCTCATGTAATCTGGGCTTTGGACATGACAAAAAGCTGCAGTGGCATGACAAAATTAATTCCATCTTGAACCAAGATTTAGATTATTGTTTAATACTTTCTAACAATGTGAATCTGGGAAAATTATGTAAAAGTTTGAGCCCTAATTTTCTCCTCTCTAGGTAAAATAACGATATCTGCATTACAGGTTCATGGTGGAAATTGAATGAGATAACATATACAAAAATGTCTAAGACAGATCCTAGAATATACTAAATTGTCAATAAACATAAATAGTAAAGAATCTTAAACATTTCTCAAATATTTGTAGAATAAAATACCGATTGAATCGATCTTATTGGTGTACATCTTTACAGGATAGAAAGACCAACACTCTCCAAAGTACTTTTATTTTGCAGCTGTCCGCAAAGCCTTGTAGCTGAGCGGGCCACACCAGGCACATGGCCACGTTGGTAGATAATAGTTTTAGCTGCAGCAGGCTTCACTCAAGGGCCTGTCCCAGGGGACTCTGTCTTGTAGCCTTTCTGTAAGATTCTTCCCCTTGCCGTCTTCATCACTCAAGCCTGTGAGGGGCTTTTTTTCCTACTCACGACCAAACAAACAGTGTGAAAATGTGCATGAAAGAGCCTGTTTTTCATTTACAAGGGACTGCATGAAGTGCATTCTCTTAGCGGGTTCAATGCGGCATGCTGTCCTTCCTCATGCCTCAGCGTAAGTCCTAACGAAGCCTCTTCCAGGACAAATAGGTACAGTAGGCACTTGAAATATCAAAGGCCCTGGCACCCAAAGCCTCCAGCAGCCAGGGCTAATAACATCAAAGGCCACTAGTGCTGAGAGTTTTCAGTGGTTGGGCTCAAGCAGCAGAGAACAATGAAGAACAATGAAGAATGGCCAGGAGCTGCCACCTCTGGTGGTAGGAGGAGATCACAGTGGCCAGGAAGGCACATAACAATGAGGAAGTGGATACCACTGCCAAACATTAAAGAGGCATAACTGAAAACAGTTACATGGAACCCTCGACTGACAGGCAACACTTGGTGTGGAAAAGTTTCTTGTTAGAGGGCCTCAAAGGACGGACAACAGTGACAATTGTTGGCTAGCTCAAGAACAAGTGCATATTTTCTTGCCATCTTACATGTGGCTAAAGACCCTCTCTTGTTAGCTGTGAAAGCAGACCTATACCTTTATAACTATAATTAAACATTTTGCTTGGTAAGGTCTTTATCTTGGATCTTTTGGAGCTACTAAGGCAAGAAACTCTGTTATTAAATACAAAGGCTCATCATACAGTATGGTGTGTGTTTAAATAAAGAAAAAGCTATGTGTCTTTATGGGATCTGATCAAAAATATGGTGACTATTGCTGCCAAGTGCGATATAGCAGACTCATAAAATATTAAAATATTTTATTATATAATTTTTATTACAGTACTTTATTGTGTTACTTTATTTAATTATATAAATATTACTCATCCACCTTAATCACCATATCTGGTACTGTTTAGCTTTGAGCTCTTCTTAAATGTCAAAATGACCTTGAAAGGTCCATGACCAATTCAGAACATTGAGTCAACCAGGACAGTGCAACTAAGGACGCTCATGAACACGTGCTTCCAGAGCTTCTTCAGAAAGTGACAAGGAGCAGTGGAATGAGCCATGCTCAAAGCAAGGGCCAGTACTTAGAGAGGAATTAACGGCAATGTGTCTTTTACTGTATAGTTAAACACAGTGTGTTTTTCAGTTAGACCTTGTAAAATTTCCAGAAAAATCTTGATTTTTAAAATTTCTGCTAATTTTTAAGATTTGGTAGGTCTGCTATAGAATGCTCTTGTGCTTTTTTTCCCCTGCATTTTAGAGAAGGGTCTACAGGGTCTCACTACTAGATCGGACTTGAAGTGATTCTCCTGTTTAAGCCTCCCAAGTGCTGGGATTACAGGAATGCGCCACCATGCCCAGTATCTCTCTCTCTCTCTCTCTCTTTTTTTTTTTTTTTTTTTTGGCGAAACCGGGGGTTGAACTCAAGCCCTTGTGCTTGCTAGGCAAGCGCTTATTCTACTGAGCCATCTCCCCAGCCCCTTTGGCCCAGTCTCAATTGCTGTCTCAGTGTGCTCAGGGGGCGGGGCTGGCAAGGCAGGCCCAAGGATCAAATCCTCAGCCCTTGTGCCTGCCTGCAGGTTCTTTAATCCACTGAGCTATTTGGCTGGCCCTGTTCTTGTACTTGTTTGACTAAGTGTTGGATGAGATTTTACATCCTAACTTTCTTTGAGAAATGGGGTCATTGCATTTGTCATCTGGACAATGAAGATCTTGTGCTAAATTTATTTTGAACTCTGAGAACAGCCAATTCTGGCAATGTCCACAAATGTAGATTAAAATGAAAGGCTACTTGGTTCTTAGTCACCTCAGCATTCTGCACCCTAAAACAGAATGTTGAGAGGACTGTTGACTAACTGTATAACCCAGTGATGGTGAGCAGGTCCGAAGCAGTGTGATGAGGAGGTAGGGGTACAATTACTCTTGTTGGTTCAAACAAGATACAAAAATATGTTTTTTCATTAAAAATGTTTTTTTTTTTTTTTAGTGCTGGGCATCTATCCCAGGCTATCATGCCTACTAGGTACTTGCTCTGCCACTAAGCTTCAGCCTCAACCCACCATATATTACTTTCACAAAAGACTGATTGCTCTTTCATTGAGCTTTATTTTTTATGTACTAAAGCAACCAAAAATAAGATACAACTCTGTGAAAAAATGTGTTGTTCCATTCCTGGACACAACCAGCAGTAACAAGGAATCTTATAATAAGTAAGTTATATCACTGTGAATGGCAATGCAGTCTACAGACAGGGCTTTCCTTTGCTTGCTGGACAGCCTATATCAGGCAAGTTCTCATAGGTATGCCATTTCTAGCTTTATATGGCAAGCACAGAGATGCCAGGAAATGCCCCGTCAGTTGGCAGAGGAGAATATGAGACTGGTAAGACAGGAATCCTGAGACTCAGTGTCCCTTTCTAAAAGCAGGACTGTGATCATTTAGGGTTCCTTTTATAAATGCCATCACAGAAATTGTCACACCCATTGCAGAGATTATGAAAATAGAAGCCTATTCAAATTTGAGGAAATTTACTTTTAGATGTGTCCTTCAAACTCATTTGGCATGAAAATAATGAGTAGGACCTCATGATACAGTTCGAACTTGGCTGAATAGACTTTAGTTTTTACATCTGTCCAGTTTATGAGCAATCAAACGTTCAGAAGGATTTGATATGCAGAGATTTCTAAACAGAAAAGAGACTTTTTAAAAAATGTCTTTAGTACAGGGTCTACAGAGTCTCACTACACAGGTCGGACTCCGTAGGGATCCTCCTGCTTACAGCCTCCCAAGAGCTAGGATTACAGGTGCCCGCCACCATGCCCAGTCTCAGTCACTGTCTCAGCCCGCCCCAGGGGCCACTTTCTGTCACGAATGACACACATGCCTGGGATCGAACCCTGGTCCCTGGGTCTGTCTAAGCAGGCATTTTAGTGCACTGAGCTATCTGGCTGGCCCTAAGAGACATATTTTCTATGTTCAATATTTAGTGATAGTGCTCTGCTTTTGCCCCTTTCTGGCTGTGAAAAATGATCAAGCAAGGCTTACACTTGAATGACAAGAAAGAAGAAGGACTCTCATGTATCATGCAACCATGTTTTAGTCACAAAATCTCATGGGAGCTGAGCCCTAGTGATTTTGTTGTTGTTTTAAAAAATGGCAGTAAAAGGCTAACATAGATATCTCAGGTCACATGAGTGTGTGCTCCGGGGCCACTTTCTGTCACGAAAAAATCCTCAAAAGTGGCACATATTGACCCTTGCCTTGCTGGAGTTTCTGGACTACTGAAGATTATGTTGCCTGGATAGAAGTTGGTCATTTTAAAATGCTATAGTGCATGGTATTGGGGCTGGGGAGATAGCTCAGCTGAATAAGTTCTTGCCTGGCAAGTGCAACGGCATGAGTTCAATCCCCAGATCCGCAAAAAAAAAAAAAAAAAAAAAAAAAAAAAAAAGAGTGCATGGTACATTGGCGTAGTACTGGCTCTGGTATATACACCATGCAGAAGGTAAGTATGAAACAATGTGAGTGTGATAATTACTGCCTTCTGCGTGGACGGGGAATAAAACCAACCTTGGAGAGTCTTGGCCTGCTGTGGCCCAGATGCCTTACTCACATTTATAAACACGGCTATACTTGGGGCTGCCCTCTTTAGGACTGCAAAATAGTACATGTGAGTAAGAGGAGTCTTTCCACAGACCTGTACCTTGTTTGTAAAGTCTTAAAGGTCCAAGAGCATGATTGTGCATAAAAAACGATCCTTCCTTCTAAGGAACCTCTGTGCTGCCTATTTTGTTTTCTATGGTATAGAAGGGAAATTAGCATGCAATTTTATTTTATGTGTTTGATTATGCATATCTAAGCAGGCTCTTGATTTGGCAGTTGAAAAACCGTGCAAAGATGGACATTACTTGATTTTTACTAACAATCCCAAACATCTTAGATTTTCCTTCTAAAAACTAACAAAATAAGACATCGTCAGTTAAAAATTGTATCTTACAGATGAAGTGTATCTAGTTATAAAATGTCCACATTTTATATCATTTATTGACTTAAAATATACCCACAGGTCTCAGATAAAATCTTTACAGACAGAATTTATAACTAGAGAGCAAGCAAATATGTCTTAGTTTACGTATACAGTGAGTAAGCCCTCAGGCACTGTATCTGTTGTATTCCTAAATTGTTACAGAAAAAAATAGGCTTTTAACCCTATTGAGTCAGGAAGTCTAAAAGGAAAACAAATGACAAAACACTTTCACTAGAAACATATAATCATCATAAGACTGAGAGTATTAGTCACAATGCCTGAACTTTTTCTGTCACTTAAATATGACAATCATCAGTTCCAACACAGACTTGTAAGGCTTTATAATTAGTCATATTCAACATTCTTGCACTCTAACGAGTCCAAAACCCAACGTTTGCTATCCTGGTTTCCTTTTCGGATTTAACTGTAACACAAATGCTTAGAATAACAAACATATCTCTCCCTCACTTTCTCCATGTCTCTGTATATAGAACATGTAATCCTCATATAATAAATGAAAATTCCAGAGGGGAAGGACCCCTCTTACCACACACACACACACACACACACACACACACACACACTCACTTTCTCTTTAGTTCTTTTCCAGTGTTTCCAATCTTATCACTGCTTCCCGCCCCCGAGATTGTCCCCACTCTTTTCATCTATCCATTATTGTCTCTGGCTCCCCAAGTTTGCATTCCAGGGCAGCGGCCCTTGGCAACACCTCAGCTCTTTTTGTGGGTGCAGCAGGCAAAGCAAATGCAGTGCTGGGGTGCCCTTCTCACCCTCCCCTGTGGTTCACCTGCAGAGATGCTGTGCCTCTCATCCTGGCTTTCTGGCTTCCTTCTCCAGCTCCCGTAGCCCAGACCTCCTGGCGTGGACGTGGTCAGCAGCAGCTGCCTGTGCGCTCCCTGCTGCCTGTGCTGCTGCTGCTGCTGTGTGCTACCAGGAGGGGCTGCCCAGGCGCACTGAGCAATGCTTTGGCAGAGTTCGAAGACTAAAAAAATCTCAACACTTTCATTTATCATCCCTGGAGAGCTCTCCGCAGGACAGCTGAAGCGGGACACTGAAATGTGCATTTGTCTCCGGACAGTTTTCCCTTCCCATGACACTAACTCGCCTCACTCCAATCATCTCACCTCCCAACCCCCAATCCACAGCTCCCAATCTCCTGGTGTTAACACACATCCACTTCAAGAAATAAATCACTGGTTTGTTTGCAATGCATGTGGGAATTTAACATAGCCCCAGGATTCACAGGGTTTTTTTTTTTTTTTTTTCTTTGATTGTTGTCATTTCTTGTTTTTTCTCTCTGTGGCTCTACCTTTCCTTGACAAAAGGTAAAACAAAAACAAAACCCCGAACAAAACAAAACACGTTTTATCATTTAACAGAATCACAATTTTCATGATCTTAATTCAAATGGAAAAGCAGATTGTGCCGTTCTGTTCCATGGACAGTCCTCTTTCTCTGCCACACAGCGTAACATTCATGAGCGTCCCTTCAGCGACTCAGGGCAATCCTCATTATATAAGGGCCTAGGAATGCACAAAGCCACACACAATCCATCCTTTGTGGAGTCTGCATAGACCCGGGCAGACGCACACGCTGGCATTTCCTACCGTTCTAATTGCTGTCGGGATTCCAGATTCGTCCACAGGCCCAATCCCTGGGTAATGCGGGGCTTTGATGACTGTCACCCTCTTCTCTTCCTCAGAGGATCTGTACAGCGGTATTGAACTGCCTGTGGTGCCGTCCAGAGACTGAGCATGCTGGGAATAAGTCTCTGAGGAATCTAGGGAGAATATTTGGTGAAACATAATATATTGTGTTGGAGCCACAATATAAAGAAAAAGAAGTTAAAGGGGCCTTTTGTACAGTTATGCCACCTGTAACAGAGAGTCCATATCCTATCACCTTATTGTTGGGCTCATTTACTTTACATCCGGGTCACCTACCATGTAGTGGCTATTGGGTAAACGTAGGTTGCACAGGCCTATAACAATGGAAACCTCACCACCCTATGAAGAATGGTGAGGGGAAGAGTAATATCTGCTGAACGACGGTGCCAGCCACTGTTGCTTAAACCCTTGACAGGTGTTACCTCGTCTCTCCCTTTCAGGAACCTTGGGGCAGATGGGTTGGGGTCAAGAATCAATTTTAAAGGTGAGGGAGTAGAAGCTGAGACAAGTCTAATAATTATTCCATAACTAATACTAATATTATTCTCAAGGTACTGCTGGATATCATTTAAAAGCACTAATATGTATAAGATAGGGTAGTTGAGTGAGTAACAATGATTCCACAAAAATAAAGTGAAACCAAAATAACTTAAAAATATTTTATATCCACACATACTGACTTATGGATCATAAATACTTTTAAATTATTAGTATTAATTGAACATTAGTTAAATAGCCTAGGGCTGGGGAGATAGCTCGGTGATCTAAGCACCTGCCTGGCAGGCACAAGGACCTGGGTTTGATCTCTGGTATTGTATGCCACGCTGGCCCGGTGGTGTGCTGCCCACTGAATCCGGGCATGGTGGTGCGTGCCTGTAATTCCAGCTCTGGCGAAGCTGAGACAGGAGGATCACTAAGAGTCTACACTGAATAGTGAGACCCTGTACCAAATAAATAAGGAGATAAATAAATCTTTAAAAAGAAACAACAGAGAATACATGTATGTACTATGTATTCCACTTACTCTGAGTTGAAAGTATTTTTGAAAATTGATATGATTGTTGTTCACCTGGTACTATTATTAATTGCTTTCTGTTTTTCTATAATTAATATCAACATTTTGGTGATCAACAATGACACTTTGTTTATA